>NC_077231.1:116765701-117113826 GCF_027887165.1 Monodelphis domestica
AAGAACAAGTCTAAGTCTATACCCTCCAAATCATGTCCAAATGAGTAGTACACACCATATTTTGTGATAATGGACTTCTTAGTCCCCACTCTTCACACATGTTCAGGTATTCTGACTTCTTTCTGTTGGCCAGCTTGAGTCAGTACTTTATACTGTGTGGTGATGAAGTCTTTTAATTGGCTGCTGAGTTGGACTTCATCCATACACAAAAGAGACAATGGAAACACCTTAGTCTTCTTCTTCTTGTAGTCCTTGAAGTGTAATGATTACTGAGCTCTTTGGAGGTTGTTCCTTCACCTAAACACAAGCTATGAATTCAATTATTCTTAGACAAGACTTATTGCCCAGAATGGAGCAGCCTTCTATTCGTTTCTTCATTCCTTTAGTATTGAGTCTTGTTGAATCATAAAATAATAAAATATGTGATCATAAAATCACAGATCTTAAAAATTAACTCCCCCCCCCCCCGGGAAGTGCCTAGGCATCTTGGTGCCTAGGCAACAGACTGGCAGTGATTACAACAGTTACAAAGGCAACAAGAGTCAAAAGCATCACCCCAAAATAGAGAGACCTCTGAAAGAAAGTCTACTTTGTGCTGATAAGGCTGTTGAGGTGAAAAGATGTAACAGGGTATTGGATACTGTTCTAATCATTTTATTGCTCTTTATTCTTTAGAATTTCTTTTCTCATTGTGGGAATAAAACTCCATTTTCCATGCCTGATTCATGTTGCTAGGAAGAACTCTTAGATTAGAAGCAAAAATTAAATTGTTCTTTGGGAATCTGAGTTGGGGAGTTTCCCCAATAATTCCCCTACTGAGAAATCAGACAATCCCAGAGGAATGAACTCAAGACTAACTTCAAGGGCAGGTGAAGAATGGGGATTAATAAAGGCCACCCTTTCCCTTTAGCCACTGTGCTAAATACATAAAATTTAACAGTTGAAGCAATGGTTTGTTTTTATTTATTTTTTTCACTGGAAGTAAGGAATGAAGAGAAGGAAAGATTACTCTCTGGGTTTGTTTTGGAAAAAAACATTCTCTCTCTTTCTGGAAGCTCTCCCTCTGAAAGCTAAGACTCAGCTATTCTCTCAGGCTCTCCCTCTGCCCATCTACCAGTTTTGACAATACACTACAACAACAAAAAAATCTTTATGATCCTGGAAAAGAGCTTTTTCTTGCACTATACTATCTTCTCAAGAGTATTTTGTCCAAAAGTTGCAGCCTTGCATTTGCTTCAGTATTAAATGAATGGAATTCTCTATCTGAATGCATTAATATAAATTTCACTTTTAAAATGCAATATGACTATGTTCCTCAGATAAGTGGTTATGTTATTGAGTTTATTCTAATTTTATGAATAATGATTTACCTATTTGTCTTTGGACTAAAATTTGACTAAAGTAATCACTGCATGTTTTCATTTTCTAAACTCAATTATTTTACTTTAGTTTTCAAAGCACCTACATAAGTATGAACTATTTGTTATCCATATTTGATCTGCCAAAATATACTTTACATGTACAACGAAAAGATCCTAATTTTCCAATACTCTTGAAATATATTTAAAAGAACTACATATCTATAGAAGGAGGCTAGAGGCCAGGTTCAGTGTGATAAGTCAAAGTGCTTAGCTAAGGGGAAGAAGATTGTAGAAGAGTCTCAAAGTATAGGATGAAGATGAAAAAGAATATGCCCGCCTCCAAGCCTATATTGTGTTGTGGGACTGACTTTGGTTGCATATGATTTCAGAGTTTTATGAGATGAACTTTGCGTCAGAACCATTTTGGTCCAAAGTATTCATTAGTCAGGGAATGACTAAACAAGTTGTGGTATAGGAAAGTAATAATATTCTGTAAAAATAAATGAAGATGACAAATGCAAAGGAAGATTTATGAATGGATGAAATTAGCAGTAACAGAAAAGACATAAATAATTACTACAACAGTAAAATGGAAAGGAAAAAAATAACCAAAAAGTGAAACTTAATGTCATAAAATTGTAATGACCAAATCTGGCCCCAAAGAAAAGATATAAGAATTTACTTCACCTCCTTCTTTACAAAGGTGATTCGTTTACTATGATTATGGAATACTAGTTTTACTGAACTGTATTTTTTTCTCTTTTTTAGTCTTTGTAATAAAAGATGGCTTTCTGAGTAGGGGATGAGAGACAGATACAATGGGATATATAGATGACGTAAAAACAAAAGAGATCACAAAACATTTAAAATATTTTTTAATTATGAGGTGTTTATTTGTATTCTTGTTGCCCCAACTGAAAAAAAATAAAAGAAATGTGAAGCCCCTATATTATATAAGCACAGTAAACAAAACAAATTCTCATATTAGTCAATTCCAAATATAAATTTGTCCCTAAGAACTGCTTTGGCTGCATCCCAAAATTTTTAGTTTGTGATCTCATTATTTTTAAATAAAATTTCCGTTTCTATGATTTTTTATTTGACTTGCCAGTCTTTAGGAATGAATTATTTGGTCTCTGGTTTATTTTTAATCCCTTCTTCAATGGCTCTTTACTTAATATAAATTTTTATTGCATTGGGGTCAATTAAAATGTGTTTAGTATTTCTGCTTTTCTATTGTTCCACTATACCATTTCCTGGACAGGCTACATATTTTTATATTGTGTTCAATTTGGGTATCTTTACTTTCTACATCTTTTAAGGTATAGAAAAGTGGGCCCATATCCAGACAAGGGTTATCAGTATATAAGAGATTGGAGAATATGTTGTGTATTTTGGCTAAGGCTAAATTAGACCTAGTCCAGCAGGTTCAATGCTATTGGAGGAATATATTCTTTCTGATGCAGAAATTTTTCTGAAAAATGTCTTTGAAATTGGGTTGTATAAAATAAAGTAAAAGACAGGTAATCATGATTTGGGATTTAAAGGTGTTGGTTAAAAAGCCTCAACCTTATCATATTGTTACTTCCAGGAATATCTCTTAGCAAAATGCATCTTTGGATGAGTCAGAGAGTGGATGGATGTTAAGCATTAAGGTACTTGAGCAGTTGCAAGAGAAATTTAAACAAATTAATGAAACTCCAGGGAAAATGGCAAATTAAAGTATGGTTAATAGAGATGATTCAAAATATTTTTTTAAATTTCACAATTTCATAGATTAGGAGAAATTATAGATTATTTGCTCTTGCAAAATCATTTGAATCAATTGGAAAACCAAAGTGGGCATTATCCTTTGACCCTTTTCAGGTGGTTAAAATGGAGAAACCTGCACACATAACAATAAATTCCTTCTATAGCCACTTTCTAAATGAAGGTCAATAAGGCAGGAAATTACTTTTTTTTTAAAGAAATAGTAGATTTGATGTATCAAATTGATTTCCCTCCTCAGCATTAAATACACACTCACACACACACACACACACACACACACACACATTCATTATGGTCAGCCTACTTCAAGGGCAATTAGACCACACCTTCTAGATGGAGCCTACCCTAAATTATATTAGGCTTTTTAATGGGACACCGTACCACTGTAAAAGTCTGGTCAGATCAACTGGTAACATACAAGTAGGAAAATCTTGGCAGCCCTACCCTATGTGGAGATTAACCAGGCTATCCACACATATAAACTATCTGGAAATGATAAGAGGAAGAATGATCCCCACTTCCATGTTAAATAGGCAGACAGTGATAATACTCTCTCCCATAGTGAACTTTGGGGTTGGCTTTTAAAACATGGTATAGATGAGGTAATTAATAGAGATTTAAAAGGTGTTTATAATATTGTACCAAGTCATATGGTCCAAAGTAGTAAGGGGTTTTTTTTACCCCACCAAAATTTAAGACATTCCTGAAATCCTGGGATGTATATGAGTTCAAGGAGAAATAGCACCTCTGGTGTGAGGTTTGTGAAGCCCTTTAAGGTTTGCTCATCCATCTTTGATGTCCCCCTGGCACTCAATTCTCACCTACAGCTCTAAGAAGCTATAACACGTGCAGCAGCCACATCTTGGTAAACCATATATGCAGATGGGCTGAATCAGGTTGAAAGTAGCTGATGAGCCACAAACTTGTGGGTGAGTTAGGAGCATGTCTACCCCAAGCATGTGAAGACTTCCCCTGGTGGAATGAGTGGATAAAAACAATTTATTCCAATGGCCATGAAAGCAGCTGCCCCAGGTGCTATGAAGCACATAGAGCTTGGTTAGACATTGAAGAAGCCAATCTTCATCTTGAGTCATCACCAGTCATATTGATTTTTGTTCTGTCATTGAACTTGGATGACTAGAAAAGACAGTGAGGTTGAGGACTTTGTCCAACAATGCCTCTTTCTTTTTTTTATTTGAAAAATTGTATTTAGTTAATTAATTTAGAATATTTTTCCATGGTTACATGATTCATGTTCTTTCACGTCCCTCCTCTCACCCCCCTCCCATAGCCAAAGAGCAATTCTACTGGGTTTTACATGTGTCACTGATCAAGACCTATTTTCATATTATTATTTGCATTAAGGTGATCATTTAGAGTCTACATTCCAAATCATATTTTCCATTGACCCATGTGATCAGACAGTTGTTTTTCTTCTGTGTTTCTACTCCCACAGTTCTTTCTCTGGATGTGAATAGTGTTTTTTTTTTTCTCATAAGTCCCTCAAAAGTGTCTTGGGTCATTGCATTGCTGCTAGTAGAGAAGTCCATTACATTCAAACAATGACTCTCTGAAGTCCAATTCATACACAATTCATACACCCTTAAGGTGCTATTAGTCTTCTCTAAAAATGAAGGATGGGGGTAGCTAGGTAGCTCAGTGGATTGAGAGCCAGGCCTAGAGATGGGAGGTCCTGGGTTCAAATCTGGTCTCAGACATTTCCCAGCTGTGGACCCTAAGCAAGTCACTTAACCCCTGTTGCCTAGCCCTTACCACTCTTCTGCCTTAGAACCAATACGCAGTATTGATTGAAGGTAAGGGTTTTTAAATAATGAAGGATAGATAACAACAATTTAGGACATCCCTGAAATCCTCTACCCTGCCTAATCAATCCCCTTGTATATTGAAGAATTATTGGAATGAGTGCCTGTAGGGTGAGTACCAAGGTTTCACTGGAGTTCTGTTTTAACTACAAGACACCAGGAGCACCTTAAGCTATATGTTCAAGTTATTGTAACATGAAAAGGAGGAGGCTACCAAACATATAAGGGAGTGTTATATACTGAAAGCTAGATTAAATTATAGTAGGGAACATTAAGTGACTTCATACAAGGACTCTAGTTTCTTTTGGGGGACTAATCACTATGGGGAGAGTTTAAGTAGGAGGAAGGGCCTCAGTTATAAAGTGGTTGATAAGGAAGTATATCATGAGCATTATTATTTCTAGTTCTTGGGAGTCAGTAACTGACCAATAGAAGTCAGTATCTTCTGTTGCTTATTGAGGGTGTGCCATTGTAAGAGTTAAATTTAAGGTTTTTAACTAAATATGAGAATTATAAAGAAATATTGTGGTGATTGATTTAAAAAATATTACAGCTCGAGTCTAAATGACTTTTAGCAACTTTATTTACAAAGAGGTAAAAAGAGTGAAAGTGGAAAACTGTAAGAAGGTAGAGGATTGTCTAGCCTACCACCCTAAGTGCTGCTCTGGTGTCTGGCTCAGCCCTGGAAGGGCCTCCCCAAGTCCAGTCTCCACATGGATTTCCTGGTAATCATCAGCCAGAGGTTCCAGTGGTGTCTTCAGCCAGAGTTCCACAAATGCAGCTTCCTCCAGTCAAGGAAGGAATCTCAACCAGCAAGCTGACACAGGATCCAGGGAAAAGGTCTCCTCCAAGCCAAGGCAGGGATCTCAGTCATGAAGGAATCTCCAGAATCAATCTCTCCAGAAGCCAGGAAAGGGATGAATCTAGACCATGCTGGTCTCTTCTTTTTATGCTCCTTTTTTCCACATCACTTCCTGTCACTTCCTGTTATCCCCCCTTCTTCTCAGAAGCCAATGGCCTAGCACTGACCAAGGGGGTGGGGGGAGCAGTGGCCTTTGGAGGTGTGAGCTTACTCTAGTAAGTGACTCATGAACTCTCATACTTAATGGTAAGTAGGGATACTTTAAGTTCTTGGTTTGATTAGCTAAAAATAGACAAGGGGAGAGTTAATCCTATCTTCAAGATTCCCCTATGATTATTTGGGGATACTAGTTTCCCCAGTGAATAATTTAACATAACTAGCTTATACCTCTAAAGATCTTCTAGCTAAAGGTGTATACAATATTGCACTTTCTAAATGGAAACTACAATAGTTGGAGATAAGAGGGAAATAAAAGAGAGGGAGCAAAACCAATGTTTGCTAGGCACATTGACAAAATGTCAATTGGGGGCAATCCCCTTTGGCATAAGAGTTTACATTCAGAATGAATGTGTTCAACCCCCTTCAGTTCAATTAATTACATTCCAAAGTTCATTCTGGATCTTCTGATGCAGTGTAGGTTTCTTTATGGCACTTTCTTCAAATAGTTCACTTTCTTGATTTGAGGAGTTAGTGAGCTCCTTTTCCTGAAATTTCTCTCAAAAATGTTTTAAACCTTGGATTTTTCAAAAATTGTATGCTATAAAGCCATGGTGGCAAACCTATGGCACCTGTGCCAGAGGAGGCACTCAAAGCCCTCTCTGTGGGCACTCATGCTATTGCCCAAGTACAGAGTTCACCAGAGTTTGTTGCTAGAAAGCCAGAAGGATAAGGGGGCCAGGCTACTCCTTTCCCCCTCTTCACATGCACCTAAGGACATTTCTCACATCACCCTCTAAACAGCTCACCATCACTGCCCTACATTGTACTTCTGGACACCTCAGGCATTGGTGCCCTTAATGACCAAACTGTGACACCATCAAAAGCTAAGAACCCAACATGATCCTTTTCTACCAGCCTAAATGTCCCCTTCCTATGAGGACCCAGCTCTTAAAAATTATTATTTAAGATAGTTTACTGATAATGTTTCTGCCCTTTATAAAAAAGGTATATGCACCTGAGACTTCAGCAGCTATTGACTCAATGATTGTGTGGGAGTCTTGGCATGATGACTGAATAGATTATTAATTTGTGAAATTATGAAATGGGGACAGACATACTCCGTAGGGAATTAGATTAGCTTTTATTGATGCCACTTTGGAGTTAGCTCATTAACATATCCAAATCATTGCTAAAACTTCAAAGTTAACATATCCACATCATCTCAAAATTATCGTTACCTTTTAATATTGACCTTTACTGTGGAGTGCTGGAATTTGTCTAGGATTTACATATCATGAGACCTTTGGTCCTGACAGCAGCACCTAAATGGTTTCTGCCAATTTGGCACATACTACCAGGAAGATCATTTTGGTGAATATGTGATAAAATTTGTAAATTGTGCTCCTTTGATCTTTGGGACTATTTGTATGTGACTTTTAAGTTCCCCCTTTGCAGTCTTTTTTCCTGCTTTTGTCCCTTTTCACTGGCTACATATAAACTCACTATACTAACTAAAAGGAAAAAAAATAGGTAGACCAAAACAAGATACAATCTTAACCATAGGCCTGAGTTTCAAGTTGTATGGCTGCCCTCTGAGAGAGATTTGAAGGAGGGAGCAAATAACATTTTTGTTTATACTGACTCCTGGATAGTGTCTATAGGCTAAATGCCCAGGGACCTGGAGTAACAGAACTGGATTATTATTATTTTTTTAAATCCTTACCTTCCATCTTGGAGTCAATACTGTGTATTGGCTTCAAGGCAGAAAAGCGGTAAGGGCTAGGCAATGGGGGTCAAGTGACTTGCCCAAGATCACACAGCTGGGAAGTGTCTGGGGTCAGATTTGAACCCAGGACCTCCCATCTCTAGGCCTGGCTCTCAATCCACTGAGCCACCCAGCTGCCCCCACAGAACTGGATTATTAAAGACTCTCTGCTTTGAGATAAAGACCAATGGGAAAAAATTGTTGATTGGCACAGCATTTAGTTGTTTAATAGGTATGTCAGTACCCATCAGATGCCATGTGTCCTTTGCTGAACCAGTTGAATGTTATCACAAGAAAGCAGAGAGTAAGGATTGAGTTAATCATCAATCTAAACATTGGCAGGTGAACAACAGGCAAATGTTGAAATGCTTTCTTACAGTGGGTAGGGGATTCTATGATCCCTGTAACCAAGATTGATGCAGACATCTCTGCCTAATGATGCTCTTTATGCCAATGAGCATTCACTGTTGAGAGATTAGTATGCTATGATCCCATATGGTTCTAGACCCATCTTTGATGGGCAGATTAATTATACTGGCTCTCTTCCTCCATCTGGAATTCCCAGAGACATATGGTATCAATGTGGGTTCAAATTAATTTCATATCAAATTGCTAAACAGTTTTCCAAAGCACATTTGTTAAATTTTAAATATTTTCTTCACTTTAAAGTTTTCTCTATGGATTCATCAAAAACTTGTATATATATTTAACTTATGCATGTCTGTTCACATATAATATATATGTTAGTACTTATTTTTTATTAGATTATGACATCTCTCTTCTATTCTATTGACCTATTTCTTCATTTTTAACCTAGTATGATAGTTCTAGTTCTGATGATGATAATTTTGTAATATGCTTTAAAGTTTGAGAATGGAAGACTAATAATTTTTTCAGTATATAGATAATCTTGCCTGTTAACTATTTCCATATACATTTCATTATGCTTGTATCCACTTCTGTGAAGAAGCCCTTTAGTATTTTGATTGGTATCACACTAAAGATTTATTGGGCAGTTAGGTATTGCAGTGGGTATAGTACTGGGCCTGGAGTCAAGAAATCCTGAGTTCAAATCCAGGCTCAGATACTTACTAGCTGTGTGACTCTGGACAAGTCATTTAACCCTGTTTGCCTCAGTTCTCTTATCTGCAAAGTGAGTTAGAGAAGGAAATTGTGTGCCACTCTGGTATCTTTACCAAGAAAACTCCAAATGGGCACACAGAGTCACACATCACTAAAATGACTACACTAAAGCCTGAACACTTTAAGAATCTGTGATTTAGTTGGGATGAAAATCCCTTCCACCAGCAAATACCAAAATTTATTTGTAACTTAATGATGTGGTCTTATATAGTTCTCTGAAGCTCAGGGAGATTAAATTACCTATCCATAGTCACACTATAAACTAGAAAGTATCAGAGGTGAGACTTACATCCAAGGCTTCCTAATTTTAAGCCAAATTCTATGTCATGCTGTTGCTCAATTAAATATGTAAATTTGCTAGAGAAGTTGTATTATTTTTATTTTATGACCTATCCATAAAAAAAAAATTGAAAGTTTCTCAAATTACCTCTGTATTTCTTTCATTTTAAGCATTAGATTTTTAACCCTGACAATATAAATGTGACATTTTTAACATACTACCATTGCAATGGGTATGGTTCCCACACATATAGAACTGACTCAGGTGCTAGAAGCATATGGAAGTGTAAGATTAAAAATCAATATACAATACTCCAAGTATTATTTTTATAAGATTTATTAATAATAACTTGAAGTAAAGGAAATGATAGCCTAAGCAAAGAGGAGAATCCCAGCCCCTGGAGCACAGGAGAGAGAGCAAGGAGCAAGAGAGGATCGAGTTCACAGAAACTTATTTATAAGCATAAGGACACAATGTGGGAATGAAAGAGGAAAAGGATGCTGGGAAATGATTCAAAGAAACAAAATTCCAATTACACAGAAGTAAGAGAGCATACCAAAATACAGTCCCTCTCCTCTATCTCACATTTGTTCTTGGCTTTGGGACATGATATGATATGACATGGTATGTTATGGCATGATAGGGGAGGGAAGGGTAGCATAGGGTAGCATAGGGGAGGGGAGGGTATAGTAGAGTACGGTAGAGTATGGTATGGTAGGGTAGAGTATGAGATGGGATGGGATGGGATGGGATGATTTCGTGTGGTGTGATGTGATGTGTTGTGATACAATGTAATATGTAATGATACAGTACAATACAATGTGACATGATACAATATGACATGAATAAAATCTAGTATGGCATGATATGTGATTTTATGGTATGATGTAATATAATGAATATACATATATGATTATTTAATTATGTTATAGAATAGGCAGCTAGGTGGTACAGTGGTTAGAGTGTTAGACCTAGAGTCAGGAAGACTCTTCTTCCTGAATTCAACTCTGGCCTCAGACACTTGCTAGCTGTGTGACCTTGGGCAATTCAGTTAGCCTTGTTTGCCTCAGTTTCCTCATCTGGAAAATGAGCTGGAGAAAGAAATGGCAAATCCATGCTGATATCTTTGCCAAGCAAACTCCAAATGGGGTTATGACGGGTCAGATGTGACTGAAATGACTCAATAACAATAATGATTATATCTATATAATCCAGGGTGTTCAGCTCATATTTACTCTTTCTGCTTTTTTTATTTCTTCTGCTTATTCCCTTGAATTGGCTCAGAAAACAGTTGAAACCAATTCCATTAGGTTCCTGGGAGCAACCCATTTCTCAGCTGCTGCTCCTACGCTTCCTGCTGAGGGGGAAGGGAGAATGTAATGTATCTCCTGCTTTGGTTCCAAACTGTTTTTCTCCAACTTCCCTCATTCCAAATAACAACTCAAACACAGGTTAGCCTGCTAAATTCTTTTATCTAGCAGGGAGTATCCAATATCAATGAAGGGCAGACAAAAAGAGTACAGGGAAAGAAAACAGGGAGTGTTTGCCAGCACAGTCTATTGGAAATACCACAGCCAATGCTAAATTTCTTACTGCAAGGGCATGAAATAGCTTGCTTGCTTAGACAACATAGAAGGAGACAGTAAATGCAGCAGCTTACAAGGTGATTCAGAATTATGGGGGAAGAAAAAATACTTAGAGGAAGAATATCATCAAACCAAAGGAGTTCAGCATCTCAGTATCTCATCATCCTCAAAAAAGTTAGGGGATGAAGCCTAGGTACCAAGAGCTCCCAACATGTTCCCAAAATGAAGCATGCATTTGTGCCCTTAAATTGCTTCCTCTTACTTCTCCTTTCTCTTTCTCCAGTATCTCTTTCTCAGAAATCTCCATGAATGAACAATTACAGAAACCTTCATCTGGGAAATTATTTTAATCCCTATAGTTACCCAGATGTAAGACCATATTCCAATGCAGTTACATAGAGGTCACGGATTTATACTTAGATTAATTAGTATATATTTTATGGATTTTGTTGTTGTTATATAAATAAACTCTCTTTTTATAGGTTGTCCCAATCTTTGTTGTAAATAAATAATCATACTAGAATTTTTCTTTTTTAAAGGTTGTGTATGTGTCTCTGTGTGTTTAAATTGTTTTTATTCCATGACAACTGTAAAAATAAAAAAAAATTATGCCAAGCTACACAAAATATTGATAGAAAAACTGTTCAAAACTGTTCAAAAACTTTTCAGATACTTTTGATAGATGTAATCAAAAGTATCCTCAGTGATGAAGTGAAGCTCAAATGTGAACTTCCCATCAGGGCCAGGCACAAGGATGCTAAAGAGACTCTTATTATAAAATAAAATATTTATTGAAATATATAAGGATAAAGGATTTCTAATGCTAAGGGATTCTAAATCCACCCAAATAAACTCCCAGGTTCCTCAAGGAACCACTTCTCCTGTGTTTTACAGGCTACACTAATCCTCCCTGATCTGACTAACCCAAATTTATACTATCTCAATAAAAACTACCACTATTATCCTTATAAAATCTTAACTTTGCCTCCAAATTATAAAATAGCAAAAACTAGCTGTTTGGGTCTTCTCAGAGTTAAACAATCTATATAACCACAGTAGATAGTCAATAGTGTTTCCCAAGTTGGGAAAGGAAAACACTGAGCTCCTTCAGATGGTTCCCTCAGACAGAGAAAGAGGAAAAGATGTTACCTCCTTCAGCCCTGAGAAAGAGTCTCTGAGAGTGTGTCTCTGCCAGCTGCCAGAAAGGAACTCCCAACTGTCAGAGGGAGTATTTGACTTATACTTTATATAACTTTCATATACTTCAACTTTATATAACTTTTATATACTTTATATAATTTATAACTGTCAGCAGGTGAAATCAACATGCTCTCTCAGCTCCGCTTCAAACTCCAGTTCTTTTCTCAAGCAGCCACTTTACTTCTTATCTCTAAACTAATAAAACAATACTTATTTTCTAATATCATCCTTACACTGCTAAACTCCTTTATTGCCTCCATTAATTTTTTAATGAAATATTCAAAATTTCTAAACATATTATATAATTATATATAAAAATGATATTTTTTCTCTTCATTTCCAATGTTAATCCTACTAATTATAGAAAATTATACTGATTTGGGGACTCTATTGTTACCAGTCCTGCTTATTAATCAATGTTGAAGGGGACTCTTTTGAGGAGAGGCATCATCCAATCTTCAGTTTTTATATTATACAACATGTAACAAATCATCTCCTACCTGTTATCCAGAAGCTAACCCTTAATCCCTTACCTATAATCTCATTTCCTTCCAATTAGGGAGGAGCTAAAACGTCCTTTTGCTGACATGGACCCATCTGAATTGTCTTTTTCTCATTATAAAAAATATAAATAAAAGCTGATCCACCTTGAACCCTTTGCTGATCTCTAAAGGTCAGCCTGTCAACTGTAATCTGGGAGACATTGGCACAGGACTGTCCTACATGTCTTTCATCAATGAAGACACTGTACTCTATTGCAAAATTGAAGTAGCTCTAAAGAAATGTGAGATGCACAAATTTAGAAAGATTCCCAGCCTAATGTTCAGAAGGGCTATTTGTGCCTGACCTATGGTAGAGCCTTCCAAGCTCATATTAATCTGATTAACCATAGTCAGACACAGGGTACATTGACTCTAACATGGTGATGTCATTTTAGTCCTCTAAGTACAAAGAACAACAAACAAACCATACCAATGTATTTTGTGGCTGTTGTTGTTTTGTTTACTTTAAAGTATTTTTCCATGGTTAGATGATTCTGACATATTTTTAAAATAAACTCTTTTTAATTCTTTTTTTCCTGAGTCTTGTTCATCAAGGCAAAAACCCAAAGAATTTTCCTTTTTAACATAATGTTATCCCAATTTTATTGCAATTGCTAGAATCTCCAAAAGAGGGCATCCTGGCTTTGTGCCTGTTTTTACTGGGACTACTTCATATGTTTCATATTGTTTTTTACTTTTGGTTTAAGGTACATACTTTTGGTTTTGCTTTTTAGTGTTTTTATTATGAATGGATTTGTATTTTATCAAGGATTTGGGGATATAGAGTGATATATTCATAGAGATGCAGCATAGTATAGGGGACAGAAGGAAGAAACAAGAAATAAGGATTTATTAAGCACTTACTAAGCACCAGGCACTATGCTATGCCCTAGGAATATACATACAAGCAAAAAGACAGTCCCTGACCTCAAGGAGCTTACATTCTAATGAGGGAACAAAATAAAACAAAACAAAAAACTGAAAAGTTGAAGGGGAGAGTGAAAGGGAAATAAAAATATCCCTGCCAATAAGGCATGATTATGAAACCCAGAAGGACAAAAACCAGACTAAGAGTGCAATGAGTCAGTTTTAGAGTTAGAATATCCAAAGTTCAAGAACATCTTTTGACACCTACCAGTCAATCTGCAACCCCAGAGAAGTTACTTAATATCTCAATATGTCTTGCAACCCCCTAAAACTGCAAACTGTAAAATATTTTCTGACTTACATTAGTAGAAAGTTTCCAAACTGGGAATGTCCTAAACAAATGAAACCATAGGTCTAGACCAAAGAATATTAATAATGACATCACTATGGCTTTGTGGAGAGGTTTTTGTTATCTATATGTAATAATATGCTGAATTATCCTTCTATATCTGGCACAAATCCTTCTGGATTATGATAAATAATCTTATATTCCATTAACTAATATTGTGCTTAGTGTTTTTGCATCTATATTCATTATCATGTCATTTCTAATTTTTGTGTTATATTTGACACATTTAAAAATTGACACATTATTTGCTTCCCAAAAGATATTGGGTAACATTTTATGCTTTTATATATTTGTGAATAATCTATGAATTATGAGGGTAATATTTTCCAGAAAAACGTGAAAGAATTTAGCTGTAAATTTACTTGGGTAAGATGTTTTTAACAAGACATTTCTTTGGTTTCTCTTGTTAATTCCACTGAGAATGGAATCTCTATTTCTTATGTTTTAATATTTTATATTTTATTCATATTCATCTGATTCTATCAAATTCTCTAATTTCACATGACTCGCATGTTGTATTCTGTAATACAGTCTTAAGTTTTTGTGTTTATTCTTAACTTTCTTTTATATTTCCCTTTTATTTCCTATTGTTTCTATTTTCTTTTCCTTCACTTTAGTTGTTTGTTATGTGATATGGAAATCACTTTAAAAGACTGATATGTATTAATTTAAGGTTGCCAAGGAATTCAGCTATGTAATTCCTAAATGAAAACTCAAGTCAGCAGTCAACCTTTTATGGAGTTTTTAATTACAAACAGTAGGAAGAAAAGTATTAGAGAGAGAGAGAGAGAGAGAGAGAAAGAGAGAGAGAGAGAGAAAGGGGAGAGAAGGGAATAGGGCTTAAATACCCACTCTGCTTAGGCTGGGCCAAAGGCCCAAGCCTTGGATAGCCGAGGCAAAGAAAAGAGATCAGTCCCTATCACTCATGTGACCAAAATAGAGAAATAGTCTGAGGGCCTCCACTCCAAGCACCAGGCTCCAACAACCTCCTCTCCTTCACACAGGAAGTCCCCAGAACTCCTCAGCTGTCCTCTACCTCACTTCCTGTGTCTCACCTGTGCCAATGGTGGCTCTAGCTTCACCCAGGACTGCCCAGAGAGCTGTCCCCTTTGCACATGTCTGTTGAAGGCCATATTCTCAAATAATTAAATCTTGAGCTTTGCTGCAGCCCTTCCTAAATCCTGTTACCCTAAGTAGGGTGGAGATTGTAGTTTCTGTCATTCCAAGTATCTCTATTGTTATTGATCAGGAAAGAGCCAAATCCCATCCTCTAAAGGATGGTTTGAACAGGGTTGAGTAGTTTTGAAATTCACAATACCCCCTGAGGCCCAAGGAAGGCTAACTTCTCTGATGGGTCTTGTAAACATACTAGCTATGAAATTACAATAGTTAGAGATAAGGGAAAAATAGGAAAGATAGAGAGAGTCAGCAAAACCAATGTTTTGCTGGGCACATTGACAAAAGCCAATTAGGGGGAAGTCCCCTTTGGCAGAAGAGTATACATTCAAAATAAATCCAATCAACCTTCAATTCAAGCAACCACATCCCAAGGTTCATTCTTGATCTTGATATAATATAGGTTTTCTGGCATCTTTCTACAACAGTTCATTCTCTGGATTTAGGAGTTAGCAAGCTTCTTCCTTGAAGATGTTTCTCAAACAACAACAAAAAAAAGTTTTCAAAATCTTGGAATTTTATTAAAATACAATCCCCCCTGAAGTGGGTGTTAAAAAATCCAGTTCAGCTCAGGATGCATTATTGAGTTATGGGGGTCAGTTATTAAAAGAATTCAAAAACAATAATAACAAAACAAACAAAAAAACAAAAACATATAAAGGGAAAAATATGGAAGAAAGTTAAACTTTGGGGAGAAAGGGAAGAAAAAAATTCAAAATCAGAATCAAAATAACAAAATCTATGTATAAAATGTTGAGTAAACAAGAATAACTTCATAATGGGCCCTTGTAAAGGTCCAATTTACAGTAATTTCTATCCCACAAGTCTGTAGGACAGAATGCAGTAATATTTCACTTACCCACTTGCAGCCAAGACTAAAGGCAGTTGTCATATTATAAGAAGGAAAGGAACTAGAATTTTATTTTGATAGGGAAGAGTCATTCACTGGTCTGACTTTTTTCATTCTCAAGGATATAGGGAGCCAGCATGATAGTCAAATTTTTGTACTTGTATGAGTACTTCATAAAGAATGTAGAGTGTAGATACAAGGAAGTCCTATGACTTAACGTATGTCAAGTGTCACAACCTTGAGTCCACATTAGTATTTCCTGTGTGCTCTTTTGGCACTATTCAGGTAAAGTCTGTGCTCCTTGTTTTTATCCTATTTCCTAGAATCAGACACAAACATTAATCATAGTCCCATAACATTTTATCAATAAATGGCAGGTTCCCACAGTCTAACACTGTTTGGGTATGTATATTTAAACTTATATTACTGCAGAGAGAGAGGGGAAAAAATTTAATTGTATGTAACTTTTGTACAAGAAATGAGGAAAGGGGAAAAAGTCAAATATTCAAAAGAAAAGCAATAATAGAAAAATAATGGAAAGAGAAGAAAAAATCAGGAATTCAATGTGTTTTTGAAAAAACAGCATTCACTTGTCAATGGATTATTATCTTCAATTCATGTGATAGGATACAGTCAATCAGTCTCAGCAGAAAATGCTCTCTTTACATGTGAGCAATGAATCCAAGAGTCCTTTTCTCCAACCTTTATAGATGTTGGAGAAGTTAACAATATATGGAATGGTCCTTCCCACGAAGGCTGGGTTGCTCCTGTTCGCTGGAAGTTCTTTATATACACGTTGTCTCCTGGGTTCAG
The DNA here is from genome assembly GCF_027887165.1 of Monodelphis domestica. Taxonomy (NCBI): domain Eukaryota; kingdom Metazoa; phylum Chordata; class Mammalia; order Didelphimorphia; family Didelphidae; genus Monodelphis; species Monodelphis domestica. The sequence continues at coordinate 116,782,308 of NC_077231.1, forward strand.
GTCGTGAAGTGAAAAATCTAGTGGTCCGGCTTGTACTGCAGCTCCAGATTCATGAAGTTCACACAGTTTATGCTGTAATTCCTGTATATAGGAAGCAATAGTAGTATCTCCCCCTAATACTGATGTATATGCCGGGGAAAAAGGCTTAGCCTGTATAGGCGGATGTCCAAAAAGCCTCTCAAATGGTGAAATATGTAAGTCTCCTCTAGGCCTGCTTCTAAGATAAAATAGGGCCAGAGGGAGAATTTCAGGCCATTTTAAATGGGTCTCAGTGCATAATTTGCCAATCATAGTTTTAAGTTCTTTATTCATCCTTTCAATTTGGCCTGAGCTCTGGGGATGATATGGAACATGGAATTTGGGAGTTATCCCCAAGCAAGAATATATTTGGTTTAAGACAGAATCAGTAAAATGACTTCCTCTATCGGAATCAATACGTGCTGGCAGGCCAAAACGAGGAATAATTTCTTTTAAAAGCACCTTAGCAACAAAAGCTGCCGTGGCTCAGGTCACAGGAAATGCTTCCAGCCATCTGGTCAGTTGATCTATTATGACTAGACAAAATTTATAATGTCCGGCCTTTGGCATTTTTATGAAATCTATCTGTAGGTACTCAAAAGGTGTGTAAGCCAGAGGACGCCCACCGAAAGCTTTGCCACGAAAGGCATGTTGGTTATATGCCTGGCAAGTAGAGCAGGCTGAACACACTTTAGAGGCTATGGTAGTTATACTGGGGGCTATCCATACTCTCTTAAGACCTGATTCTGTCATTCCAAGTATCTCTATTGTTATTGATCAGGAAATAGCCAAATTCCATCCTCTAAAGAATGGTTTGAACAGGGTTGAGTAGTTTTGAAATTCACAGTTAATGCTTTGTTAATTATGGTCTTTTCAAAAAAATCTTAACCCTGGTTTTGCTTATTAAATCAATTTTCCTTTCCTTTTCATTCTATTTGTTCCTGCACTTAACTTTCTAATCTGCCTGTTTGCATTTCTTTTGGAAAGCATTTTTAAATGAAAACTTCATTAATTTTTCTTTTTCTATTCATAACGAGAAAACATTAAATGATATAATTTGCTTCCCAGAATGGTTTTGGTTGCACCATGTTGCTTTGCTACAGCATAATTGTCACCATTGTCTTTTTAATAATCTGATTTCTTCTTTGACACAATTGTTATTCAATAGATTGTTTTCAGTTTCCATGTTATTCAATAGATTGTTTTCAGTTTCCATGTCATTCTATAACTTCTAAGGTTATTGTTATTTAATTCTAATTGCATTATACTGTGCCCTGAAAATACGTGAAATATAACTGCTACCTTTTGGGATTTGTAAAGGGATTCTCTATATGGTAGTAAGTGCTTTTGTTAGTACTTGAAAGGTATTTATTATCTTCCTTTTTTGTTGTTGTTTCTGTTTTTGTTAACCTTTCACAGTAGTTTCCTAATGCTTTGTCAAATGTGTTGGTCTTTTTTTTTTACTTAATGTTGGTTTTATTTATTAATTCAATTGTTCTTTCCTTTTCATTTCATTTGCTTTTACTCTTAACTTTATGGTCACCCTGTTTGCACTTTTTTTTTTTGGAAAGTACTTTGATCTCTCTTTTTTTTAACCTCATTTCTTTATTATTATTATTAACCAATTAAATGTGATCATAAATTTCCATACAAGTTTTCCTAAGTTATATGATTGAACTTACTTCCCTCCTTTCCCTTCTTTTCCCCCTCCTAGTTGTGAATCTTAAAAACTACTCAGACTGTACTTTAGATTTGATTTAGCTATTTCCTTATTGTAACAATGGAGATACTTGGTCTAACAAGAATCAGGAATGTCTTGAGAACTTTACATTATTCCACCCATACTTAGACATACTTTAGGGGAAGACAAAGTTGTAAACACCTGATTGAACAATGAAGGTACTTAACTCATACCTTATAGTGAAGCTAGAATCTTAAACTAAGTCTATTTTTAGGTCTAATACAAAAGGGTGTTAAGTACCTGTAAAGGTTAAATTAATTACAAAAAGGTCAAGTAACTCACAAAGGGTGAGCTTAACAAAGAAGTGTGAAGTACTCAGAAGATATAATCTAACCAGATAAGGTGAGAACTAATGAGTGGTGAGAACTAAGAATGGGCAGTCCTGGAAAAAAGTCTCTACTGTGAATGGTAGGCGTGAAAATTTAGGGGAGGTGACATAAGAGGAAATTTCTTTAAAAGGAGGGGAAAAAATTCAGTTCAGGCAATTGAATTTAGTTCAAAGTGGAATTGGATTCTGAACTCAGTTCAGAAGATTGAGTTCAGTGGAGGACTGGAACCAACTTAGAGACAGTCTCGTGGTGAGTGATAAAGACTGACTCCCTTTCCCTTAGGCTCAGGGAGGCCACTTTGGCCAAGACCTTTAACTACTTCCTGGCTCAGCCTGAGCCAGAGCAGTTTAAATTCATTTTCTCTGTGTGTGTGTGTATCTCTCTCTCTGTGTCTCTCTCTCTGTCTCTCTGTTTCTGTCTCTGTCTCTGTCTCTCTCTCTCTCTTTCACTCTCTCTCTCTCTGTCTCTCTCTTGTCTCTCTCTGTCTCTCTCTCTGTCTCTCTCTTTCTCTCTGTCTCTCTCTCCTTTCCTTAATTCCTTCTCTCTGTATTAATTAAAATCTCCATAATTCCCAGCTTACTTGGGTATTTTATTATTTGGGAATCATCCCTGGTGACCAATTATTTAGATTTTAAGTCAAAACACTAAAATAATCCTTACATAGTACTGGCAGGCAATTAAAATTCATTTATACATGTATTGTCACACAAAACATATTTCCGTATTGTTCATTTTTGTAACTAAATAATCCTATGAAACCAAAACCTCAAATCACAAACCAAAATAGACAACTGAAAAATTGTTTGCTTTGATCTGCATTCTGACTCTAACAGTTCTTTCTCGGGAGGCAGATAGCATTCTTTGTCATTAATCCCTCAGAATTGTACTAGATCATTGTATAGCCAATAATAGCTAAATCTAATCACAGCTGATCATTCTACAGTATTGCTATTACTGTGTACAATGTTTTCCTGGTTCTACTTACTTCACTCTGCACCAGCTCGTGTAGGTCTTTGGAAAGTACTTTTAAGTATTTTTTTTATTTTATTTAAAATACATATTTCATGTTCAAGCTTTAATGTTATAACTTCTAAGCATGAAACATATTTTGCATTCTCATGTATATAGGAAGATAGTGAGGTTTTCTTTTTGTTTTTTTAGGTTTACAAGGAAGGCATCTTTGGGGAAATGTAATTTTTGCTGGTGTGGAAAAGAAAATGCATGCAAAGGACAGAAGCTGGAGGTTGAGCATCTGTCAGTCAAATGAAGATTCCATTTGGAATGTGACTGGGAAACAGTTGGAGACAAGAGCCAACTGTTTGAGTGGATTCAAGGATTTTGGTTTGCTGGCTGAGGTGAAGGAAGAAGCTAGTTATATCTCTGGGACTTGAGACAATCAAGTTGGAGGTGACCTAACTGATTTAAAGGAAGAAGAAGGACCATAGTCCTTATATCCCTGACTGGTTCTGTTTCATACTAGTGACTGAATTGTCATTTCAATATCCTCCAATCCAACACTCACTGTAGAGAATAGGGATATCCTACCCCTCTTACCTTATCCTCCACCCTTGTCCTATCTTCCCCAAATAAACCCCTTTTTTGACAAAGAAGATTAAGAACTATTTCATTGAAACCTCCCAGTTCATACTAAGTGACTTGAGGGAGACTGAAGAAGGGGAGAGGGGAAACTGAAAAGCTTCTGAAGAGGGAGGAAAATGGGAGGCATAGAGGGAGGAGGTTAGGCAAAAAGAAGATAACTACCTGATCCATTAGTTATCTAGTATCCATCAATATACACCCTCAATTATCATCTATTACCATAATACATTACCCCCCAAAATCAGGCTTTGTTTCCAACGTGTGCACAGGTGTGCAAAATAAACACAGGAATGCTGAAAGTGGGTGGAAATCACTATTCTTGCATCCTTGACTTATTTTTTGTTTTGATTCAGGTTCATTTGCTGCTAAACCATAGAAGGTTGGGTTTGTTTGTTAGGCGTTCTAATGCAGTAGGAATTCATTTTAAGTGACTGATACATCCCAAGACCCTTCATGTAAGTTAAAAATCATGGATAATAGTGAAGCCTGTTATTTAATAAGTATTTCATATATAAACATACCTATGCACTTTAGGACTTTTTTTTTGTCCTGTCAGAGCTACCAGCCTTACTACTCTTGTACTTTGAGGCTATTAATAATAACTAAATAATATGAATGAAATAAAGAGGACACAACTGACAAGGACATGACTTATTACACGTGAGAACTCTGGACAAAGACTGATGTGGCAACTAATGTTTAATTTTTGGTGCAACACTCACACTAATGCTTCTCAAAGTGAAAAATGAGCATAATTGGGTGCCCTGCTGAGAGAATTTACTCCACTTGAGAAAATGGCATGGATTTAGTACATCATTAGAATTTTTTGTTTTACATATATTCCTGACTTTAGTGTGTTTAGCAAATTGAATTGAAGTATAGTAGGAACTAATTTTATATGAACTCAACACACATGAATTCAGGTATAAGTAAATGGCAATAAAAAAATAAAGTCAGGAAACATCTACAATAATGTTAGAATTACTAAGGACAAGCAATTATTTTGATATGGTTTCATTTTGGGACAGGAATGGTCATGCATATGTGCTTTTCTTGAAACTAGCTAATTTTCCACCAGTTGAGTGCTGGATGTCATGCCATACCCAGATTATTCTTCTTTTCATGTCTTTAATTATGTGACTTTTAAGATTACAAATTACTCCAGAAATGTGCAAAAGTCGTGGCTTTTAAAGAGCACATTATAATGACTGTTAGACATATTGCAATGACTGTGGGTGTAAGGAAAATCAATCATTTCAAGAATCATTTTATACTATAATTAAGTAAAATCAGTATCCCCCAAGTGCAAAATAAATGTGGTTGAAAATGAAAAATAATGTCAAAATCTGCCAAACTATTGCTATAAATGGCCTAATTAATCCTCAGAAAACAAATATCTCAAAAGGATTCTCACTGTTAGAGGGCTTGTTATTGATTCTTTTGTTGTGTGGCATAGACTTCTTAAAGTTAGAAGAATGAGGAGAAATTTTTTTTAAATAATAACTGACCCTGGGCAAGTCACTTAACCCCAGACTCCTAGCCCTTAGCACTCTTCTGCCTTGAAATTGATATTTGATATCAATTATAAGACTTCAGAAGATAAGGGTTTTAAAAAACAAAGAAATGAAGCAAAGTTGTTTTTTTAATAAAATAATTAATTTAGGAGAATAAATAGCTTAAAAGAGAAAGTGGTAAAAACTTTTCCAGGTAAGTTTACTGATTGACAACTAGAATAGATCCAACAGAAGACAATGACTCCATTAGGAAGTGGGGGAACTATTACAAAAAAATCAAAAGATTGAAATAATAAAAGAAAACATAAGCTATTAGTATCAAAAACTACCAAAAGAGGTGGTCATTTAAGAAGTGGATTTCCTAAAACCCCACATATTTTAAGAAACCTAGAAACTATGAAGATTGCCCAGGAAGGCAAAGTAAAAATAAAGTTAGTATTTTCATGTGGAAATTCCTTCCTACCATTTCTTTGGAAATTCGCATAATTTTCCAAATTCTGAGAAAAATCTGTTGAAGAATTGGAGAAAAGTATTATAATTCTCCTGGAAGAATTAGAGCTTAATAATCATACAGTCATTACTGGTTGAAGGAATCCACTGACCTAAAGTTGTGTGACAGAGACTGGCACTAAAGAAAAAGTGCCAGGCTGAAGAGGGAGTGAAACTGATCACCTCAATGAGGGAGGGTCCCAAGGGATGAGAATCTTGTGGAGGAGAAGACTCTGGGTGGTAGAGGAGTGACTCTCAGTCTTGAGAAGTCGAAGACAGAAGGTGGGAAAAGACTTTCTCCTGAGGGTTACCCACTTTTTCCTGCTGGTGACTGGAAATCTTTCCCCCCAACACTTCCCAATTGAAGGGACTTTCTGAATAGAAACCTGAGCAGACTTTACCTCAGCTCCTGTTGCCCAGGGGTGAGTCAGCCTGACTTTCTCTCAGGGGGCTCAGGCTGCCATGGCCCGAGTTCCCCCCAAACTTGAAGAGGGAGGGGAATGGGTTTAGATAGAGACCGGAATCCCCTTTCCCCACCTTCCTTTTGCCATTCTTCCCTGCCCATTAATCTACATGTCCCCAAATGAAGCACAATGAATACTGTAATTGCGCCTTTGGAGAATACTCAAATCCTCAATGGAAGGGCCCTGAGGAGCTGGCCAGGGTATGCCCAGATCACATAAGATGTAGGCATTCCCCTACCCTGGGGGTGAGCGTTGCCTCCTTTGGTTGACAGCATAACTGAAACTTAAAACTGGCTTGCCTGAGATGGTCATTCCTTTGCTGCTGTTTCTTTCCCGTTGTTTCCTCCCTGCGGTGCCCAGAGGATGAATATCACAGTTCAGCCACAGCACCAGCTCCAAGACCTGAACCAATGAGAGTGAAAGAATGCCTGCCCTTCTCCCTTTTAGCCCAGCCCTGAGAAATGGACCTGGAGATGTTTCTTTCTGTTGTGTTATTTAATCTCCTCGGTTTTAGATGTGGGAATTCCGTCAATTTTGCGTCAATGGGGAGTGTTTGATTATTTGTGTGTGGCATGTAGAATTTGAGCTACAGAATAAATGCAAGTAAAAATGGGGCAAAGCACTTCATTTCCTGGTTCTTGGTGTTTTACCTAATATCCCCTTAGTGTACAAATTAGGTTCATCCTATGAGCACTGAACTACAACCAGCAGGTGGCAGCCCTATACAGCAAAAACAAAAACCAGATTTTATCACATTATCTCAGGTAGTTTCGGCTGCAAACTTTCTGAAAGTTATTCTTTAGTTTTAATAATGAACAGGAAGCAGGAGCAGCTGGGTGACTTGGTGAATTAAGAGCCAAGCGCAGAGGCATGAGTTCCTGGGTTCAAATGTGGCCTCAGATACTTCTTAGTTATATGCCCCTCGCAAGTCACTTAACCCCTCTTACTGCTCTTCTGCCTTGGAACCATACTTAATATTGATCCTAAGATGGAAGGTAAAATTTTTTAATAATAATAATAGTGAACAGGAAAAAAGAACTGTGTTCTAACTAAACAGAAAGATTTTAAAATTATTCTAAATAAGAGGAAGCTAAAATAGTCATCCCCAGAAAGGATCATTCACTCAACCCATCAGCATCACTGTCAAGTTAGGTCCAAATACAAATTTTTAAATAAGAAAGCAATCACACCATACAAGTACTTTCCCTCTTCCCCCTTTTGCCTTTCTGCCCCTTTTAGTCTTCATTTAAATGTTGCATGTTTCCTTCAGTTGTTCATCTCTCAGTATGCATTATTTTTCATCACTAGACATGAGATAGAAAAAAAATTCTAAATCCTTGACTTCTAGTATAAAATTATCTAGGGATAATAACTTAAAGTTAATACAGGTCCAAGCTCAGAGTAATGAGTGGAATGTTCAGATTTTTAAATTGATCTTTGTGAGACATTTGCCAACAATTATAAGGTTTTGCCATTAGCTGTCTATAAAGATAGATAATAGTGAAACACATAGATAATAGACAGACAGACAGACAGACAGAGATAATAAACAAACAGATAGATAATAGACAGACAAATAGATCATAGACATACAGACAATACAGATAGATACCTAGATAGATAAAAGACAGACAGATAGATAATAGACATCACACTGATAGATAATAGACAAACAGATAGATAATAATAGACATGGATAATAGAAAGACAGACACAGAGAGAGAGAGAAATGGACCGAGAGAGGATAGTTGGATAGATGGATGGATGGATACATAGAGAAAGAAAGAAAGAAAGAAAGAAAGAAAGAAAGAAAGAAAGAAAGAAAGAAAGAAAGAAAGAAAGAAAGAAAGAAAGAAAGAAAGAAAGAAAGAAAGAAAGAAAGAAAGAAAGAAAGAAAGAAAGAAAGAAAGAAAGAAAGAAAGAAAGAAAGAAAGAAAGAAAGAAAGAAAGAAAGAAAGAAAGAAAGAAAGAAGGAAGAAAGGAAGGAAGGAAGGAAGGAAGGAAGGAAGGAAGGAAGGAAGGAAGGAAGGAAGGAAGGAAGGAAGGAAGGAAGGAAGGAAGGAAGGAAGAAATAGATAGATAGATAGATTGATTGATTGATTGATTGATTGATAGATAATTCATTATTTACTATGCTGCAGGCACAGTAACTAACAAGGAAGTACTTTCTATAAAGTACTGATATACTCAGATTTTCATTTGTGTTTCTATTTGGAATAACATATATATGTATATATGTATGTGTGTGTATGTGTATATATATAAATACAGTGTTCTTGACTGTGCCCACATTGGTTCAAAGTAAGTATTTGAATTTCTCTAAACAGCTTTCTTCTGGTCTTAATTCTCAACCATGTCAGAGATTTCCCTACAGACACCTCTTTAAGATGGTTGTTGTAAAACTGGTTTGCCTCAGCAGAAGGAGTTTCCTCATTGGAGTCTCCTACTTGCCCAGAGTTCTGTGAAATTCAAATGAGACAGTGGATAGAATTCACTTTGCAAACCTTAAAGTACTATATAAATGACTATTATTATTGTTGTTGTTGTTATTATTAGGTTGCAGACTTCAGGCCTCCAGTCTGGTGATTGTTTCATTCCCTGAATCTTCTCTGTGTTCCTCCTGAGCTGAAGCAATATTTATTTCTAGAGCAATCTAGAGGTCTGCTTTGGAATGTTTTAACAACCAGGTTCTCCAGGAAGGAAATGCATGCACACACACTGAAGCTTAATCTGCATTCGAGAGAACATTATACATAGTAACAGAAACAATAGTTTGAAGAATAACTGAATATCCACCTCTGGAGAAAGAACTGAACAATAGAAAAATCTAAGACATTTATATATGTATGTATGTATATAAGGAGAGTCAAATGTTTCGTTTTTTATATAATCAAACATTATATATAGTCAAATGATACCTCCTCTAGTGCAGGGAGAGGAAGGAGGGAGGGAAATACCTGAGAACTTTAATATAGCAAAGAAAATAAATCAAATGTTTAGTTTAATCAGCGTTATTAACACTTTCTTAAGTCTAAGCTGGGCAACAAAACGATAAATCAAGCACTGCTTTCTGAGGTGTAAATAGCCCACATTGAAAATTCAATAATAGATTGGCAAGTCAGTTAGAGCCGGCTCTGGCAAACCCCCACCTACATCAGTGAAATCAGAGCTCTGCTCCTCTCCCCAGCCCACTGCGATCTGTATTTCCCAGAGATCTGCCTTTTTGCTGGGAGTCTGAGGTTTCTCAGAATTCCAGATGCATGAAGAGTTCTTAGAGGCATACTATAAGGGTTTTGGTGATTATCCATCACTGGGAGAGGCCCAGTGATTCATAGGAAACTATTTTTAAAAGGGAGGAAGAGGATTGATGCAGGTCTTCTCTTTTTAGCAGCACTAAGTAAGGGTAATTAACAAAATCAACTGAAGATTTAATGCAAGAAAACACAAATTCAATTTTGGATGTATATTGGCAAAAATGAAAGCTGAAAATAGAGGGACCAACTCTGACATTGGTTCCTTTGAAATGCTGAAAAATCAGAGGACACTGAGTTGGCACTGTGAAATATTTATGGAAATAATTATTAAGCACCTTCTATGTTCATAGTAAAAATGCATTGGGGATACAAAAATGAAAATAAAACAGTCTGTGCCCTCAAGGAACTTAACCTTAGGAGAATATAACATGTAAATATCTACATTTGTACATTTTATATTTATATGTGTTACATACCTATGTGCATGTGTGTGTACTATATATTTATGCATAGACACACATTGGGCTTATGCAGCTACAAAAAATTTTTTGTTGAAACTGTAGAAAATTACTCTTGTTCTTTTTTGTTCCCATCAAGAATTTCTTCTGGAAAATCTCAGCATTATAGCTCAAATGTAGTTCCTGTCTAGGTTAACCAAAGGGTCCCCAGCTCTCATGTTAACCCAAGTTAACAATGTATATAAATTACAGGCCAGCATTTGATTTTTTTCACCCAAAAAAAAAAAGCAGAAAAACACATATAGTATTCTCAGAAACCCCAAAATAATCAGTATGATTCACTTCTGCCTCTAGTGAGCACCATCATTTCCCCCTAGGAAGCTGGACAGAATCACTACCCACTAAGGCTTGGATTCCAGTTTGAAGGAGAAATAACTTGATTTTGCTAAAGAGAGAAATCCCTTCCTCTCAGACCTGAGCTATGCAAATAGCTCATAGGAGTAGCAGAGGACAACTTTTGTTTCTTTTCACCCTCATTGTATGGCTCTGTCCTTTGCTGCTATTCCAATTGTGGGACCTTGTTCATGAATTCCTTCTCCCCAAAAGGCTGGTGTTTCATAGACACGCTCCTTCCTTAAACTATCGAAGATCTTAAAATTGTACAGGAAATCTCTCTTTCTTTTTCCAGGAGGCTTGGATCGGGGAACTCCCACCATCTAGCCATACAGTTCCTTTCTCCACAGCTACCAGAATCTTAGTCTGCTTCACCGAAGCTGGGGCCAAGAAGGAAGGGTCCAGGAATTTTCCTCTTTGACCATGTCACTGAGATTACATGAAACTATAAAGTGTCCCTGATCTATGTTTTCTATTGGTAGCTCCAGCAGAATGGAGAGGCTGTGTACAAGCTTCCACCAGCTCTTAATCCCATCTCATTAATAGCAAGATTCTCCTCCCACTGGCACTGAGAATCATGGAGCACTGCTTTTATGGAAGGCTCAAAAAGCATTTAAACAGGGGGCAGCTGCATAGCTCAGTAGATTGAGAGTCAGGCCTAGAGATGGGAGGTCCTAAGTTCAAATCTGGCCTCAGACACTTCTCCAAGATGGAAGGTAAGATTTAAAAAAAAAAAAGGCATTTAAACATAGGTTTATAGTTTATGACCAAAAATAATCTGCATTCAAGGAGTAGAGTAAAAGACTACTTGCTATGTTTTTTCTACTACCCAATGGTACTTCTTATCATCTTGTTGAAGACAAAAGAAGACCATCAATGTGAAAAAATATTTGTAGCAAAGAACAAAACATAAACCAAAGAGAACTATGGGAGAAAAATAGGAATCAGAATCATTTTGTAACATCTTGATAAACTGACAGTGTAGAAATTCCCCAACCTCCTGGTAGACTAAAATTAAAAAGTTCCCAACCCCTCTGCAAGGGCACAATAATGAGTATGGCATCATCCAATGTTATAGCAACTATATACTGTAAAGAGACTGCAATTTTGTCTAAATGGACTTATTTCACAGTTTTAAAAGTACTTGGTCTCATTCTTTTGTCTCTTCCCCTTAAACAGGAAATATTTTCTTATTATGATAATACATCCTTCTATATGGTTTGCAAATACTACCCTTCTCTTCCTTGACTGATCTCTTCTTTCCCTCTTCCTTAGCTGTCCCTCTTCTCTGACTATTCCCATTGTGTCTTTGACCCAAAGTCATCAGATGCCCTATTAATGGAAGTGCTTCTTCCTAAGGAAAGGTGCTGTTGAATTGAACCTTAAAGAAAACTAAAGATTTTAAGTGACAAAAGTGAGGCAGAAATGGTTCTTAAGCATGGAAGCAGCCTATGCAAAGGCAAGGAGATGAGAGATGGCTTTTGGAGTTTTAAAGAATAGAGGGGTGGAATCAAGCTGGCAACTTAGGAGCAGCAAAGCCTAAACCTCTCTGACTATCCTTTCATACCAATCTTTAATAAGCACTTCAAAAAAGACAAGAATTCAAATCCAACAACAAGATGGAGTCCTGGGTCTCTCCTGCTGAACACAACTCAAAAGGTACATAGAGAGAGTCTATTTCCATGGGATAAGGGAGAGATGGGAAAAAAGACTGAAGTTTTAAAGAATAGCTAGTAATCCAGTTTGGCTAGAACAGAGTGCAAGAAGGGGAATAATACATAATGTCTGGAAAGATAAACTGGAAGCAGATAGTAAAGAGTTTTCAATACCAAGCTGAAGAGAAAGAAAGGAAGCAGTGAAGTAGAAAGAGATCACTTCAATTACAGATCCCACTCTTCTTTCCCTTCTTTCTTCTTTGTAAAGAGGAAGGATATCATATAATTAATAATTCTAACCATGAATATAACTGGAATAACTCACCCCAAAAATGAAAGTGGATTATCAGAACAGATTAGAAAGCAGAACCCAAAAATATCTTGTTTACAACATATTTGAAACATAAAGATCCATTCTCCCAAGTCAACCATGACTGACCATGATGGGGTATGCCTGTAATCCTAGCTACTAGGAAGATTGAAGTTGGCAGATCTCTTCGGGAGTTCTGAGTTTCAGTGGGCTGGGCCAGTCAGGTGCAAAGGGCCACCAAGTTGCTCAAGGTGAATTGATATAGGCCAGAAACAGAGAAGGTCAAAGCTCTCATGTCCATCAGCAAGGGAACAAGGCCCATTTCCTGCCTGAGAGAAATCAGGAAACCTAGTTAAGAAAAGACACCAGTGAAATCTTACTCTCCAAATTCAATATTGTTCATTCAGTCTTCAATATTCTTGACTGGCTGATAACTAACAAACCTCCCTTCCTGTTTAGTCAACTTTTCTTAGTTTCAAAGGCACCCTATTCTCTTGGTTCTCCTACTTTTCTAACTATGCTTTTTATTTCTCCTTTACTAGATCCTTCCAGTCCTCTAATGTGGTATTTCTCAGTTGTCTATTCTCAGCTTCTTCTCTTTCCTAAGCAATTTCATTCATTCTAAAGGCTTCAGTTATTATCTCTATACAAAGCAAGGTCTTCCACTTGGGCTCAAAGGATCAATTTCATATTATAAGAGTAGGGTAGGTAGACAACAATGGATCTCCAAAAAAACTGACTATATACTTCCAAGGGAAAGTATGGGCATTCAACAAAATAGAAGATTTCCAAGTTTTTGCAAAGAAAAGACCAGAGCTCTGTGGAAAGTTTGATATTGAAAAACAAAGAGCATGGAATACCTGAAAAGGTAAATATGATGGAAAGGGAAAAGGAGAAAATTGTTATCTTTTCATTTATTCAAACTCTCTTCTATAAGGACTACATTTATATCAATCTATATATATTAATATATGGAAAATGTAATGTGTAAATAGGGGGAAAAGAAAAATCAAATAGAATAATCTTTCTCACACAAAAGATTCACACAGGAAGGGGAGGGGAAAAAACTCCTATAAGAAGGAGAGGAAGAGAGTTTTTACTTAAACCTTACTCTCAGGGAAATCAACTCTGAGAGGGAAGAACATCCAGATCCATTGGGATCTTGAATTCTATCTTACCCAACAAGGGTAGGGAGAAGGGAAAACAAACAGGGGGAGGGGGGGAGGGAAAACAAAAGGAGAGGGAAGGAGAGGGGGGAGGTAACAAAAAAAAAGAGGGGCTATAAAGGGAAATATATCAAGGGAGGGGACAAGGGGGACTGATTTAAAGTAAATCACTGGATTAAAAGGTTAGAGCTAAAGAAGAAAGGTTAGAATTAGGGAAGGATATCAAAATGCCAGAGAATTCACAAGTCACAATCATAACTTTGAACGTGAATGGGATGAACTCACCCATAAAATGTAGACGAATCGCAGAATGGGTTAGAATCCAAAACCCTACCATATGTTGTCTTCAAGAAACACACATAAGGACGGTAGACACGTACAAGGTCAAAATGAAAGGATGGAGTAAGACCTTCTGGGCCTCAACTGATAGAAAGAAGGCAGGAGTTGCAATCATGATATCTGATAAAGCCAAAGCAAAAATAGACCTGATTAAAAGGGATAGGGAAGGTAATTCTGTTTTGTTAAAAGGGACTTTAGACAATGAGGAAATATCACTAATCAACATGTATGCACCAAATCATATAGCACCCAAATGTCTAATGGAGAAACTAGGAGAATTGAAGGAAGAAATAGACAGTAAAACAATATTAGTGGGAGATTTGAACCAACCATTATCAAATTTAGATAAATCAAATCAAAAAATAAATAAGAAAGAGGTAAAAGAAGTGAATGAAATCTTAGAAAAATTAGAGTTAATAGACATATGAAGAAAAATAAATAGGGACAAAAAGGAATACACCTTCTTCTCAGCACCACATAGCACATTCACATAGATTGACCATACACTAGGTCACAGAAACATGGCATACAAATGCAGAAAAGCAGAAATAATAAATGCAGCCTTCTCAGATCACAAGGCAATAAAAATAATGATCAGTAACGGTATATGGAAAACCAAATCAAAAATTAATTGGAAATTAAACAATATGATACTCCAAAATCATTTAGTTAGAGAAGAAATCACAGAAACAATTAATAATTTCAACAAGGAAAAGGACAACAGCGAGACATCCTTTCAAACCTTTTGGGATGCAGCCAAAGCAGTAATCAGAGGTAAATTCATATCCCTGAGTGCATATATTAACAAACTAGGGAGAGCAGAAATAAATCAATTGGAAATGCAAATAAAAAAACTCGAAAGAGATCAAATTAAAAACCCCCAACAGAAAACCAAACTAAAAATCCTAAACATTAAGGGAGAAATTAATAAAATAGAAAATGATAGAATTATTGATTTCATAAATAAGACTAGAAGCTAGTACTTTGAAAAAACAAACAAAATAGACAAAGTACTGGTCAACCTAATTAAAAAAAGGAAAGAAGAAAAGTAAATTAACAGCATCAAAGATGAAAAGGGGGACATCACCTCCAATGAAGAGGAAATCAAGGCAATCATTAAAAATTACTTTGCCCAATTATATGGCAATAAATACAGCAATCTAGGCGATATGGATGAATATATACCAAAATACAAACTGCCTAGACTAACAGAAGAAGAAATAGAATTCTTAAGTAATCCCATATAAGAAAATGAAATCCAACAGGCCATCAAAGAACTCCCTAAGAAAAAATCCCCAGGGCCCGACGGATTCACAAGTGAATTCTATCAAACATTCAGAGAACAGTTAATCCCAATACTATACAAACTATTTGACATAATAAGCAAAGAGGGAGTTCTACCAAACTCCTTTTATGACACAAACATGGTACTGATTCCAAAACCAGGCAGATCAAAAACAGAGAAAGAAAATTATAGACCAATCTCCCTAATGAATATAGATGCAAAAATCTCAAATAGGATACTAGCAAAAAGACTCCAGCAAGTGATCAGAAGGGTCATCCACCATGATCAAGTAGGATTTATACCAGGGATGCAGGGCTGGTTCAATATTAGGAAAACCATCCACATAATTGACCATATCAACAAGCAAACCAACAAAAATCACATGATTATTTCAATAGATGCAGAAAAAGCCTTTGATAAAATACAACATCCATTCCTATTGAAAACACTAGAAAGCATAGGAATAGGAGGGTCGTTCCTAAAAATAATAAACAGTATATATCTAAAACCTTCAGCCAATATCATCTGCAATGGGGACAAACTAGATGCATTCCCAATAAGATCAGGAGTGAAACAAGGATGCCCATTATCACCTCTACTATTTGACATTGTACTAAAAACACTAACAGTTGCAATTAGAGAAGAAAAAGAAATTGAAGGCATAAAAATAGGCAAGGAGGAGACTAAGCTCTTTGCAGATGACATGATGGTCTACTTAAAGAATCCTAGAGATTCAACCAAAAAGCTAATTGAAATAATCAACAAATTTAGCAAAGTTTCAGGATACAAAATAAACCCACATAAGTCATCATCATTTCTATACATCTCCAACATAGTTCAGCAGCAAAAACTAGAAAGAGAAATCCCATTCAAAATCACCTTAGACAAAATAAAATACCTAGGAATCTATCTCCCGAGACAAACACAAGAACTACATGAACACAACTACAAAACACTCTCCACACAACTAAAACTAGACTTGAGCAATTGGAAAAACATTAACTGCTCATGGGTAGGATGAGCCAATATAGTAAAAATGACCATCCTACCCAAACTCATCTATCTATTTAGTACCATACCCATTGAACTTCCAAAAAATGTCTTTACTGATTTAGAAAAAAACATAACAAAGTTCATTTGGAATATCAAAGGATCAAGGATATCCAGGGAAATAATGAAAAAAAAATACAAAAGAAGGGGGCCTTGCAGTCCCAGATCTCAAACTATATAACAAAGCAGTGGTCATCAAAACAATTTGGTACTGGCAAAGAGACAGAAAGGAGGATCAGTGGAATAGACTTGGGGCAAGTGACCTCAGCAAGACAATATATGATAAACCCAAAGATCCCAGCTTTTGGGTCAAAAATCCATTATTCAATAAAAACTGCTGGGAAAACTGGAAGACAGTGTGGGAGAGATTAGGATTAGATCAACACCTCACACCCTACACCAAGATAAATTCAAAATGGGTGAATGACTTGAACATGAAGAAGGAAACTATAAGTAAATTAGGTAAACACAGAATAGTATACATGTCAGACCTTTGGGAAGGGAAAGACTTTAAAACCAAGCAAGACATAGAAAGAGTCACAAAATGTAAAATAAATAATTTCGACTAAATCAAATTAAAAAGCTTTTGTACAAACAAAACCAATATAACTAAAATCAGAAGGAAAGCAACAAATTGGGAAGCAATCTTCATAACAGAAACCTCTGACAAAGGTTTAATTACTCAAATTTATAAAGAGCTAAATCAATTGTACAAAAAATCAAGCCATTCTCCAATTGATAAATGGGCAAGGGACATGAACAGGCAGTTCTCAGCCAAAGAAATCAAAACTATTAATAAGCACATGAAAAAGTGTTCTAAATCCCTGATAATCAGAGAGATGCAAATCAAAACAACTCTGAGGTATCACCTCACACCTAGCAGATTGGCTAACATGACAGCAAAGGAAAGTAATGAATGCTGGAGGGGATGTGACAAAGTTGGGACATTAATTCATTGCTGGTGGAGTTGTGAATTGATCCAACCCTTCTGGAGGGCAATTTGGAACTATGCCCAAAGAACCACAAAAGAGTGTCTGCCCTTTGATCCAGCCATAGCACTGCTGTGTTTGTACCCCAAAGAGATAATAAGAAAAAAGACTTGTACAAGAATATTCATAGCTGTGCTCTTCATGGTGGCAAAAATTTGGAAAATAAGGGGATGCCCATCAATTGGGGAATGGCTGAACAAATTGTGGTATATGTTGGTGATGGAATACTATTGGGCTAAAAGGAATAATAAAGTGGAGGAATTCCATGGAGACTGGAACAACCTCCAGGAAGTGATGCAAAGTGAAAGGAGCAGAACCAGGAAAACATTGTACACAGAGACTGATACACTGTGGTACAATCGAAGGTAATGGATTCCTCCACTAGGGACAATGCAATGTCTCTGAACAATCTGCAGGCATCTAAAAAACACTATCCACAAGCAGAGGATAAACTGTGGGAGTACAAACACCGATGAAAAGCAACTGCTTGACTACAGGGGCTGAGAGGAAATGACAGAGGAGAGACTCTAAATGAACACCCTAGTGCAAATACCAACAACATGGAAATGTGTTCGAACCAAGAACACATGTGAAACCCAGTGGAATTGTGTTCCGGCTATGGGAGAAGTGGTGGGAGGAGGGCAGTGGGAGGAAAAGATAATGATCATTGTTTCCAATGAATAAATGTTTGTAAATAACCAAATAAAATAATGTTTAAAAAGTAAAAATTAAAAATTAAAAAAATTAAAAAAGATAATTAGAAAAGAAAAAAAAAAGAAAATGAGATGAACAACAAGCTCCAGGCATTGTACTAAGCCTGTTAAAAATATTATCTTATTGATCCTCCCAAGAACTTTGTGAGGTAGCTGCTATTGTTATCCCCATTTTACGGTTGAAGAAACTGAGGGAAAGAGGGGTTAAGTGACTTGCCCAAGGCCACACATTCAAGACCAAAGTTTGAGACAAAAGTTAAACTCAGTTCTTTCTGACCTTGTGACTAGAGTTCTATCCACTACATCACAGAAGAGCAACCACTGTAGTAAAAGGCTTCAAGGTCATACCATAAGTTAGCTGAAGGAACGAAGGACATTTATCCTAGAGAAAAGTCTCAAGAAAGTCATGATAGCTCTCTTAATATGAGGATGCAATCACATTATATGTATATTAATTTGTTGAAATTCAATGAGAAATAGAAAGGGAGCAAGAAAAAGGAAGAAGGAAAAAGACAGGAAGGGCAAAGGAGAAGGGAGAGATTAAGAGAGTCCTAGAACACCACATGCCATTCCAATTAAGATGCTAATTCTCTGAATAAAATATGAGATGGGAGATGTAAATCTGCCCTCTAGCTCCCTTACTTATGTCTGCCAGAAAGACTGCCAATCCCATCCTCACCCTTCAAAGATTGGGATGTAGGAAGGGTAGGTAGGGAGGAGGAGCACTAGGAAGCGAGGAATCAATGAGTCCCTGCCCCCACCCAGTGGTGCTTCATTAGGGCTCACAGCCAGCTCCACCTACTGCCCCACCCAGTCAATCCAATCTTTAGAGTCATCTGTATTCTGAAGTTAGGGATCTGGTATCCATGATGGCCATGCCCTTTCCCATGTAATCCTTGCTCTGGATTTGGCTTGCTGTGACTTGACGAGACTAATTCTTGAAGATTCCAACAGAGAGGCTACAGTCAATATGGAAATTGAATATGGCATCAAAGAAGTACATTACATTGCTCTAGACTTGGAGCAGGGCATGACCTGTGCTGGATCTAATTCTTCTCTGGAAAAGAGCTATGAAATCCCCCAGTGTCACATTGGCAATAAGATTTTTAGGTACCTAGAAACTAAAATCTTTTTTTTTTTAGTTATGGAATTCTGAGGTATTCCTGAAATGACCTCAAACTCAATTATGAAGTGTGAAATTGATATCCACAAGAATCTGTATCCCAACACCATTTAGTCTGGTGCTAGCATCACTTCCACAGGCATTGCTGACAAAGGTGATTATAGCCCTGGCCTCTAGAAAAACAGATCCAAGTTGAATGCAAAGTATTGAGCCTGAGCTTCATCCACCTTCGATAATATGGATTAGCAAGGAGAAGTAGGACAAATCCTGACTCTCTGCCACCCACTGCAAAGGCTTCTAACTATTTGTTTGTGTGATGCGATAATTGTACCAAAAAAAAGATGAGATTAGTATGACTTTTGGTGCTTGACCCAAATTTTTCTTTTTTTAAATCCTTATTTTCTATATTAGTAATATCTCTAAGACAGAAGGCAAGAGCTAGGCAAAAAGGATTAAGTGACTTGCCCAGGGTCACACATCTAGGAAGTGTCTGAAGTCATATTTGAACCCAGGTCCTCCCAACCCCAACCCTGGCATTCTATCCACTGTGCTACCAACCTGTCCCTTGACTTAAGATTTTAAAACAGTAATCATGAAGAAGTCAAGAAATATAAGCATATTGCTGGCAAACATTTCTGAAAGTTCTACAGTAAATCTTTAGGACTTAACAATAGTGTACCTCTATTGTTGTTACTCTGAATAGTCATTCCAAATATTGTTTAATGTGTTGTTAAAGGGAGTTATTTGCTCCTATAAAAGTTATCCTGCTCAATGAAAGGAGTTAATTTATAAAATGGGGGATGTTGGGGATAATTGTATTGCTTACATTGAAATTATGTAATCATTTTTTAAAACACTTTTTGTATCCACACTTAATATTTGTTCCTTGATTTTAATTACCATTCATGACTCCCCTCCTTACCATTCCAATACAAATGTGAATAAAGGCTTTTATTACTTCCCTAGAGGGTTCAATGAGATTAAAAACAGTACCCATGGGAAGGAATGAACTTTAACTTAAACTAATTTATTTTTTTAATTTTTATTTAGTCAATTTAGAATATTATTCCTTGGTTACAAGAATCTTATTCTATCCCCCTCTTCCCTAGCCCCACCCTTCCCATAGCTGATGTGCAATTTCACTGGGTATTACAAGAATCCTTGATCAGAACCTATTTCCATGTTGTTGATGTTTGCATTAGGATGTTCATTTAGAGACTACATCCCCAGCCATATCCCCTCGACCCATGTAGTCAAGCAGTTGTTTTTCTTCTGTGTTTCTGCTCCCACAGTTTTTCCTCTGAATGTGGATAGTGGTCTTTCTCGTAGATCCCTCCAAGTTGTTCAGGATCACTGCATTGCCACTAGTGGAGAAGTTCATTACATTCGATTGTACCACAGTGTAACACTCTCTGTGTACAATGTTCTCCTGGTTCTGCTCCTTTCACACTGCATCAATTCCTGGAGGTCATTCCAATTCCCATGGAATTCCTCCATTTTATTATTCCTTTGAGCACAATAGAATTCCATCGCCAACAGATACCACAATTTGTTCAGCCATTCCCCAATTGAAGGAGATCCCCTCATTTTCCAATTTTTTGCCACCACAAAGAGCGCAGCTATGAGTATTCTTGTACAGGTCTTTTTCCTTATTATCTCTCTGGGGTACAAACCCAGCAGTGCTATGGCTGATGAAAGGGTAGACAGTCTTTTAGCACCCTTTGGGCATAGTTCCAAATTTCCCTCCAGAATGGCTGGATAAATTCACAACCCCAGCAGCAATGAACTAATGTCCCAACTTTGCCACATCCCCTCCAGCATTCATTACTTTCTTTTGCTGTCATGTTAGCAAATCTTCTAGGTATAAGGTGATACCTCAGAGTTGTTTTGATTTGCATCTCTCTGATTATGAGAGATTTAGAACATTTTTTTCATGTGCTTATTAATGGCTTTGATTTCTTTGACTGAAAGTTGCCTATTCATGTCCCTTCCCCATTTATCAATTGGAGAATGTTGATTTTTTGTACAATTGGATTAGCTCTTTATAAATTTGAGTAATTAGAACTTTGTCAGAGGTTTTTTGTTATGAAGACTGTTTCCCAATTTGTTGCTTCCCTTCTAATTTTAGTTACATTGGTTTTGTTTGTACAAAAAAATTTTAATTTGATGTAATAAAAATTAATTATTTTACATTTTGTGACTCTAAGTCTTGTTTGGTTTTAAAATCTTTCTTTTCCCAAAGGTCTGACATGTATACTATTCTGTGTTTACATAGTTCACTTATAGTTTCCTTCTCTATATTCAAGTCATTCACCCATTCTGAGTTCAACTTGGTGTAGGGTATGAGGTGTTGATCCAAATCTAATCTCTCCCACACTGTCTTCCAGTTTTCCCAGCAGTTTTTATCAAATAATGAGGTTTTGTCCCAGAAGCTGGGGTCTTTGGGTTTGTCAAAGACTGTCTTGCTGAGATCACTTACCCAAAGTCTATTCTACTGATCCTCCTTTCTGTCTCTTAGCCCTCCAGTACCATATTGTTTTGATGACCACTGCTCTATAGTATAGTTTGACATCTGGGACAGCAAGGGCACCTTCCTTTTCATTTTTTTCCCATTATTTCCTTGGATATCCTTGATTTTTATTCTTCCAAATGAACTTTGTTACGTTTTTTTTTCTAATTCAGTAAAAAAGTTTTTTTGGTAGTTCAATGGGTATGGTACTAAATAAGTGAATAGGTTTGGGTAAGATGGTCATTTTTATTATGTTAGTTCATCCTACCCATGAGCAGTTAATATTTTCCCAATTGTTTAGATCTAGTTTTAATTGTGTAGAGAGTTTTTTGGAGTTGTGTACATATAGTTCCTGTGTTTGTTTCGGGAGATAGATTCCTAAGTATTTTATTTTGTCTAAGGTGATTTTGAATGGGATTTCTCTTTCTATTTCTTGCTGCTGAGATGTGTTGGAGATATATAGAAATGCTGACGACTTATGTGGGTTTATTTTGTATCCTAAAACTTTGCTAAAATTGTGGATTATTTCGACTAGCTTTTTAGTTGATTCTCTAGGATTCTTTAAGTAGACCATCATATCATATGCAAAGAGTGATAGCTTGGTCTCCTCGTTGCCTATTTTAATCCCTTCAATTTCTTTTTCTTCTCTAATTGCTACTGCTAGTTTTTTCTAGTACAATGTTAAATAATAGCAGTGATAATGGGCATCCTTGTTTCACTCCTGATCTTATTGGGAATGCATCTAGTTTATCCCCATTGCAAATAATGTTGACTGATGGTTTTAGATAGATACTGTTTATTATTTTTAGGAAAGATCCTTCTATTCCTATACTTTCTAGAGTTTTCAATAGGAATGAGTGTTGTGTTTTGTCAAAGGCTTTTTCTGCATCTATTGAGAAAATCATGTGATTTTTGTTGGTCTGCTTGTTAATATGGTCAATTATGTAAATGGTTTTCCTAATATTGAACCATCCTTGCATTCCTGGTATAAATCCCATCTGATCATACTGAATAACCCTCATGATGACTTGCTAGAGTCTTTTTGCTAGAATCCTATTTAAGATTTTTGCATCTATGTTCATTAAGGAGATTGGTCTGTATTTGTCTTTCTCCATTTTTGACCTGCCTGGCTTTGGAATCAGTACCATATTTGTGTCATAAAAGGAATTTGGTAGAACTCCCTCTTTGCTATTTATGTCAAATAGTTTGTATAGTATTGGGATTAGCTCTTCGAATGTTTGATAGAATTCACTTGTGAATCCATCAGGCCCTGCGGATTTTTTCTTAGGGAGTTCTTTGATGGCCTGTTCAATTTCTTTTTCTGATATGGGATTATTTAAGAATTCTATTTCTTCTTCTGTTAATCTAGGCAATTTATATGTTTGTCAATATTCATCCATATCACCTAGTTTGGCATATTTATTTCCATATAATTGGGCAAAATAGTTTTTAATGATTGCCTTAATTTCCTCTTCATTAGAGGTGAGGTCTCCCTTTTCACCTATGATACTGTTAATTTGGTTTTCTTCTTTCCTTTTTTTATTACATTGATCAGTACTTTGTCTATTTTGTTTGTTTCAAGTACCAGCTTCTAGTCTTATTTATTAGTTCAATAGTTCTTTCACTTTTGATTTTAGTAATTTCTCCCTTAATTTTTAGGATCTCTAGTTTTCTTCTGGGGATTTTTAATTTGTTCACTTTCAAGTTTTTTGATTTTCAGATCTAATTCATTTACTTCTGCCTTCCCTTATTTGTTAATATATGAACTCAAGGACATAAATTTTCCCGAGTACTGCTTTGGCTTCATCCCATAGATTTTGAAAGGACATGTCATCATTGTAATTTTCTTCAATGAAATTATTAATTGTTTCTATGATTTGTTCTCTAACTCATTTAGGAGAATCATATTATTTAATTTCCAATTAATTTTTATTTGGCTCTCTATATACCCTTACTGATCATTATTTTTATTGTGTTGTGATCTGAAAAGGTTGTATTTATTGTTTCTGCTTTTCGGCATTTGTTTTCTATGCTTTTATGACCTAGTACACAGTAAATCTTTGTGAATATACCATGTGCTGCTGAAAAGAAAATGTATTCCTTTTTCTCCCTATTTATTTTTCTCCATATATCTATTAACTCTAATTTTTCTAAGATTTCATTCACATCTTTTACCTCTTTCTTATTTATTTTTTATTTGATTTATCTAAATTTGATAGTGGTAGATTCAGGTCTCCCACTAGTAAAGTTTTACTATTTCTTCCTTCAATTCCACTAGTTTATCCTTTAGAAATTTGGATGCTATTCCATTTGGTGCATACATGTTGATTACTGATATTTCTTCCCTGTCTATACTCTCTTTTATTAGGCTGTATTTACTTTCCCTATCCCTTTTAATCAGATCTATTTTTACTTTGGCTTTGTCATATATCATAATTGCAACTCCTGCCTTCTTTCTATCAGTTGAGGCCCAATATGTTTTGCTCCAACCTTTAATTCTAGCCTTTTGAGTGTCTACCCGCCTCAGGTGTGTTTCTTGTGGGCAACATAAGGTAGGATTTGGGATTCTAATCCTCTCTCCTATTTTTTTTCCTTTCAAGGTTATAATTGTCACTTGTGTATTCCCTAGCATTTTGATATTCTTTCCAAGTTCTGGCCTTTCTTTTTTTGCTATATCCTTTTAAACCAGTGGTTTACTTTTAATCAATCCCCCTAATCCCCTCCCTTAATATGCTACCCTTTCTGGCCCCTCCCTTTTTGTTCCCTTCTTGTTTTTTTAAGGTCTGTTAAGTTCCCTCCCCCCTATCTTCCCTCCCTTTTTGTACTGCCTCCACCCTAACTCCCTTAGTTTTCCCTTCTCACTTACCTTGTAGGATAAAATAGAATTCAAGACCCCAATAGATCAAGATGCTCTTCCCTCTCAGAATTTATTTCACTGAGAGTAAGATTTAAGTATTACCTATTAGCACTCTCTTCCTCTCCTTCTTATAAGAGTATTCTTCCCCTCCCCTTCCCATGTGTATCTTTGTGTGATAAAGATTATCCTATTTATTTTATTTTTTCAAGTATCTTTTGGTACCATCTTTGATTCCCCCCTCCCTTTTCCTTTTTTTTTTTTGCATATTATCTTATAGCCCTTAATGCCCCAATCTCTTCCTGTGAATGATTCTTCTAATTACTATAATAATGAATATAATTTTTGAGAGTTACAAATAACATTTCCCCACATATTAATATATATATATATATACATATATATAGTTTGATCTAAGTATAGCCCTTAAAGAAGAGAGTTTGAATAAAAAAACATTTTTCCCCTTTTCCCTCTCTTTCTTATTTACCTTTTCATGTTACAATTGATCTTTGTATTTGTATATCAAAGTTTCCAATTAGTTCTGGTCTTTCCTTTAATACTTGGAAATCTTCTACTTTGTTGAATTCCCATATGTTCCCCTGGAAGTATATAGTCATTTTTGATGGATAGGTGATCCTTGGTTGAAAACCCAATTCTCTTGCCTTTCTGATTATCATGTTCCAGACCTTGTGGTGCTTTAGTGTGGAAGCTGCCAGGTCTTGTGTGATCCTGATTGGTGCTCCTTGATGTCTGAATTGTCTCTTTTTGGCTTCTTGTAGAATTTTCTCCTTAGCTTGAAAGCTCTGGAATTTGGCAATTACATTCCTGGGAGTTGTCTTTTGAGGATTTAGTGTAGAGAGTATCCTATGAACTCTTTCAATGTCTATTTTGCTCCATTGTTCAAGAACATCAGGGCAGTTTTCTTGGATGATTTCTTGTAGTATGATGTCAAGATTTCTGTTTATTTCTGACTTTTCAGGTAGACCAATAATTTTCAAACTGTCTCATCGTAACCTGTTTTCCTGATCTGTCACCTTGTCATTGAGATATTTGATGTTTTCTTCTATTTTGTCAGTCTTTTGACTTTGCTTTACTAATTCTTGATGTTTTTCAAGATCATTGTCTTCCAGTTGCCTAATTCTAGTCTTTAAGGACTGATTTTCAGCTATAATCTTCTGATTTTCCTTTTCAGTTTGGTCTATCCTACTTTTTGTGGCTTCTAGCTATTTCTCCAATTGGGAGTTCTTGTCCTTCAGACTATTATTTTCTCTTTGAAATATTTCCCACTTTTCTTGCCAGAAGGTTTCCATCTTTTTGATAAGCTCCGATTTAAATTCTTCAAGAGCTTGTGGACAATTTCCATTTTCTTTTGGAAGGTTTTGTGTTTATTTGAATTTCCTCCTGTATTTCTTCAGTAGCCTGGGTTTTTCCTCTGTAAAAATTTTCCAGGGTCAATGCCTTTTTCTTGTTTTTTGTTTTTTTGTTTTTGTTTTTTGGGGGGTTTGGGGGTTTTTTTGGTGGAAAGAGTTTGAGGCTCCTAGGCACAATTTGCTATCACTGTGGAAGTTTTTCCTTCCCTTTTTAGTCAGAAATCTGAGTTATATGGGCAGGTTCTCTATTTATGGAGTTAAGGAGCAAGGATTTTGCCTGAAGCAAACTTTCAAATCTCCACAGCTTCAGTTGTTCTCTGCCCTTCTCTGTCCTACCTTCCCCAGAACACCCACGGTCTATGTTCCCTAGCCCACCAGGGTTTCAGATGTAGATGCTCTCAGGGATAGGTCCTTGGTGATCTTAGTCAGCTCCCAAGGATCTAGAGATGCCCCTTGCTCACTCTAGAGGTGCCCCTCACCCACTCACTGATTCTGGCTCGCTGGCTCTGATTGTGGTCCTGTAGGTGGGGTGGGGGAGGGTAGATCAGCTCACATTTGGGTGGGAGGTTTTTCACCCCCTTATAGTGTAGAAATGCCCAAATCCCATGTACATTCAATGCTGTGCTCTACTGTAGAGTCCCTTCATTCTTATGAATTTGTTTTTTGGGTTTTTTTTTTTGGCCTTTTGAGGTAGTCTATATTGGTGGGTGCTAAGGAAAGGAAGCATCCCATGTCTAGACTGCTGCCATGCTTACCCAGAAGCCATGAATAGCTACCTTAAACTAATTTAAACAAGTTCAAATAAGTGTACACAATAAAGACACTTTTTAAAAGAAGATTCATTCCCATCTTCTTTGCTAATGCATGCTCAGAAGCAATGAACTTTTCCATAAGATATACAGCTAAAACTTTTCATTTATTATCTTCTCCTACTAGAATATGAATGTCTGAATCTGAAAAATTTGGTGGTTGTGGTGTGTCAGATTCTTCCTGACTCCATCTGGGGTTTTCTTGTCAAAGATATTTAAGTAGTTAGCCACTTCCTTCTTGTGCTCATTTACCAATGAAGAAAATGAGGCAAACAGAGACTTTCCCAGGGCCACACACAGTCTGAACTCGGGGTTTTCTCACTCCAGGCCCAGCACTCTATCCACTATGCCACCTAGCTTATTTTTTAATGGATTTCTGCCTTGCTTTTCTCTTGCTATACACAGTTTTCAGTGCAGTCCTTTGCATAGAAAAAGTCCTAATAACCTTTCTAGATCTAATCAATGCCTCTGTGTTAAAAATGTTTTGTGGTTAGCTATTCCCTAATAAGAAAAGTTCAAAGTACTTTGCCTGGCATTTGAGACCTCCTAAAATCCTGCCCATCCTTCCTTTACAACCTTTCCTCCTAATCTCAGAATTAGAAAGACTCCCAGAGTCTTTTAATTCAACCTATGAATATGATTAGGAATGTCCTCTACTATACCTACCAAGGATTGGTCAGTCTTCATTTGAAGACCTAGTGAGGAAGAGCATGGTATGATCAATAAAGAGTTATATTGAATCCTCTCTTCTCATTTCTTAACCTTTTGAATCTTAAAATTGTTCAGACTCTACTTCAGAAGATTTGATTAAACTATTCCCCATTTTCTACAATAGAGGTACTTAGTCAGGAATGTATTGAGAACTTTAAAATTACTCCACCCTGCTCAGACAGTGCCTTAGGGGAAGATAAAGTTGTAAAATTCCTGATTAAACAGTGAAAAGTCCCCAACTCATACTTATAGTGAAGCAAAAATCCTAAGCTAGGTGGTCTATTTTAGATCTAATACAAAAAGGTGATAAGTACCTATGAAGGTTAAATTAATCACTAAAAGGTCAAGCAACTTACAAAGGGCAAGCTTAGCAAAGAGATGTGAAATACTCAGAAGATATAATCTAATCAGAGAAGGTGATAACAAAAGAAGATGTGAACTAAGAATGGATAGTCCTGGGGAAAAGCGTCTACTGTGATTGGTAGATGTAAAAATTTAGGGGAGGTGACATAAGAGAAAATTCTCTTTAAAAGGAGGTCCGGAGTTCAGAGGAGGCTCTGAACTTAGTTGGAGTTTGGAGTTAGTTTGGAGGAGCTGGGTCTCTGAACTCAGTTTAGGAGTTGAGGATTTTAGTGAAGGACTGGAGTTTTGCTTTAGGATGATCTTGTGGTGAATGATAAAAGACTGGCTAGTCTCTCTTAAGGCTCAGGCCTAAACCATTTGGCCTAGGCCCTTCCTACTATTTTCTCTTTCTCTCTCTCTCTCCCTTCCCTTAAATTCCTTCATTTGTATTAATTAAAATCTCCATAAAACCCAGCAGACTTGGGTATTTTCATATTTGGGAATTTTTCCCATGGTGACCACTTATTTTTTATTTAAATCAAGACACTAAAAATTATCTTTACAGTTTTGGCAATTCACAGTCTTGAAACCCACATTTTCGCAGTTACAACCTACTTGACCTCTCTTCTGTATTTGACTCTGTTGACCATCCACTCTTCCTGAATATTGTCTTCTCTTTAAGTTTTCATGATACTATTCTCTCCAGGTTCTTCTGATTCCTGTCTAACCATTCTTCAATCTCCTTTCCTGGCTCATTACTCATATAACTAGTCTCTAACTAGAAATATTCCCCAAGGCTCTGTGCATTCTTTTGATATTCTCATCAGTGCCATCCAGTGAATGTAATGATCATCTCTTGGTAGATGACTCACAGCCATCTACCCAGCCCCAATTTCTCCCTTGATTATCAGTCTTATATCACCAGCCTCCTGGTGATCATTTCAAAATGGAGATCCTAAAGACATCTCAGACATGATAAGTTTAAGTGAGAAATAATCATATTCCTCCTTTCCACCTTAGCACAGAAACCAGCAGGTACTAGGTACTTAATAAATGTTTATTAACTGAATAATTTCTTGAAGGCCCCCCTATTTTTTTTAGTCTCCTAGGTTCATAATCTCACAAGATCACAGAATTTGAGAATTATGATTAGGGATTTTACTATGTACCGAATAAGTTGTCACCAGCCTCTGTTCAAAGACTTTTAAGTCTTCAGTGGTTCAACTGATCTCTTGCAAATAATTAGGAAGTAAACGGAATCAGTATTGTTATGAGGTACAATTAATACAATAGAATAAAGGCTGGACATGTGATATTACTGCTATAGGGGAATTCCCAGTTCAGCACCTTCTGTTAAATTTTTGAACAGTTGCCAACATCTCAATAAGATTAAGTGACTTGGCCAAGGTCAAATAGCCAGTATGGGCCAGAGGCAAACTCCCTCTAACAAGTCTAGACTGACTGCCCAGCCTATAGAGGACTGACTTTTAAAATCCTGGAAGTTATTTCTTTCCAACATAAGAAGAAAGAATGCTTGTGGTGGGATCCCAAAAGGAAGCAGTGTTTCTTAGATTTAAAAGTCCCTGGAAAGGGACAAAGAAGGGAAGAAGAGGGGAGGGAAGGAAAGAATGAAGAGTGGGATGGAGGGAGAAAGAAAAGAAAGGAGGTATAGAGGAAGAGAGAGAAGAGAGAGAAAGAGAGAGAGAAGCAAAAGTAGCAGTATCAAAAAGACAGCTCTTCCCAAAAGATTAGATTTATAATACTCAAATTTCCTGGAAACTTTTCCCTTTTCTTGCTCCAAGCTGATTTTCTCAGGACAATCCAGCAGAAAGCAACTAAAACAATGGTTTTTCTATTTTACTCTCCATTTCTCCATTTTGTTTTATTGCCTCAGCAAAAGATGGCAAAACTGGGGACAGCTAGGTAGACAGTGAATTGAGAGCCAGGCCTAGAGACAGGAGGTCGTAGATTCAAATCTGGTCTCAGACACTTCCTAACCTTTACCACTCTTCTGCCTTGGAACCAATATTTAGTATTGCTTCTAAAGTGAAAGGTAAGGGTTATTTGAAAAAAAAAAAGATGACAAAATTAATTACCAGGGGGTTCCTTTGTTATTTAAACCTGTTGCCAACTGGTTATTTCATTTTCTTTTTTTTTTAATAGTCTGGTAAAGATAACTGCAGTCTAAGGTTGGGTTTTTGATAGACAGATTATGAAAGAGGGAAAGGAAACTTGTAATTATTGGATTGAGTTAAATTCAACTAGCTGGGAAATCACTAACATGGCCTAACAATCAACAAATTGCCAGAGACTTTGGTGCATTTTATGAATGCTATTTCCTCATTTGTTTTTTTAAAGTTTTTTCAGTTTTACAGAAGAAGGAAGTCCTGGTATTGGGACCTTATCTGCAGATTAAATCCCTCAAAAGCTAATCTCATTAGCTCCAAGCAGACTGCTCACTTTGCTTCTGGGGTTTAGGGGTTTGTTTTTTAACCCATCCACTAGAGAGAAGGGGACAGGAAAATAAAAACCATACCCTGAGGCAGCCACAGTGGCCTCTCTGGACAGCACTGACTTCAAGACTACTCTATCCACTCTGCCATAGTCAATCACTTATATAATATCCTTTAAAGATTATGGCACTTGGACAGCCATGCCATCAACAGAGAATCATTCCTCTGTATAAACTCTACACAGAACTTCCTCTGTGACACTGGAAAATAATTTAGGTTACCCTGTGCCTTCTTTTTTTTTTTTTGCCTTAAAATGTAAATATTCAGGGGGCAGCTGGGTAGCTCAGTGGATTGAGAGCCAGGTCTAGAGACAGCAGGAGGTCCTAGGTTCAAATCTGGCCTTGGACTCTTCCCAGCTGTGTGACCCTGGGTAAGTCACTTGACCCCCATTGCCTAGCCCTTACCACTCTTCTGCCTTGGAACCAATACACAGTATTGACTCCAAGACGGAAGGTAAGGGTTTAAAAAAAAAAAGGTAAATATTCAGTGGACTATTTGCCAATTTTTATTTAATTAAACATTCACTAAACACCTACTATATGCAATGTGCAGTTGTGCTTAATCATCCCCTTCCAGATTTTGCTTGTCCCTCATCAAACCTCTCATGGCTCCCTCTTTCCTCACCCTCTCACCTGAGAATCTGATCTCAGATTTTACTGAAAAAAATGTGACCATTACCTGAGAGCTCCCTGTTCTTCCCTCCTCCTCATCTCTTATCACTCAGATGCCTTCTGCCACTATCTCCTCCTTCATCCCTCTCTCCCATGAAGAGGTGGCCCTTTTCCTTGCCAAAGCTTCAGGCATAAATTGATAAGGAAGATCCTGGAAACACACTCTGTGTCTCTTGCCCAACACCACTCTCCCTAGCTTTAGTTGGTTTGGGAGGTAGCAAATCTTTCAACTGTAGCAACTCATAAAGATCATCTCATAAAGAATATATAAAGGTGTTGCTCTGTGGGTCAGCCAATCACAGATCTTTCCCGAAGCAAACATTTTGATGTTTCTCTTATTTTAACCCTGACCTCTGTATGCTGTGTAGGTGACGAGTTAACGTGTTGTCAATCCCTTCTTCGAGGAGCAGTGACACTCTATTTTGAGTCTGGATCATAAGTAAACTGGGTGACTAAGATGACTCCACCTGAGGAGAACAAACAAACTTGAGGGAGGACTTTTCCCCTCTGGGATTGAAAGACAATCAAAGTATGGGCCATGGCCTGGGTGTAGTTATACCACATACACTCAAGTCAGCTTTTATTCAAAACTCTTTTGCCAACTCAGCAGCTCATCTCACCATTTGTGTAATATGGAAACTACACCCAGAGCAGTTTGAGTCATGTCATTTTTATGACATTAAAGTGGAACTACTGATAATATCTACTCTCCTTCCCCAGTTCAGATCACGAATACTTTTCTGCTACTTTCCCTTACTCATCTATTTTTCAACTTTGATAACCAAATTACATTTCATTTTGAACGCTAAACAATTTTCAGTTGAATCAAGGCAGCCAAAAAATCCCTAATATTAATTTTTGAGTTTGATCTGAATAGGAATAAGGCCTGAGAGTGAGTAAAAGAAAAGAGAGATGAGTGACAAAGAACAATGAAAAAATTTAAATATATGCATGGAAACAAAATGTTTGCCTACTGTGTATAAGGAAGGTAGATAATTGGAGACCTATATTTCCTTTGTAACAGATTCTTAGCCATTAACCTCTCCAAAGAAGAACTCCTAAAAGAACCTGGAGTAATTTTAGATTTATTTGGGGAGATAAAAAATATTGAATGCCACTAATTGAGTTCCTCAATTACATATGGTTGAAAGGACTGGGTGAAGATGACAAAGCCCCTAAAGTTGTAAACTGAACTAAAAAGTCCCTAAAGCTCTAATCTGAGACAAGGGACAACATTGGTTCTGACCAGGAAGCTACAATGGGACCAGGGCCAAACAGGTCCTCAGAATAATTTTGTTGACTTTTAGGGAAAGTCAATATCTGTCTAAGGAAGGAAGGATGAGGGGGTCTAATCCTACTTCATATGTGGAGGCGGGGAAAGAAGCTGAATCAGGAAAATATTGGGAAATACTAAATCTGGCATGCCTAGAAGTTGCTTTAGAACCTGAAACACTAGCCACTCTCTAGGGACTTAACCTTCGAGTCTAAGTACAATAACTTGGGAAAGTACCCCAGAGTGGGCTTTACAGAAAGAACACAAGTATACTTTAAGATTTAGAAATTTAGTACCAATATTTTTCATTGTATTTCACATGAAGTTTCTTAGCTTTTTGTCCTGACTTCATTAACATTGTTGAATTCACTGTTTTCTTTGTTATATACAATTTGATAGAAGACTCCCAGTGTTCTTTTAAGGGATCCTTGTCCACAATAATATATGTAGTGATCACCTGAATTAAATTCACCCATTTCCATCCATTTTAGTTCCCTGACACTCAAAATGTTGATGTTTAATCTTTCCGTCTCCTGTTTGACCACATCCAGCTTATATTGGTTCATATATCTTACATTCCACATGTCTACACAATACTGTTCTTATAGTATTAGATTTTCCTTTCATCACCAAATGGACCCACAGTTGAGCTTCCTTTCAGCTTTGGTCCAGCTTTTGGTCCATAAGTACTGGAGCTATTTGTAGTTGTCCTCCACTCTTCTCCAGTAGCCTACTGGACACCTTCTAACTTGATGGGGTTCATTTTCCAATGCCATTTCTTTTATCACTTTAATACTGTCCATGGGATTTTCTTGGCAAAGATATTGGAATGGTTTGCCATTTCCTTCTCCATTTTGGTCAGAATATTTTACTATTATCTGTATGTCTTGGGTAACTATGCACAGAATAGCTCAAAGTTTCATTGGGCTACCCAAGCCCCATGAGAAGGCATAGTAAAAGACAAAAATGGTAGGGACTTAACAGATGCAGAAGGAACTAAAAAGGGGTGGCAAGAATATACAGAGGAACTATACAAGAAAAATGTTAATATCACTGATAACCATATTGGTGTAGTTACCAATCTACAGCCAAACATCTTGGAAAATAAAGTAAAGTGGGCCTTTATGAAGCTTTGCTAACAATAGTGGAGGTAGTGGAATTGCAGATGAGCTATTTAAAATCTTAAAAGATGATGTTATTAAAGTGCTACAAAACATGTGTCAGCAAATTTGGAAAACTCAACATTTGCCATTGGATTGGAAAAAAACAATTTCTATCCCAAACCTAAAGAAAGGCAATGCCAAAGGATATTCAAAATTATGCAATAATTGTGCTCATTTCACATGCCAACAAGGTTAAAAATTATCAGAAGTGGAGGCTGGTTTTCAAAGAGGCAGAGGAACCAAATTGCCAATAGTCACTGGACTATGAGGAAGGCAAGGGAGTTGCAGAAAAGCATTTACTGCTTCACTGACCACACAAAAGCCTTTGACTGGGTAGATAACAACAAAATGTGGCAAGTCCTCTGAGAGATGGTAGTACCATATCATCTTACTTTTCTCCTGAGGAATCTGTATGTAGGCCAGGAAACAATGGTAAGAACTGAACACGGAACAACTGATTTGTTTAAGATTGGAAAGGGAGTATGACAAGGCCATATATTCTCTATTTATTTAACTTATATGTAGAGTATATCATGCAAAATTCTAGAGCCATAGTGGATTCTTCATCCTACATGATGAATCAAAAGTTAGAATTAATGATGCCAGAAGAAATATCAACAATGTCAGCTATGCAGATGATATACTATGATGACAGAAAGGGAAGAATTAAGAAGCTGCTTTGTAAGGATGAAAGAGGAGAGTGCAAAAGCTGACTTGAAGCTTAACATAAAGAAAAAAAAAACCTAAGATCTTGGCAACTAGGTCATATCACTTCCTGGCAAACAGAAAAAGGAGAAATGGAAGAAGTATCAGATTTTATTTTCTTTGACTCAAAGATCAGCGCAAACAGTAAATATACCCATGAAATTGAGAAATGTTTGTTCCTAGGAAGGAAAGCTATGGCAAATTGGACAGCTTACTAAAAAGAAGGGATATCACTTTGTCTGTATTATCAAAGCCATGGTTTTTCCAGCATCAGTGTATGGCTATGAGAGCAGGAATATAAGAAAAGCTGAGCACTGCAGAAGCAACACTTTTGAATTGTGGTGTTGGAGAAGACTTTTAAAAGTTCCTTGGACAGAAAAAGAGATCAGGTGAATCAATACTTAAAGAAATTAATTCAGACTGTTTACTGGAAGGTCAAATACCAACACTGAAGTTGAAATGCTTTAGCCATATAATAAGAAGACAAGATTCATTAGAAAAGACCCTGACCTGATATTGGGAAAGAGGCAAAACATGGCTAGAGCAGAGGATGAGATAGAAAGATAGCATCGTGGAAATAGTGAACATGAGCTTGGACAGACTTTGAGAGATAATGGAGGTTAGAAAGTCCTGCTGTGCTATAGTCCATGAGGTCACAGAGAGTTGACTAAATGACCGAACAACTATTGTTGTTAGTTATTGTAGATAATTAAAGATTATAAAAAAATATTATCTCACATTTATTGTCTTTTCTAGTCTTAGCCACATGCTTATGAGACCCCATGTATTATAAGTAAACAACATAAGGAGTGCATGAAAGTATAGTCAAATAGGGAAGAAGTTAACCAAGTAATAGTAGTATCATGGAAGCCAATGAAGGAGAAAATATCCAGGAGTCCTGGGTATCCAAACTATATTGGTAAGTGGGGTCCAAACATTCTGGAAAATAAGTTGAAATTGTACAGAACCAGAGATTTCACTGCTGGGAAGTCAAAGACAGGACAAAAGGTCCCACGTACACAAAAATATTTATAGTAGTACTTTCTGTGATAGCAAAGAATTATAAACAAAATAGATGCTCATCAATTATAGAGTATATATGCAAATTGTGATATGTAAAAGTGATGGAATATTACTGTTGTGTAAGAAGTAATGAATATGAAGAATTCAGAAAATCCCCAGGAATACCCTGTTGTATGACCCTAGGCAAACCTTTATTTTGGTTTCCTAATTTTTAAAATAAGGGCACTTGACTCAATAGCTTCTAATATGAAATGATTCAGAGTGAAGAACCAGGAAATTAATATGCATAATAAGTACAACACTGTAAATTAAGAAGTGGGGAGATGAAACTGAATGCTATGAAATTATAATTCTTAAGCTAAGTGCTGAAGGAGATATGAGAAAATGTGCTTTCTCCCTTCTTTGTAGAAGTTGAAGTCTAGGTATATGAAACATTGCATATGATGTTAGTTTTCCTTGAGCTACTTTCTTTTTTTATTTTTTTATTCTTTGTTACAAGGAACAGCTTGCTAAAGAGGTAGAGAAAAATATATTCAGAAATAAAATTGAAAAAGAACAAGTATTTTTAATTTAAAATTAACCTTTTTTTTCATTTAACCTGTGGAAACAACAAGCAAAAATGCAAAAAAGACAAACAACAGGACCTTAGTGAATACATGGTTAATGAAAAATCAAAGATCTTGGAGCTATCTTGCAAAAAAAAAAAATTCCGAAAAATTAAGTATTTAGAGCAATATCCTTTTAGTTGTAATTAGTAATTCCCTTAAAGGGATCACTTTACTTGATAGCCTTGTGATTTTATATATATATATGACTGTGTATGCATATGTATATATATAAGATATATTTATCTCTTCCAACTCATAATCCAACTTATTCATATGTTCTTATTTTGTCAGTTCTTGTTTATATGTGCCCCTATAAATCCTCTACAAGAAATTCATCTTATGTCCTTTAGATCTTCTGACATTGAGCTGATTGATATCAATGAATCATGAAAACTTTACTGATGAGTCACTTTTTTTTCATTCTAATTATTTATTTAGTCAATTTAGAACATTATTCCTTGGTTACAAGAATCATATTCTTTCCCTCCCTCCCCTTCTCCCACCCTTCCCATAGCTGATTTGCAATTTCATTGGGTATTACTTGTGTCTTTGATCAGAACCTATTTCCATGTTGTTGGTGTTTGCACTAGGATGTTCATTCAGCATCTGCATCCCCAACCATATCCTCTTGACCCATGTAATCAAGCAGTTGTTTTTCTTCTGTGTTTCTACTCCCACAGTTTTTCCTCTGAATGTGGATAATGTTTTTTCTCGTAGATCCCTCCAAGTTGTTCGGAGAAGTCTATTACATTCAATTATACCACAGGATATCAGTCTTTGTGTACAATGTTCTGGTTCTGCTCCTTTTGCTCTGCATCAATTCCTGAAGGTTGTTCCAGTCTCCATGGAATTCCTTCAGTTTATTTTATTTTTTTGAGCACAATAGTATTCCATCGCCAACAGATACCACAATTTGTTCAGCCATTCCCCCATTCCCCAATTGAAGGGCATCCCCTCATTTTCCAATTTTTTGCCACCACAAAGAGTGCAGCTATGAATATTCTTGTACAAGTCTTTTTCCTTATTATCTCTTTGGGGTACAAACCCAGCAGTACTATGGCTGGATCAAAGGGCAGACAGTCTTTCAGAGCCCGTTGGGCATAGTTCCAAATTGCCCTCCAGAATGCTTGGATCAGTTCACAACTCTACCAGCAATGCACTAATGTCCCAACTTTGCCACATTCCCTACACCATCCATTACTTTCCTTTGCTGTCATGTTAGCTGCTAGGTGTGAGGTGATAGCTCAGAGTTGTTTTGATTTGCATCTCTCTGATTATAAGAGATTTAGAACACTTTTTCATGTGGTTATTAATAGTTTTGATTTCTTTAACTGAAAATTGCCTATTCGTGTCCCTTACCCATTTATCAATTAGAGAATGTATTGATTTTTTGTACAATTGATTTAGTTCTTCATAAATTTGAATAATTAGACCTTTGTCAGAGGTTTTTGTTATGAAGATTATTTCCCAATTTGTTGCTTCCCTTCTAATTTTGATTACATAGGTTTTGTTTGTACAAAAACTTTTTAATTTGATGTAATCAAAATTATTTATTTTATGTTTTGTGATTTTTTCTAGCTCTTGCTTGGTTTTAAAGCCTTTCCTTTCCTAAAGATCTGACAAGTATACTATTCTGTGTTCACATAATTAACTTATAGTTTCCTTCTTTACATTCAAGTCATTCACCCATTCTGAGTTTATCTTGGTGTAGGGTGTGAGATGTTGATCTAAACCTAATCTCTCCCATACATTCTTCTAATTTTCCCAGCAGTTTTTATCAAATAGTGGATTTTAGTGCCCAAAGCTGGGATCTTTGGGCTTATCATAGACTTGTCTTGCTGAGGTCACTTACCCAAAGTCTATTCCACTGATCCTCCTTTCTGTCTCTTAGCCAGTACCATATTGTTTTGATGACTGCTGCTTTATAGTATAGTTTGAGATCTGGGACTGCAAGGCCTCCTTCCTTCACATATTTTTCATGATTTCCCTGGATATCCTTGATCCTTTATTCTTCCAAATGAACTTAGTTATGTTTTTTTCTAATTCAGTAATAAAGTTTTTTGGTAGTTCAATGGGTATGGCACTAAATAAGTAAATTAATTGGGGTAGGATTGTCATTTTTATTATGTTAACTCATCCTACCCATGAGCAATCGATGTTTTCCCAATTGTTTAGATCTAGTTTTAATTGTGTGGAGAGTGTTTTGTAGTTGTGTTCATATAATTCCTGTGTTTGTCTCAGGAGATAGATTCCTAAGTATTTTATATTGTCTAGGGTGATTTTTAAACGGAATTTCTCTTTCTAATTCTTGCTGCTGAGATGTGTTGGTAATATATAGAAATGCTGATGACTTATGTGGGTTTATTTTGTATCCTGCAACTTTGCTAAAATTGTGGATTATTTCGACTAGCTTTTTAGTTGATTCTCTAGGATTCTTTAAGTAGACCATCATGTCATCTGCAAAGAGTAACAGCTTCGTCTCCTCATTGCCTATTTTAATACCTTCAATTTCTTTTTTTCTCTAATTGCTACTGCTAGTGTTTCTAGTACAATGTTAAATAATAGAGGTGATAATGGGCATCCTTGTTTCACTCCTGATCTTATTGGGAATGCATCTAGTTTATCCCCATTGCAGATAATGTTGGCTGATGGTTTTAGATATATACTGTTTATTATTTTTAGGAAATATCCTTCTATTCCTATGCTTTCTAGTGTTTTCAATATGAATGAGTGTTGTATTTTGTCAGACTTTTTCTGCATCTATTGAGATAATCATGTGATTCTCGTTGGTTTGCTTGTTAATATGGTCAATTATGTGGATAGTTTTCCTAATATTGATTCATCCTTGCATTCCTGGTATGAATCCTACCTGGTCATAGTGAATAACCCTCTTGATCACTTGCTGGAGTCTTTTTGCTAGTATTCTATTTAAGATTTTTGCATCTATATTCATTAATGAGATTGGTCTGTAGTTTTCTTTCTCTGTTTTTGACCTGCCTGGCTTTGGAATCAGTACCATATTTGTGTCATAAAAGGAATTTGGTAGAACTCCTTCTTTGCTTAACTGATCAGTCACTTAACTAATCTCTGCCTCAGTTTCTTCATCTGGAAAATGAAAATAAATCATAGCACCTATCTCACAACTTT
This sequence comes from Monodelphis domestica, assembly GCF_027887165.1. Classification (NCBI taxonomy): domain Eukaryota; kingdom Metazoa; phylum Chordata; class Mammalia; order Didelphimorphia; family Didelphidae; genus Monodelphis; species Monodelphis domestica. The sequence goes on from NC_077231.1 coordinate 116,820,895, forward strand.
GTGAGGAATTTATGAAGTAACATTTATAAAGTACTTCACCACCCTAAAAGGACTGCATGATCCTTGGGTTCATTAAAAAATATATTTTTCATTTTCCCAATGGCAATTAATCTAACCTATTCTTTTCTTATTCAGTTCTGGGCCCCTTTGATTTGCAGTGTCTATCTCAGATACATGTACTAATTCACTAATTGAATAGCTCTATTTTAAAATAAATAAGTAAAGATAAGTAAAGGAGAGAGAGAGAGAGAGAGAGAGAGAGAGAGAGAGAGAGAGAGAGAGAGAGAGAGAGAGAGATTGAGAGAGAGAGAGATTGAGAGAGAGAGGGAGAGGGAGAGAGATTGAGAGAGAGAGGGAGAGGGAGAGAGAGAGAGAGAGAGAGAGAGAGAGAGAGAGAGAGAGAGAGAGAGAGAGAGAGATTGAGAAAGAGCGAGCAGAACATTTATGTTTACTATATGCTAAGCATTGGGGATTCAAAAACTAAAAACCAAAACGGTACCTATATACAAGGAGCTTACCTTCTACTTCTAAAAAGCTAAGACAAAGTATTAAGAGGAGTTGGAAAGGAGAAGGAGGATAAGGGAGGCACTTAGAGGTAACCAAGGAAGTTAGGGAGAAGTAGCATCCCTGAGAGTGAGTTAATCTAGTAATATATTGCTCAGTATATTATTGAATTGGTTAATCACTAAGCTTCTGAAATGGGTTTGGTTGGGGGGAAGGAGAGATAGAATTAAAAGTATAATATGTAGGAATTAATTCTATTTATATTATAATTTTTTTGTTGCTAGTTGTTTGGATACAGAATAGAAAGCAAATAAGGGAATTTGTATGCCTTTTTCATGAAACAAGATATTTAACAAAGAATAGTGTTAATTATTATTTGGTCATTCTAGTCCTGATGGACTTTTGGTGACCCCATTTGAAGTTTTCTTGACAAAAATAATGGAGTGATTTACCATTTCCTTTTCCAGCTCATTTTACAGATGAGGAAACTGAGGTACACAGAGTGAGGTGGCTTGTCCAGGGCCACACAGTAACTGGGACCAGATTTGAATTTAGGAAGATGAATCTTCTGATTTGGGTTCCAACATTCTATCCTCTGTGCCATCTAGCTGCCCAAGGAAGTGCACACAGTAACAAAATTCCAGATTCTTGAAATATGTAAGTAACATAATCAAAAAGCTTAGCACTTAATTGACATTTCAATATGGTCATTATTATGTAATAATTCCTAGGTTTAAAACACATTGTAGACAAAATAACAGATTATTTCAGAGATAACATGAACCTGTCAAAATTCATGGAATGCAAAAAAATAAATGTATGGTGCTGAATTCATAGAGTACTAAGAAGATGAAGCAAATGAAAGGAAGCAGCACTTAAAAGTTTTTTTTCAGTGAACAAAATGATTTATTAAAAGCACAAAAAGATCATCAAGATCAAGGGGAAATGAGTCAAATGAATTTTTTAAAAGCTCTAATTAACGTAATCAAGTCAGAGTAGCTAATTTGACAATGACTTAGCAAGTTTACTCTATAAAAATCAAGAGGATAAAAGAAATTTGTATTACAAAAAATAGAAATGAAAAATGAAGAAGAAATAACAATGAATAAAGAGGAAAATGCAAAAATTATTACAGATTATTCAGCACAGTTTTGCTCTAATGGAGCACTCCTTTGGGTTTATCCCCATCTTCTGTGCACCCAGCCCCCCAGCCCACCAAAAAACAAAAAAAATAAAACCTCCTGGCATCTCTAAAAGATGACTACTCCAGACTGAAAAGACTTTCCAGAGTGAAAAGACTAAACACACAGTAAGTTCACGGTGAAGAGGACTATAAGTAGGGAACACATGACCGGAAGGCAATCTAAGAAGGGACAGCTCATGCTGCCCATGCTGCGAGGCTGCAGGACCACAGATGTCTTTGCACAATTCCCACTAAACTTGTTCTCAAAGTCTCCACCAGAGGCTGCTCTGTGAATATTGCTGCCCTATTTGGCTTTGCTCATCCCTGCCTCCAGTTCCTGACTTAGCTGAAGACCAGAGCTAGGGCATTGCTATCTTCTTTCAGAAAAAACCGAGGGCCTCTGCTCCTAGACCAGCAGAAGTCTCTCCTGCAGAGCTCAAGTGTGCCGCAGGTCCTATGCGGAGCAGGATCTTAGCCCCAGGTACCAGACTCACAACTCCGCTCATTGGTTTACATCCACTCCTGTAACGGGAATCTGTCATAGCCTTCTCCTGCACACCAGTGTTGATAGAGAGGAAGAGGACGGGGAAGAAAGAGAAATCTTTTCCCTTGTCTTGTTTCATATGTAAGAACTGGGAAAGGAAAGGTGGAAGGAATTCAGGATCGGAGTTCGCCATAGATGGCCCACTTTTAAAACTGCCCGAGCTGGCTGCCTTTTCAATTGACTCTGCAAATTGAGATTCTAGGGCTAGCCCTGCCCAGCTGAGTTTCCTGGCCATTCATATGCAAATACGCCCATCTAAGCCTAAAAGTGGCTCACTCTTGTCCGCGTCTTTGTTAGCTGCCCCTTATGTGTTTCAGATTCAGTCCCGCAAAGTCTGCAAGGGTCATGCCTTTATACTTTGTCATCTCTTCTACCTGTTCCTTACAGGCTGTAATTTCATCAAGTGGCATGGGAGAACTCAACTGATCACAGATCCTTTAATCCACAATCAAGTAAAATAATGGTAGCTAAAATTGTTATGATGCTTACATAGCTGTACTAAGTACTGTACAATCATCACCTCATTTGACCCCTAAAATAATCTTGGGAGGTAGATGCTATTATTATCTCCATTTCATAGATGAGGAAACAGAGGTAAAAAGAGGTTAAATGTCTTGCCCAGGGTCACAGAGCTGGTGTCTCAAATGAGATTTGAAATCAGGTGTTCCTGACTCTACCCACAGTGTTCTATCTACTGTGCCACCTCCTGCCTCTAAATGAATTAAATTAAATGGATGTATACTTCCGAAAATATAAAATCACAAGTTCAAAAATAAAAAAGGAAATAGATAACTGTCTATCTCAAAAGAAAAAATCATATAGGCCATTGATGAACTATATAAAAAGGCACTGAAACTATTAAAAATATCTAATCCAGATATTGCATAAACTTTTAAAAATAATTATATCTGTATGTGAAAGGGAATTTCTTTATCTTAACTTAATCAAGTGCTTTAGAGTGTTCCACCCTTTTAACTTAATCAGTCGGGAACTTGAGAATCCTTTTGATAAAAATGTATACCCCTAAAGGCCAGAAGCACTGCCCCCCTCCCCCACCCTTGGGCAGTGCTAGGCTAGGCAAATTGGGAGACTGCAATTGGTTCCGGTAAAAAGGGGGAGAGACAGGAAGTGAGGTGGAAAAGGGGGATAAAAGACCAAGGCCAAGGACTGATGTTTGTACTCTGTATCAGTGAGTTAGGCTGGAGGAAGATGCTTGGAAGCAGTCATGTTGTCTTAGACTCATCCTTGACTGATGATGCTGGAGAGGCTTGCTGGATCAGTGACTTGGGCTGAAGGAAGAGACTGAAGATGCCACCGAGACTTCCATGTGGGGCTTGAGGGAGTCCCTGCAGGGGCCCAAGCCAGACTTAACTGGAGCAGCACTTAGGGCAATAGGCTAGACAAGGCTCTGTCTCCTTCCTACATTTTCCACTTTCAACATCTCTACCTTCTTGTAAATAAAGGCTGCCAATAGTCATTTTGACTTAAGGGCTAATATTTTATAAACAGCAACCACAATCTCATTTTTATAATTCTCATATTGAGTCAAACCTAATTTTAAATCTTACATGTAGAATAATAGTCTTTCAACCAATTCTTTCCATGTGGTAAATGTAATTTTAATCCCCAAACTTGGCAAAGAGTGCAGAAAAAGCAGACTAAAGTTCATTGTTACCAAAACAAATCACTGTAAAATGTTACATAAAATATTGACAAATAGAATGCAGCAATAAATTAAAAAGGCCTTGTAATAAAATGGGATTTATATAAAGAATGTAAGCATAATAATAATAACATGCTAAATATTTTAAGATTTATAAAATGAGAATAAATTATCAGAATAATGAATTATATCAAGAATGTCATATGGTTATATGAGTAGACTCAGAAAAGACTTTTAAAAAAATATATCCACTTATTTTTTTTTAACTATTACCCTCTGTCAATTCTAAAACAGAAGAGTGGCAAAGGCTAAGCCTTTATGGGATGCATAGCTAGTAAGTTTCTGAAGCCAGATTTGACCCCAGGTTCTACCAACTCCACAAGAAAACCCAAACTCTAGAACTATTTGATACAGATTATGAACTCCTCCAGAGCTGGGACTGTCTTTGGCCTCTTTTTTTTTATCTCCAACACTTAATACAGTTCCTTGCACATTGTAGACATTTAATAAATGTTTATTGGCTAACTGACTCGTAGGCAAATAATCATCATCTGATGCTTATAGCCTTTATCCATTATAGAAGTATATGGAATATTCACTACAGCCTAGGATGAAGACTTTTTTAAATTTTTTTTTATTTATTTTAACCCTTACTTTCTGTCCTACAATCAATACTAAGTATTGGTTCCAAGACTGAAGAGCATTACTGGGCTAGGCAAATGGGATTAAGTGACTTGCTTGGGGTCATACAGCTAGGAAATATTTGAGACAAGATTTGAAACCAGGACCTCCCTGTCTCTAGACCTTGTTCTCTATCCACTGAGCCACTTAACTGCCCTTTATTTATTTATTTTTTTGTTTGCTTTTTGTTTGATTGTTCATTTATTTATTTATTTTTAATTGAATTTAATCCCAGATACTTCAGCTCTTCCCTCTCTTCCCCACACCATAGGAAGTATCACTCAACAGAAAGATATGCATATATAAATCAGCAAATATTTTATCTATAAGAAACATACAAAGATAATGAAAGACTAATCATAAGCAACCCCAAAGATCAAATGCTTACATTCTGGTATAAGAAAATGTCATCTATGGTCCCAGGGAATAGCATTATTGTCTGCGTTTTTTGAAAGTATAGAAGGAAGACTTGAGGTTGAGATGAATGTAGTGAAATGAGCCAAAATGGTAGTAGAATATACCAGGAGGTGGTAGGATGGAATGGCTAGCTTATGTGGAGGGGTAGTAAGTGGAAGAATTGCCATAAAGGAGAGGAGAGGGTAGAGGGCAAGTAATACTATAAACCTGTTCTCATCAAACCTGGGGAAACTAGAGAAGATACACAATTAGAAGGGTAAATTATTTTTAATGTAGAGAGAAACAAGAAGGAAGGGGGATGGCATAAGGGAGGGACTGGGGTAGGTTAAGAGAAATGAGAACCAAGAGGTAAGAAAAGAGGGGGAAAGGAGGGATAACTAGAGGGGAATATACATCAAGAAGTTGGAGGGTCAGGTCAGGAGATAAGGGAATCAAGAAGTGGGAGAGTATGGTACAGGGAATAAGGAAGAGATTTTGGAAATGTCAATAGAATAAGAATTCAAAAGTAAGAGGGAAGGTATAGGATGATCTTTGGAAAGTGGAGCTGATTTGGTACTAAGAGGGCAAGTAGTGAAGATAAGGGAAGCTTAGGGCAAAGGCTATGATTTAGAGAAGGATTGCTCAAAAGAAATTGGACATCTGAGGAGGGATACAGCAGAAAGATAGGAAGAGGGAGACAAACAGTGAGGAGGAATGGAATAGAGAGAAATGCACAGCTAGTAACTATAACATTGAGTGTAGATGGGATGAATGCACCCATAGGAAGAAAATGGATAACAGAAAAGATTAAAAAAAAAAAACAACTTAGACCTGATAATATGTATTTTATAAGAAACACATTGAAAATGAAAGATACACATAGAGTGAAACTGAATATACTATATACTTCAACTAATTCAGAGAAGACAGGGGTACTCATCATGATCTCTGACAGAGTTGTGCTAAAATTGATAAAAGTGGAATGGATGAACAGGATAACAATATTATAGAGGGGGGAGTTTTATGGATAATGAAGTATTATCAATATTGGATTTTATGAAACAAGTTATAGCATGCAGATTTTTAAAGGAAAAACTAAATGAGATACAGATGGAAACAGATAACAAAATAATAATAGTGAGGAACTTTAATTTTTCCCTGTCAGAACTAGAGAAATCTAGCAAAAAATAAATAAATATGGAAGATGTCAAAGAGATGAATAAAGCCTTAGGTGAGTTAAACATGACTGATACCTGGAGAGCCATGCACACATGTACAAGGTTAGTAGTAGATCTAAGCCTGGGCATACACAAAATCTAAATGTAGTCTCTGGTGGGAAAACAATGGTTTAGAGAGCATAAATATTCTTCAAAAGTATTACTTTAACATTTATCATACTGTGGAGGTAATTCTGCATCCCTAAGAAGTTGTGAAACTGGACAATTGAGTACAACCAACCTGGAAAGATCAAGAGGAAACAGTACTATCCAACTCTCCTTGATAATTACTCTAACAAATACCTAGGACAGGCACCAGAAAAAGTAATGATCAGGAAATCCAAGGAGAATTCACAGTGAATCATTTTTCTTACCCAAGTTAACACAGGGAGAAAGAGCTCTATTTTACTGAGTGCTCACTGGCAAAGGGTTCCAGTTAGGAAGACCTCCCAAAACCTTTTAAAACAGTACTGCACTGGGATCTGTAACTTTACACATAGTGGTTGGACTAGGCCTGACGCCATGTGCCAAACAAGGAAGCACAAGTGAGTACCATCTATGTGGTGCTAACTTTGGAGGGATATCATGTATTCATTCCATGGAAGCAAGCTAAAAACTGTACTTCAATTAAAGTTCCAGGGTGGTAAGAAGAAAAAGGAGGGAAGAAGAGGAATAAAGCAAAGATGTTCATTATTACCACTATTTAAGTCAGTGCGAGAAATGTTAACTATGACAATAGGATAGCAACAAGAACTTGAAGGAATAATTAGCAAATCAAAAACAAAATTATCAATGTTTGCAGATGATATGTTAGTATTTTTAGGGAATCAACCAAAGATTTATTGAAATAATAGTTTGACAGTGTTGTAGGATATAAAAAAAACTATAAATCATTTGCATTTCTCTGTATTACCAACAAACCCCCAGCAGAAATAAAGAGAAATCAAAATTTTATTTAAAATAACTACAAACAGTATGGGAGAGATTAGGTTTGTATCAATATCTCACACCCTACACCAAGATAAACTCAGAATGGGTGAATGACTTGAATATAAAGAAGGAAATTATAAGCAAATTATGTGAACACAGAATAGTATACATGTCAGATCTTTGGGAAAGGAAAGGCTTTAAAACCAAGAAAGAGCTGGAAAAAATCACAAAATGTAAAATGAATAATTTTGATTGCCGCAAATTAAAAAGGCTTTGTACAAACAAAACCAATGCAACCAAAATTAGAAGGGAAGCAACAAATTGGGAAACAATCTTCATAACAAAAACCTCTGACAAAGGTCTAATTACTCAAATTTATAAAGAGCTAAATCAATTGTACAAAAAATCACGCCATTCTCCAATTGATAAATGGGCAAGGGACATGAACAGGCAATTTTTAGGTAAAGAAATCAAAACCATGAATAAGCACATGAAAAAGTGTTTTAAATCTCTTAAAATCAGAGAGATGCAAATCAAAACAACTCTGAGGTATCACATCAAACCTAGCAGATTGGCTAACATGACAGTAATGGAAAGTAATGAATACTGGAGGGGATGTGGCAAAGTTGGGACATTAGTTCATTGCTGGTGGAGTTGTGAATTCATTCAATCATTCTGGAGGACAATTTGGAACTATGCCCAAAGGGCACTAAAAGACTAGCTACTCTTTGATCTAGCCATAGCACTGCTGGGTTTGTACCCCAAAAAGATAATAAGGAAAAAGACTTGTACAAGTATATTCATAGTTATGCTCTTTGTGGTGGCAAAAAAATTGGAAAATGAGGGGATACCCTTCAATTGGGGAATGCCTGAACAAATTGTGGTATCTGTTGGAGATGGAATACTATTGTGCTCAAAGGAATAATAAACTGGAGGAATTCCTGGGGGACTAGAACGACCTCCAGGAATTGATGCAGAGTGAAAGGAGCAGAACCAGGAGAACATTGTACACAAAGACTAATACACTGTGATACAATCAAATGTAATGGACTTCTCCATTAGTGCCAATTCAGTGAACTTGAACAACTTGGAGAGATCTACAAGGAAAAAAAAATACCATCCACATTCAGAGGAAAAACTGTGGGAGTAGAGACACAGAAGAAAAACAACTGCTTGATTACATGGGTCAAGGGGATATGGTTGAGGATGCAGATGCTGAATGAACATCCTAATGCAAACACCAACAACATGGAAACAGGTTCTGATCAAGGACACATGTAAAACCCAGTGCAATTGCATGTCAGCTACAGGAAGGCTGGGGGGAGGGGAGGGAGGGAAATAATATGATTCTTGTAACCAAGAAATAATGTTATAAATTGACTAAATGAATTAATTTAAATTTTAAAAATAAAATAAAATAACTACAGATATTGTTAAATGGGGAAAAGATATGAACAGAAAAATTTTGGATGAATAAATCAAAGTCGTCTATAGGTATATGAAAAATTGCTCCAAATTGTACTGATTAGAGAAATGCAAACTGAAACAATTCTGAGATATCATCTCATACCCATCAGATTGGCTAAAATTATAAATGTTGGAGAGGATGTACAACAAAGGAGAACATAATACACTGTTGATGGAATTATGAATTGAGCCAACCATTTGGGAGTGCAATTTGGAATTCAGTTAGAGAGTTATAAACTGTGTAATACCTTTGCTATCTCTGTTTCCCAAAGAGATCAGAGAAATAAAGAAAAAAATCTGTATGTTCCTAAATATTTATGGCAGCTCTCTTTGTGGTGGCAAAGAACTAGAAGTTAGGAAGATGCCCATCAATTGGGGAATGGCTAAACAAATTCTGGCATATGATTGTGATGGAATACTACTATGCCATAAGATATAACAAGCAGGTTAAGTTTAAAAACTTGAAAAGAACTACATGAAATAATGGACAGTGAAATGAGTAGAACCAAGAGAATATTATGCATAGCTACAGATTTAATATTTGAAGAATAAATTGTGAATGTTACCTTCAGAGACTGAACTGGAAAAAAAAAGAAATGTAATGGTTATGACATATGTGAAATAAATGCCTCTTATTTAGATTTAAAAAATAACTCCAGAACATGTAAAATATTTAGGAGTCTCCCATCCAAATTACACAAAAGAACTATATTAATACAACTATAAATTGTGTGTGCATGTGTGCATAGGTTATGTACTGGAAATATAAAGAAAGGCAAAGATAGTTGCTAATCTCAATGAGCTCACAGTCTAATTGAGGGACACTATGCAAACAATGATGTATAAATACAATATATACTTATATATTGTGGAGGCAGAGGTGAGGAGAGGCAAATTATAAATATTGGAGAGAATGTGAAAAAACAGGTATATAAATGCACTAATGGCAGAGCTATGGATTAGTCCAGCCACTGTGGAAAGCACCATGCCCCCAAATCACTAAACTTGCATAACCTATACGTGTTTATGGTTGGTCTATGCCTCCAAAGAGATCAAAGAAATAGGAACAGGTCCAATGTGTACAAAAAATTTTATGGTACCTTTTTTGTGATGACAAAGAATTGGAAATTAAGTGGGTATCTATCAAATGAGGAACTACCAGAAAAAAATATGGTATATAAATGTCATTGAATAGTATTATCCCAGTCCAGTCAGTTCTGATATGGGTATGGTACACAGCTCAGTCTAAAGTTTGCAGACTACCCCTCTTTGCATCTCCCAAGGTTGGGGCCTTTGGTCTTCCAGTTGCACATTCAGACCTCTGAGTTCTGCATGATCCCTGTGCACTTTAACCCAGACTTCATGAAGTTCACAACTCTGAAGATGGAGCTCCTGAGACCAGTGAAGAATTAGAGCATGGGAAACTTATCAGAACTGCCCAGACAATTGAATTTGATATATGAAAGGATGAAGAATCCTTGAAGAAGGTGTACCATGTGTTGCTAGAGGTGGACTTTGGAGAAAGCATCCTAACTTGTCTATGTGTAGAATCTACATACCTGCTCCCTCATGAGCCAAGGAATCCCCAACATGCTACTGCAGGATGAGGAGGCAACATCTTAAGCCTCAATGTTTTCCCCTGCATCTCCTTTGTGTCTATTCAGGTTGATTGTCTCAGAGTTATTCCTCGTCCACTTGAAGTACCCAGACCACAAAGTCCTGTGGTAGATTACATTTGCTATATTTTTTCCTCAATAACGGTTCAAAAACAAAAGCAAACCAAACAAAAAAAGAACAATACTGTGTTGTAAGAAATGATAAAAGGGATGATTTCAAAAATTTGGAAATCCTGTTGAAGATAATGTTGTGAAGTGACCAGAACCAGGAAAAAAATTATACAATAACAACAAAAATGTAAAAGATAGTTTTTAAAGACTTAAGTATAAATGCAGTGACCAACCATGACTCAGATGATGAAGGATGCTACTCACCTCCTGACAGAGAAATTATCTCTCTAATGCAGAATAAAACGTACATTTTTAATATACTCAATGTGAGAATTTATTTTGTTTGACCATGAATATTTGTTATAAGGGTTGTATTTTTCTTTCTGTTGTTAATGGGGAGGGAGATGGGAAGAAAGAAAAAAATAAAGGCTAATTGAAAAAAATTTAAAAATTTTTAATGATATTGGTACCTATAGCTGAAAATCTTTACCTGGGGAAATAAAAAGGCTTCAGACTCCAAACTCTGAGGGAAGAAGATGGGAAAATCAGGCATAACTGGTGACTTTATGCTGATTTCTAGGCACAAGTTTCTGATTTTATACATATATATATAATTTTCTGAACTTAAATACTAAAGTAGCATTTCCATATGCCCATTAGAACACAAAAGTAGCATTCTCTGTGAACCCATTAATTTTCATTTCATAGTTCTCATGGGCTTTTTTTAAGAGCTAAAGAAAAATGCGACAGTTCAGTGGTACAGTGGATAGACCACCAGGCTGGAGTCAGAAAGACCTGAGTTCAAATCTGACCTTAGACACTTATTTGCTGTGTGATCCTGGGCAAGTCACTTAACCTTTACTTGACTCAGTTTCTTATTTATAAAATAAGGACACACTTTCTTTTTTTCCTACCCTCCTCTACTCTCTTTCCCTCTCTTCTTTGCCTATCTCTTCATCTCTTTGGGGAGGGAGGGAATGGAAACAGAGAGAGAGAAAAACTAAAGGCTTAAGGTAGGAAAGAAGAAAGGAGGACAGCTGGGTAGATCAGTGGATTGAGAGCCAGACCTAGAGATGGGAGGTCCTGGGTTCAAATCTGGCCTCAGATACTTCCCAGCTGTGTGACCCTGGGCAAGTCACTTAACCCCCATTGCCTAGCCCTTACCACTCTTCTGCCTTGGAGCCAATACACCATATTGACTCCAAGATGGAAGGTAAGGGAAGAAAGAAAGGAAGGAAGGAAGGAAGGAAGGAAGGAAGGAAGGAAGGAAGGAAGGAAGGAAGGAAGGAAGGAAGGAAGGAAGGAAGGAAGGAAGGAAGGAAGGAAGGAAGGAAGGAAGGAAGGAAGGAAGGAAGGAAGGAAGGAAGGAAGGAAGGAAGAAAGAAAGAAAGAAAGAAAGAAAGAAAGAAAGAAAGAAAGAAAGAAAGAAAGAAAGAAAGAAAGAAAGAAAGAAAGAAAGAAAGAAAGAAAGAAAGAAAGAAAGAAAGAAAGAAAGAAAGAAAGAAAGAAAGAAAGAAAGAAAGAAAGAAAGAAAGAAAGAAAGAAAGAAAGAAAGAAAGAAAGAAAGAAAGAAAGCATGGTCAGCAGAGATTATGTGACCATCAAAGAGCAGGCCAACTGGGGATAGCAGATGAAAAGAACCATAAGGTTTGCGGCAGTTAAATTGCTCATTGGCTACAGGAGGGGAGGGAAAAAATACGAATTATGTAACCATGGGAAAATATTCTAAATTAATTAATTAAATAAATTAATTAAAATTTTTAATTTAATTTAATTTTTCAAAATTTTTTAAATAAGTTTTGAGGCATAGGGTGCTGTCTCTCCACATATGAGCCTTGGCTCCCCATGTTCTCCACTGTGTTTAAATATCCCTCCCCTTGCCTGTGCCCTGACCACAGTGGTTCCCTATTATGCTGTCTGTATCTACAAGAGAGAATACCCAGGCAAATGAGGGAAATGCCTTGTGATTACCCTTCTTAGAAATGCCATTGCATTAAATGTCTTGCTTTGAACCAATTGTATTCTTTGGCGGATTATTATAAGATAAACCCATTGATAGAGACATTTGAGCTCTGCTTTTAGGGTATTTGATGCATAGAGTACCTAGAACCACAAGTTACTGTTCCCTCAAGAACTTTCTCTGAATTGGGAGATGCTACCAAGCACTACAGATGTAATGGACAATGCTAGAAATTCTCTCACAAAAGGCAGGAGTCAAGCAGAACTGTTCATTTTCACCATTTTACCAAACATCATTTTAGAAAAGCTAGGCAACTACGGCTCAGTGGTTAAGAGCACTGGGCCTCTAAGTTCAAAACTAGCCCCAGACATGTCCTAGCTGTGTGACCTTGGGCAAGTCACTTAATCTCTGTATGCCTAGGAAGCAGCTAATTGACTCAGTGGATCGAATCTGGGCCTGGATTCAGGAAGACTTGGGTCCAAATCCAGCCTCAAATATTTTCTAGCTGTATAACCCTGGGAAACTCACTTAACATCTCATTGACAAAAGAACCCACTGGATAAGGAAATGGCAAACTACTCCAATATCCCTGCCAAGAAAACTGTATGGATAGCCACGGTTCATGGGGCCATGAAGAGTTAGATGACTAAACAACAAAAAAATATATAGCTATAAAGATCAAAGACTTGAGCAAGACAGCAGGTCATAAGAGAAATCCACAAAAATCTGCCTGTGGGTTTTTTTTCCAATATGTAACCATTGCTTTGAAATAGCATGATATCTCCTGGATTTTAAAAAACAAATTCAGTTGCCTGTCATGGCAACCAAGTCAGATATCCTGGAGAGAGACACAACATGAAGAGAGCGTCTGCCATATGGTATCAAGCAAAGGTTACTCTGTGACAAAGGGGACCTGCCCTCTACTTCTGTGCATTCATGGATCAGAATATTTTAATCTACATTCTACAAATTGATGGATGGCAAGCAAGTCCTGTGGATCCCAGAAAGAGCAGAAGGCAGAAATAAATAACTATGTTAGAAGTGGGGGGAGACATCAAATTAAAAAGCTTTTGTACAAACAAAACCAATGTAACTAAAATCAGAAGGAAAACAACAAATTGGGAAAAGAATCTTCATAAAAACCTCTGATAAAGGTTTAATTACTCAAATTTATAAAGAGCTAAATCAATTGTACAAAAAACCAAGCCATTCTCCAATTGATAAATGGGCAAGGGACATGGATAGGCAGTTTTCAGCCAAAGAAATCAAACTATTAATAAGCACATGAAAAAGTGCTCTATATCTCTGATAATCAGAGAGATGCAAATCAAAACAACTCTGAGGTATCACCTCACACCTAGCAGATTGGCTAACATGACAGCAAAGGAAAGTAATGAATGCTTATGGGGATGTGGCAAAGTAGGGACATTAATTCATTGCTGGTGGAATTGTGAACTGATCCAACCATTCTGGAGGGCAATTTGGAACTATACCCAAAGGGCGATAAAAGACTGTCTGCCCTTTGATCCAGCCATAGCACTGCTGGGTCTGTACCCCAAAGAGATAATGGAGAAAAAGACTTGTACAAGAATATTCATAGCTGCACTCTTTGTGGTGGCCAAAAACTGGAAAACGAGGGGATGCCCTTCAATTGGGGAATGGCTGAACAAATTGTGGTATATGTTGGTGATGGAATACTATTGTGCTAAAAGGAATAATAAAGTGGAGGAATTCCATGGAGACTGGAACAAGCTCCAGGAAGTGATGCAGAGCGAGAGGAGCAGAACCAAGAGAACATTGTACACAGAGACTAATACACTGTGGTATAATCAAATGTAATGGACCATTAGTGGCAGTGTAATGTCCCTGAACAATCTGCAGGGATCTAGGAGAAAAAACACTATCCATAAGCGGAGGTCAAACTGTGGGAGTAGAAACACCAAGGAAAAGCAACTGCCTGACTACAGTGGTTGAGGGGACATGACAGAGGAGAGACTCTAAATGAACACTCTAATGCAAATACTAACAACATGGCAATGGGTTCGAATCAAGAACACATGTGATACCCAGTGGAATCACGTGTCGGCTACGGGGGTTGGGGGGAGGAAAAGAAAATGATCTTTGACTTTAATGAATAATGCATGGAAATGATCAAATAAAATATTATAAAAATTAAAAAAAAGAAGTGGGGGGAGAAGAATTGGGAGGGATAACAATAAATAATATCTAAGAGAAGCCCAAGGCACCTCGTGATACTAAATCCTCTCATGATCTCTTTAGTGAGACACTAGGAATAAGAGAAAAATCTTCGTGAGATAATGCATTTCCTCTCTTTTATTTACTCTGAAAATGGAATACTTATCATGTATTTCTAGCTAAAGCTAGAAACAAGGATGAAGAGTAGTGGTGGCTGGTCAGTGATGCCTTCCAACTGGGAGATTTAAAATGATTGAGGTCTTAAATTGTAGTGAGTTAAAATGGTGGAAGATATAAATTGTGATAGATATAAGAGAGAGTGAGTAATTTTGACCACAGAAATATGTTTCACTACAGTGTCTTGGTTTTAAAATCAAATTTAAGGTGGTCGCCAGGGAAATATTCCCAATTATTCAAATACCCAAGTCAATTGGGTTTTATAGAGATTTTAATTAACAATACAATGAGTAATCAAAGACAGAGAGAGAGAGTAAGAAAGGAATAAGTATGAAGGGCCTCAAACTAATATGGCCTAGACCTGAGCCTTAAGAGAGGAATCAGTCAGTTTTTTATAACTCACCACAAGGTCTAAGTAAGGAATTCTAATGACACCAGGCCAGCGTCCTTCCTCAAAGAGTCTTCCAGCCAGAGATTGTTTCAAAGGGCCTCTCTCAAGAGCCTCCAGAGCTCCTACCCCAGAGGGACAGAGCCCCTCAGAGAAGCTCCTCAAGGAGCTCTCCTTCAGAATGAGAGTCAGAAATCAAGATCCTTAGAATGAGTCTTCTCAAAATGAGCTCCCTCAGAATCAGATCCAGCTCTTCTCTGAGCTCTTATTTTTAAGGGCAAAATCTCCTATGTCACCTCCTCTAAGTCCTTACATCTACCAATCACTGTAGATGTTTCCAAAGGACAGCCCATTTTGAATTCACAGCTGAGTAGTTTCAATCTCCTCAGTAAGTCAGAAAAAAATGCTGCTGTGTGGACAAACCTCATCAAGAAAAAACCTCTGAACAAGCTATCACCCTTTTAGGTTTAAGTAGTTTACAAGTTGCCCCACCTTTATAGGTACTTAGTATCTCATTGTATCAATTCTAAAATAGTCATGACTCAAAGAACTTCCTGTCCCTTCCATAAGCATGGATCAAAGTACTTTTCATTGTTCTCAAGGAGTAGGGTGGAGTAGGGATATTCCCAAGGCAAGGAGCCCCCACACTCAAGTAGAATTCTCACCATCTGTTAGGGATTTTTTTTAAGTAGAAGATTCCCCAATGGGGGAAACCCCTAACATTCATAAGTCTGAGAAATTTTGAGGTTTACACAACTCAGGCAGCGATTTGTTGACCTGATAACACTAGAAAGTTATATTTCCTTCCTGAGGCATGTACCCAGTATTATGCTGGAGTCAGCTCCCATCTAACTAATTGTTAAATTTTCAGTATGAGCATTTATACCTCAAAAACTGCCAAATGCTAAAAACCAGGACTTGATTTATTGTTTTGTTGACTGTTCAGATCTGAGGAAGTGATAAAGAAAACATTAATTATGAAAATTAAATTTAAATGTGTGTCTGTATACCTTTCCCCCTAGAAAGCCAATCATTAAACATATATCAACACATCCCTGATATAATGGGAAAATTTCTTTTTTTTTTACTTTTAAACATTATTTTATTTGTTCATTTTCAAACATTATTCCTTGGAAACAAAGATCATTTTCTTTTCCTCCCCCCACCACCATCACCCCTCCCATAGCCGACACACAATTCCAATGGGTATCATATGTGTCCTTCATTTGACCCCATTTCCAAGCTGTTGGTCTTTGCATTAGGGTGTTCTTTTAGAGTCTCTCCTCAGTCATGTCCCCTTAACCCCTGCAGTCCAGCAGTTGCTTTTCCTCGGTGTTTTTACTCCCACAATTTGTCCTCTGCTTGTGGATGGTGTTTTTTCTCCTAGATCCCTGCAGATTGTTCAGGAACACTGCATTGCCACGAATGGAGAAGTCCATTACCTTTGATTGTACCACAGTGTATCAGTCTCTGTGTACAATGTTCTCCTGGTTTTGGCTCCTTTCACTCTGCATCACTTCCTGAAGGTTGTTCCAGTCTCCATGGAATTCCTCCACATTATTATTCCTTTTTGCACAATAGTATTCCATCACCAACATATACCATAATTTGTTCAGCCATTCTCCAATTGAAGGGCATCCCCTCATTTTCCAATTTTTTGCCACCATAAAGAGCGCAGCTATGAATATTCTTGTACAGGTCTTTTTCCTTATTATCTCTTTGGGGTACAAACCCAGCAGTGCTATGGCTGGATTAAAGGGCAGACAGCCTTTTATCGCCCTTTGGGCATAGTTCCAAATTGCCCTCCAGAATGGTTGGATCAATTCACAACTCCACCAGCAATGAATTAATGTCCCTACTTTGCCACATCCTGTCCAGCATTCATTACCTTCCACAGCTGTCATGTTAGCCAATCTGCTAGGTGTGAGGTGATACCTCAGAGTTGTTTTGATTTGCATCTCTCTGATTATCAGAGATATAGAGCACTTTTTCATGTGCTTATTAATAGTTTTGATTTCTTTATCTGAAAACTGCCTGTTCATGTCCCTTGCCCATTTATCAGTTGGAGAATGGCTTGATTTTTGGCACAATTGATTTAGCTCTTTATAAATTTGAGTAATTAAACCTTTGTCAGAGGTTTTTGTTATCAAAATTATTTCCCAATTTGTTGCTTCCCTTCTCATTTTGGTTACATTGGGTTTTGTTTGTTCAAAAACTTTTTAATTTGATGTAATCAAAACTGTTTATTTTACATTTTGTGACTCTTTCTATGTCTTGCTTGGTTTTAAAGGCTTTCCCTTCCCAAAGGTCTGACATGTATACTATTCTGTGTTCACCTAATTTACTTATAGTTTCCTTCTTTATGTTCAAGTCATTCACCCATTCTGAGTTTATCTTGGTGTAGGGTGTGAGGTGTTGATCCAAACCTAATCTCTCCCACACTGTCTTCCAGTTTTCCCAGCAGTTTTTATCAAATAATGGGGTTTTGTCCCAGAAGCTGGGCTCTTTGGGTTTGTCATATACTGTCTTGCTGAGGTCACTTACTCCAAGTCTATTCCACTGATCCTCCTTTCTGTCTCTTAGCCAATACCAAATTGTTTTGATGACCACTGCTTTATAATAGAGTTTGAGATCTGGGACTGCAAGGCCCCTTCCTTTCTATTTTTTTTTTATTATTTCCCTGGATATCCTCAATCCATTGTTCTTCCAAATGAACTTTGTTATGGTTTTTTCTAATTCAGTAAAAAAAAATTTGGAAGTTCAATGGGTATGGCACTAAATAGATAAATGAGTTTGGGTAGGATGGTCATTTTTATTATATTGGCTCATCCTACCCATGAGAGGTTAATGTTTTTCCAATTGCTCAAGTCTAGTTTTAGTTGTGTGGAGAGTGTTTTGTAGTTGTGTTCATATAATTCCTGTGTTTGTCTCTGGAGATAGATTGATAGATTCCTAACTATTTTATTTTGTTTAAGGTTATTTTGAATGGGATTTCTCTTTCTAATTCTTGCTGTTGAGCTGTGTTGGAAATATATAGAAATGCTGATGACTTATTCGGGTTTATTTTGTAGTTTATTTTGTATCCTGCAACTTTGCTAAAGTTGTTGATTATTTTGACTAGCTTTTTGGTTGATTCTCTAGGATTCTTTAAGTAGACCATCATGTCATCCTCAAAGAGCAATAACTTGGTCTCCTCCTTGCCTATTTTAATGCCTTCAATTTCTTTTTCTTCTCTAATTGCTACTGCTATGTTTCTAGTACAATATTAAATAATAGAGGTTATAATGGGCATCCTTGTTTCACTCCTGATCTTATTGGGAATGCATCTAGTTTATCCCCATTGCAGATGATATTAGTTGATGGTTTTAGATATGTACTGTTTATTATTTTTAGGAACGACCCTTCTATTGCTATGTTTTCTAGTGTCTTTAATAGGAATGGGTGTTGTATTTTATCAAAGGCTTTTTCTGCATCTATTGAGATAATCATATGATTTTTTTGGTTTGCTTGTTGATATGGTCAATTATGTGGATGGAAAATTTCTAAGAATCATCAAAACAGGTGACTACCATACACTTCTGATGACTGTACATGGATGTTGGGGATACTGTCAGGAAGAGACAAAAAAGTATGACAAAAGATTATGACATCTTGGACAAGAAATTAAATGCCTTTGATAAATTCAAGTTACCTAACCCAGATAAAACTAGTCAGTCAGTCAATCAGTCAGTTGGGGGTAAAAAGAAAGGCAAAAACATACTCCCTGCCCTCAAAGTGTTCTCACTCTAATGAGAGAAGAGACAACATGCAAACAACTGTGCAACCTGTCACATTTGCCTTTCTCCCAGAAAACCATTCTTTAAAACACAGATTTTTTTAAAGAAAGCAAATAGAAAGAAGAGGGGAAAGTTCAATAAAAACCAACCACATGTTGAAATTTTTTTATGTTAAAAAATTCACAACCATTGACTTGGACCTCTGCAAAAGATCAGGCATGGGAAGGCGAGGAGGTCTTCTCATAGCTACTTTTTTGAACCAACTTTTGTTTTTATGTTACTCAGCTTTCGCTTGAAAATTTCATTCATTCTATATCTTTTCTGGGATTCTTCTAATCTGTAAAACTTTTCTGATTTCTGTTATCTTTTGTGAAAATATCATTTGGAGGGAAGATGACAAATTCTAAGTGTAAGCTTGGGTCAATCTTCTCTCCAAGGAAGTAGCTTTTTGTTTTGAAACAAGATCATGACTCCAAATCCATGATATTAAGAGAGCAGAGTTAAACTATGGATCTAGTACAGTATATGTCTCAGGGACTGAAGGAAAACTTAACAAGTGTTTGCTTATCCCTCCTTCCTAGCTATCATGCTGGTTCTTCTCTCAAACCTTTCCCACTCCTTCCATCTTCTAGCTCTCAATGATACCTGGTTGGCATAGACCACCACCTTCTTGGTGCCCTTTCTAGAACTGGCTGCACTTTTAGCCATTCGCTCTCCCATTCCAAATCATTGGTCAAAGAGGATATTTCTCATTCCCAATTACCATTTCCAAGCTTTCCCCCATCCCTATTAGTCAGTAACCTCTCTTGCCTTTAAGGTTCACATAATACATATAATACACCCTCCCAACCCTGGTAGTTACATACTCAAGGGCATTAGCCTTCCTTCTTCAATGAGTTCAGGACCTGGTTCACAATCTTTCTCTTCTCCACAATTCATGTCCTCATTATTAAGAAATTCAAGATACTCCCTCAAACACCCTAACTTCCCAATTCCTCACTTTATTCATTTCCCACAATCTAGTTTTCCCCCTCCACCCATTTACAAGCACTGATAACCATACTCTTGATCTTGCCATCACCCACAAATGTACCACGAAGTCCCTTTTCACTTTTGCATTAGGGATCATGTCTCATGACATGTCTCATGGACCGTGTCCTGTCACGTGACCCTCCCAGGACACGGGGGACCTTCCTGACACATGTGTTTTTCTGACATGTGCCACCATGACACATATGGTCTTTCTGACACGTGTGTCGATCTTGACACAGTGTCAATTCCAACATGTGTCGATTCTGCCGCCCGTGTCAAATCCAAACATGTGTGTGCCTATTCTGATGCGTGTGCCACTTCCGGCACGTGTGTCGACTCTTATAGACAGAAGTGAAAGAGGAGAGAGTGGTAGAAAGAATCTATGTGATGTGAGGAGAGGAGAGGAGAAGAGAGTGCTTTTGGGCAATGTCCTCAAATTTTCAGTAAAATATGAAGGAAGGTTCTCAACTGGGAGAAGGGAGAAGAGCAGTCATGGGACATTTGGGAAAAGATGAAAAGGTTTAGAAAAACCTCTCTGGTGAGTGGGATGGTGAGTTAATGAGGAAAGCATAAAAAGATTACTAGGGTCTATGGAGTTCCTAGGGAGGATTAGCATCTCTAGTACAATAGCTGTTCTCAGCACAACCTCCCCTGTGTTCAGCGAGGCTGCCCCTTTGCTCAGCACAATCTCTCCTGTAATCAGCATGGCTGCCCCTTTGCTCAGCGCAGGATTCTCCCGTGAAACCGCCCTGAGAGGTTGTTTCTTTGCAGTCTTTAGATCCCAAGGACCCTGGTGTGCCCCCCACCCCGACAGAGACATTCCTCACTCACTCGCTGTCCCAGTGAGCACTCTGATACCTTACTCTGGTTTGGTGGGGGTGGGGTGGGGGGGTAAGGGTGGCTCAGTTCACGTTTTTGTGCAAGCTTTTCCTACTTCTTATAGTGTGGCAATGTTCAAATCCCACGTACCTTCGTTTCTGTGGGGTACTGGAGAGTCCCTCTGTTCTTCCGAAGGTGATTTTTATGCTCTTTTGAGGTAGTCTATTTTGTTCGGTGTCGGGGAGAGGAAGTGATTCACGTCTAGATTGCAGCCATGTCAACCTGGAAGTCATTGTCTTAACTTTTATCCTGCCACTGAACTTCAGTGACTCTGGAGGCGAGACTGAGTCTGATGACTTTGTGTAACTCTGCCTGACTTAAATCCAATTTATGCTTGAGTCAAGACATCACCCATTAATTGATGTTATTGGTCCTATGTGAAAAACGAAGAATGGACCACAACAAAAGGATTGTCTAGCAGCAGTAAGGGTGTAATAGAAGTTACATAATGTAATTTGTAGTGGGCTCCATCAGAACAGTTTCATGATTTTCTTCATCTTTGTACAACAGCATGTGTGAAAAATACATGGCTGAGGTTTGGCAGGGCATAATCAGCAATATGATCAAAGGTTATGGAACTCAAGAGGAGAAGACAATGTAGGATTGATCTGGTTCACCAAGAAATCAGGAGGATGTGGAAAAGAGGAGAATGTAGGCAGTGTAGTAGTGATAGCCTGGGAAAGAACTGTGGGGTAGGAGTACTGGAGATCACAGGGAAACAGAGAACAGAGTTTGGATTTGCAGTGCAGAGTGAAAGGCAGAATGCTTATAGATTGTGATCAGGTTGGGGAATTTCCGGGTTCATGAACAATTTGGTACTGGCTAAGAGACAGAAAGGAGGATCAGTGGAATAGACTCTGGGTAAGTGACCTCAGAGGACAGTATATGACAAACCCAGACACCCAGCTTTTGGGATAAAAATCCACTATTTCATAAAAACTGCTGGGAAAATTGGAGGACAATGTGGGAGAGATTAGGTTTAGATCAACACCTCACACCCTACACCAAAATAAATTCAAAATGGGTGAATGACTTAAACATAAAGAAGGAAACTATAAGTAAACTATGTGAACACAGAATAGTATACATGTCAGACCTTTGGGAAGGGAAAGATTTTAAAACCAAGGAAGACTTAGAAAGAGTCACAAAATGCAAAATAAATAATTTGGAATACATCAAATTAAAAGGTTTTTGTACAAACAAAACCAATGTAACTAAAATCAGAAGGAAAGCAACAAATTGGGAGGCAATCTTCATAAAAACCTCTGACAAAGGTTTAATTACTCAGATTTATAAAGAGCTAAATCAATTGTACCAAAAATCAAGCCATTCTCCAATTGATAAATGGGCCAAAGAAATCAAAACTATTAATAAGCACATGAAAAAGTGCTCTACATCTCTTATAATCAGATATCTCGATTCTGACACACGTGTCTATTCTGGCACACATGACAGTGAGGACATGGACGACACACGTGGCAGGACATGGCCCGCGTGACACCCCCTGAGACATGATGAGCCCATTCAACCCCAAATACCTTCAGACATAGGAAGTGTCCCCTACCTTGTAAAGGTTTCTTGAATTGATGTAACATACTGCTGTAGGGTGGAATGCACGGCATAGCCAGGTCATCACATTCTTTTAAAAGATATCTGCTACGAAGTGCCTTTTTACTTTTGCATTAGGGATCATGTCTCATGACTTGTCTCGTGGGCCTTGTCCTGTCACGTGACCCTCCCAGGACACTGGGACCTTCCCGACACACGTGTTTTTTCTGACAAATGTGTCAGTTCAAACACGTGTGTGGGTTCTGACACGTGTGTCAATTTGGTTCTGACACATGTGCCGATTCCAGCGTGCGTGACAGGGAGGGCATGGACGACACACGTGGAAGGACACGGCCCACGTGACACCCCCTGAGACATGATGAGCCCATTCAACCCCAGATACCTTCAGACATAGGAAGTGTCCCCTACCTTGTAAAGGTTTCTTGAATTGATGTAACATACTGCTGTAGGGTGGAATGCACGGCAATATAGATTGTTCTCATGTTGTCTCCCCCTTTAGATCATGTAATAATTAAAATGTTTGGGAGCAAGGGAAATATATATATCAATTATGACCGCTGAAATATGTTTTCTACTGTGTCTTGGTTTTATATTAATATAAGATGGTCGCCAGGGAATATATTCCCAATTTATGAATATGCCCAAGCCAACTGGGTTTTATAGAGAAATTTAATTTATAATACACTGAATAATCAATAGAAAAAGAGAGAAAGGAAGAAAGGAATAAGAATGAATAAATCAGTCAGTTGGTTTTATCACTCACCCTAGATCTCTCTAGGTAAGGCTTCTCATGCCAACCTCAGGCTCCACCTTTAAGAGAGCCTCCTTTCAAGAAATGTTTCCAGAGCCTTCTCCTCCTGACTCCTCCTGAGTTCTTCCACAGCCTCCTTCAAGACCTCTCCAGGAGCTCTCCCTCCAGGACCTCTCTCCTCTCAGCCTACTTCAGAGCAAAACCTCTCAGAGCCAAAAAAACTCTCCTCCCTCTGTCCTCAGACCCTGCTATCTTTAAGGAAACCATCTAAGTTCCCTCCCCTCAGTTCTCACATCTACCAATCACTGTCAATGTCTCCCCTGTGCCAATGGTGGCTCTAGTTTAACCCAGGACCGCCCAGAGGTCTGTGGCTTTGCACATGTCTGTTGAAGGTCATATTCTCAAATAATTAAATCTTGATCTTGCTGCAGCTCTTCCTAAATCCTGTTACTCTAAGTAGGGTGGAGATTGTATTTTCCAAGACCTGGTGCTGTCATTCCAAGTATCTCTATTGTATCAATTCTAAAATCAATCATGACTCAAAGAACTTCCTGTTCTATGCTTAAGCATAGGTCAAAACCCTTTCCATTGTTTAGCAAAAGGTTTCTGTCCTAAAGTAGTCTTAAGTAGGGAGGAGAAGGATCCTCCCATGCCAAGGGGTTTCACATTCCAATAGAGTTCTTACTATCAGTAGGAAATTTTTTCCAGTATGAGATTTCCCAATGGGGAAATTTCCAACATTCATAAGTCTAAGAAATTTTAAGGTTTACAATCATAAGCGTTTCAAAGGTAGGGGATATCTCTTTCCTTTCTCTGTGTCCTCTGCCCTTAGCATAGTACCTGGCATATAGTAGGTATTTAATAATTGTTTATTGACCTACTATACTCAGAAGCAATATAGACCTCAGATTAGATCGCTCTCTGTTTCCTATAAGCTCCATTTAGAAAGATCCATGTAGATGTTATTCCTGACTTGGGAAGTACACAGCTAACATTTATAGTTTCATAGAACTCATTTCACAGCATTAGATTGTTTTGTGGTTGTTGCTTTTTCCACTTATATCTCTGGTCACTGTGTATATTATTTTTCTTCTCTGCTTATTTCAATTTGCATCAGCACACATGCCTTTTCATGCTGTTCTATATTCATCATATTCATCATTTCTCATAACAGTAATATTCTATTGCATTCAGGTGCCATAATTTGTTTAGCCATTCCCCTGTTGATAAGCATCCACTTTGTTTCCAATTCTTTGCTCCTACAAAAAAATTCAGCTGTGAATATTTTGAGCCTTCTTTTTGTCAATGACTCCCTTAGACTCTATACCTAGTAGTGTAATCTCTAGGTTAAAGGTTATGAACATTTGTCATTTTATTTGCATAATTCAAAATTGATTTCCAAAATGAGTTTTACTAATTCATGGCTTCCTCGACAAAGTATTTGGATGTCTTTTCACAACCTCTTTATCATGACTATCCCAATCTTTTCTCATCTCACCCAATATTCTGGCTGTGAGGCAAAACTTAAAATTGTTTTGAGTTACATTTCTCTTTTGATTAGTGACTTGGAGCATTCTTAGAGAATTGTTTTTAGTAGTCTGTGATTCTTCCTTTGAGAACTGTTTCCTCATATTCTTTGACTACATCTTTCTGGGGAATGACTTTTGGTCCTATAAATTTCTGTTAGTTGTCTATATATCTTGGATATGACACCCTTTTCAGAGATATTTTTTTGTCCCTAGTTAACAACTTTCCTTCTTATCTTAGATCCCTTAATTTTGCTCATGCAAAAACCTTTCAATTTCATGCAATCAAAATTACATATTTTATCTTTTATGATTACCCCCTCTCTTATTTCGTTATTTCTCCCCAAAAAATGTAAAAGGTCATATACTCATTTTGACTTTATTATGGAATATAGTGTAAAATGTTAGTCTAAACCTAATTTCTGCCAGTCTGATTTCCAATTTCCCCAATAATTATTATTAGAGAGGGAGGGATTATTTATATCCTCGGGTTTGTCAAATGATGGATTATTG
Organism: Monodelphis domestica; assembly: GCF_027887165.1. Taxonomy (NCBI): domain Eukaryota; kingdom Metazoa; phylum Chordata; class Mammalia; order Didelphimorphia; family Didelphidae; genus Monodelphis; species Monodelphis domestica. The sequence continues at coordinate 116,845,974 of NC_077231.1, forward strand.
ATCTATATTTGTTCTTCTTATGGCTTCCTTGTCTAGTTTATTTCAGTGATCTCTTTTTTGATATCTGGAAGAGCTATTGTCCTTTTGTGCCTTCCTTTTTTTTATAATTTCCTTTGATATTCTAGTTCTTTGGTTCCTCCATATGATTTTGTTCTAGCACTATAAAAAATGCCTTTAGTAGGTTTATTGGCATGGCATTATGTCCATAAGTGAAATTTTGTGGAATTGTCATTTTATTATATCAACATAGTCCAGTCATGAGCACTGAATATTCCTCCAGCTATTTAAGTTCTTTATTTAAGAAGCCCTTTATAATAGAATCTATATAAATATTAAGTATGCTTTAATAGACTGACTTCCAAATATTTTATGTACTTTATATAGTCATACTGAATGAAACATCCCTCTCCATCATCGCCTCCTGAATTTTGTATTACTGTACTGTTAATTTTTGTGGGATATTTTGTGGTCTGTAACTTTGTTGAAGCTATTATTAATTGTCTCAATTAGTTTCTTCACTGATTCCCTACTAAACTGTCATGTCATCAGTTAATAGGGATAGTTTTGCCTATTTTTAAAATGTCTCTTTTACAAGTTTCTTAAGCTTTTTGTGTTAGTTTTTTGGTAATCGGTCAGATTATAGACCTTGGAATAATATTTTAATGCATATAATAAAATGTATAAGATTATAATTAATTAATCACATTAATGCATTAATAATTTTTATAAGTTCATGAATACAAATTAAAACTGAGATATTACCTCAAACTTATCAGATTGGCTAATAACACAGTAAAGGAAAGTAATAAGTAAAGGGTATGTGGCAAAAATGGAACACTAGCACATTATTGGTGGAGTTGTGAACTAATTTAACATTCTGAAGGGCAATTTAGAATTATACACACAGGGCTAAAAAACTATACAAATACCCTTTGATTCAGTAATAACATTGCTAGGTCTGTATGCAAAGAGATTTTTCTTTTAAAAAACTGAACAAAATTATTTATTGCAGCTCTTTTTTTGTGGTGACAAAGAATTAGAAATTGAGGGAATGTACATCAACTGAGGAATGGCTGAACAGATTGTGATATATGTTTTTGATAGAATGCTATTGTGCTATAAGAAATGATGAGCAGGATATTTCAGAAAAACCTGGAGAGATTTACATGAACTGATACAAAGGGAAGTAAGCAAAAGGAAGAGAACATTGTATACAATAAACCAACATTAAACAATGATCAACTGTGAATGACTTTGCTATTCTCAGCAATACAATGATCCAAGATAATTTTAAAGGACTTATGACCAGAAATGCTAACCACCTTCAGAAAAAAACTAGAGTCTTTTGCAGATTGAAGCATACTATTTTCCCCTTAATTTTATTTGTGGGTGTTTTTATTTGGGTTTGGGTTTGGGTTTTATGTGAGTATTCTCCCGCAACATGAGTAGTGTGAGATCAGGGTGTCAATAGATTCATAGGAGGTTCATAGACCCTTTGTTATAGCCCCTACTCTATGCCTGCACTTTGTAGGGTTTTTAGCATAAAGAGTTTTATACTTTGTCAAAGGCTTTCCCTGTATCTGTCATGGGGTTTTTACATGTGTTACATGATGACCTCTAACCCCTAAATCTGAGGATCAAGTCTGTTACATTTTAGTCTCTTGCCCAGAGTTCTTCAGTAACCTAAAAGAATTGTAAAATTTCTATTCTCCTGTCTTGTCTGAAGCTACTGTGACTCTTTTTAAGGGACCAATGGCTAGCACCTTTGTTATATTTAATTACCAGATATCTGATTAGCTTTTACATAGGAATATTTTCTTCAAAGATATAGCAAGAACAAACATTCCCCCCAACTTTCCAGGGGCATAATTCATTCACATACACCAACTTCAGGGGATGGAGTAGGCTAACAATTAAGCTCAGTTCCTACATAGTAATAGTTCCCATAAATTCAAGTCCAGAACCCCACTGCATTAATATCCAAGATCCTTGTTCCTTAGGACTTTGCTTCCGGGCTGGTTTCAGTCTTGGGCTTCTGATCCCTGTGGCTTGAACTTCACAATCAGAGATTCCCCTTTCTGTGCCTAGAACTGAAAAGGGCAAATAAAATAAGACTAAAACCCCAAGCTTCTTTCATAGAGTCACCTGGCTCACCGAAGGAGAAGTGGCCCAAAGTCCTTACCTCCTTCCTGCATGGTGTCATTTATTATAAAAGAGAGTTCTTTTATCCTTAGACACAAATGCAGGCAAAAGGTCAAAATGCTCAATCAGATAATTTCAAAGATGCAGACAGTTTCTGTTACACAGTTAATGAAAAAAGTTGTTTCAAAACAGGTCAACGTAGATGATCTTTGAATACACCTATTCTTGTTTCCATGCTAAAAGTCACCCAGAGTTCTCCAGTACCTTCCATTTGGGTGACTCTGTCTTAGGTGATTTCAACATTTGCCAAATCCTCATAACACTCTCCTCTCTGAAAATTTTGCTGTGCTTGACAAACAGGTAATCATATATCATAAATATATTGTCCACATCCTTAAGTATTTAAGGAAGTATAAGCATTGTTCTTTCATTTTCTTGCATAGTGTTATATGAGTTTTTTTTTTTAATAATCCTTACCTTCAGTGTTAGTATCATTTCAAAGACAGAAAAGCATCAAGGGCTAGACAACAGGGGTTGACTTGCCCAAAGTCACACATTTAGAATGTATCTGCCCCCAGATGTGAACCCAAATCCTCCCAACTTCAAGACAAATACTCTATTCACTGTCCTATCTATGTGATCCCTATATGAGTCTTGAAACAATGTGGCATAATCTTATACAATCTCACACAGGTACAGATGAAAATCAAAATCATCCCCAAATAAAAAGATATACAGGTTCAACAAACACTTTATAAAGTATTCCAAACTATTGCAAAAATATGGTTTCGAGCAGCTAGATGAATCAGTGGGTTGAGAGTCAGGCCAAGAGACAGGAGGTCCTGGATTCAAATTTAGCCTCAGATACTTCCTAGTTGTGTGACCCTGGGCAAGTGACCTCATTGCCTAGCCCTTACCACTCTTCTGCCTTGGAACCAATATAGAGTATTAATATTCCAAGACAAAAAGTAAGGACTTTAAAATACATGGTTTACATGATTTCATTATTATAATGGATATTTTATTTCTTGCATTCAGTGGGTGAATAATTCAGTGGGAAGGGGTAGGAGTAGTAAAAGAATTTGGAACTAAAAATTTTTGAATATAAAAAATAATAAAATTAAATAGATAGTAATAAACATGAATGCAGATTGAAATACACCATTCTTTATTTCATCCTTGAATTTTTCTCTAGCATAAGCAATATATACCTTATTTCAAATTGAAAGGACAAACATGTATTATGTGATAATATATGTACAACCTATATCATATTACCTGCCTTCTTGGGGAAGGAGGTAAAGAACATGGATTACAAAATGTCAAAAAACAAATATTTAAAATTATAATGTAATTAACACATAAATCTGGAAAAAATAAAAAATAAGGTGTACCAAAGATTATTCCTTGCTTAGCACTCAACAGGTACCATATTTAGAACTAGGATGGACTTGTTTCAATGCACAAACATAAAGAAAAGAAAATCAAAGTCAAAGAAACTTAATTATCTGTCTTGAACAGGGACTGGGTCTACATGGAGCTTTCCAAGCAACATTGTACTCTTTCTACAATAATATAAGATATAGTGTTGAATAGGCATCACCCTCTCTCTCAGATGGGAAAAGTGTCCTAAGTGAAAACTCATCCATGATTTCTTCAACACATAAAACTGTCTAACTGACAGCTGGATAAAGTTTTCTATGTATTCTTTTCTTTTCTTTCTTTTTCCTTTTTTAAAAAAAATGTATTTCAATACATTTATTCAGTTATAAAAATCTATTATCTTGTTCCTTTATAAGTTGGCTTGCAAAGCATTTAAGATAAAGAATTGCAGGATAATTACTTTTCCCAGCAATATTCCTGTCTGAACTTCCTTGAAAATTATGAGATGAATGAGATAATAATAATATATTTCAAGGAGAAATCTATGATAGGTTAGATCAGGACCTATGGGCATTCTGAGGCTCAACTTCTAGGGGAAGAACACTTTTAGAACCTTAACAATGTGACAATAATTCCAAGACTGGCTTCTGGCTAAGGAAATAAATTTATTTATTAGGTTAGCATCAATCAATAAATTAGTGATCAAAGATAAAGAAGTTGCCTACAGATCTATAACCACAATTTTGAGGGATCTCATTATTCAGTTCCTCCCTTGGAAATCCCAATACATCTCTAACTGGTGAATAGCCAAGGAGTAGGTAATATAATCAAGTCTCTAAACTTCTCCCCATCCCATGAATGATAGTAGTTACTCACATATTTAATTCTATGTCCTTAGCATTGCAAGTGGGGGGGGGGGGTGAGTAGGGAAATCTAACTCTGCCCAGTCATGAATTTCTTCCTCTAATACGTCTTAATGAGAAAATGGACTTTGTTCAAATGCAAATGGCCTGAGCAGGTTAGATAGAGAGAACCCCATAATCCCTATCTTCTATTTGCTTACAGTAAAAGATTCTTTGGGGGATAGGTCATTTCTCTGAATTCCATAGGAACAAAATAATGAGGGATGAATCTGAGCTTTCACTTAGAATTTCAGAAATAGAAAAAAATTTGAAATATTAAAAATAAATTCTCTCTGCAGTTACATATTTAATGTTCACTCTTTTGAAAAATATTGTTTACTTATTTTTAACATTCCTTTATTTTTAAATTTTGAGTTCCAAATTCTTTCCCTCTCTTCTACCCTTCCCCTACCCACTGAAAAAGCAAACAATATATTATTATAGATGTGAAATCATGTAAAACATTTCAATATCAGCCATATCTCAAAAAAGAGCAAAATAATGAAGTGAAAAAAATTATACTTTAATTTATACACAGAGTTGATCAGACCTCTCTAAAGGTAGGTAGCATTTTTTTTTACATTATGAGTCCTTTGGAATTGTCTTAAAACATTGTACATAACACCCCTCTTTCTCTCCTCTACATTGAAGGAGTGGAATTCATCCCAACATAATTGACTCATATCATGCCCTCTATCTATGTAGATTCCTTCTAAACTATACTAATAATGATAAAGTTGTTAGTAGTTACATGTATCATCCTCAATATAGGAATGTAAATAGTTTAACTTTATTAAGATCCTTATGATTACCCTTTCATATTTAACTTTTTATGATTCAGGATTATACTGTTTTAGTGGGTAGGTTATTCTTGATTGTAATCCTAACTCCTTTTCTTTCTGCTTTCTATCCTTTCCTCCTTTACCATGTAAGCTACTAAATCTTGTGTGATCCTGTCTGTGGCTCCACAATATTTGAATGGTTTATTACTGGCTATATATTTTCTCCTTGACCTTGTGAAGATAAAATTAACTCTCCCCTACCTATTTTTAGATTTAATCGCCAGAAGTATATACACCCCATTTTATCATTAAGTGGGAGAGGTTTGTGATCCATGTGTGCTAAAGTGGGTGATGAATCAGAAATGACTGGTTGGCCCCTGGGCAGTCCTAAGCAAAGCTAAAGCTACAATTAATCCATGTAAAATGGAAGGAATGCACAGGAAGTGATGCAAAGGATGTGTCTTTAAAAGCAGTTGCAACTTCCTGTGAGAGAGACTTTTTCAGAGTTTAGAGTTCGAGTTGCAGTTGGAGTTTGAGTTGGAGGCTGGTGAAGGATCTCCTTCATGGACTGGGATTGGTGAGGCAGCTCTCAGACCTTCCTTTAGGACTATCATGTGGGTGACTGAAAAGACTGATTCTTTTTCCTGGCTTTCTGGAGGGACTAACCTACAGAGAGACTTTCATCTTGGAAGAGGTTTTATGGGTGGAGCCCTTGCTTTATTCATCACTGGGCCTTTGGCTGAAGGCTGAGGGGCCTCTGACTGAGGACTAATTAGCCCTGCCTGGGTTGAGCCAGGGGCCAGAGCAAAATACTTAGTGTGTTAAGTTAAATATCTCACTCTATCCTTTTTCATGTTTCCTTTACTTTCACTCACTCTCCTTTTGTAAATCATAAAAAGTCATTTTGACTTGAGTAATAATTTTGGCGACCATATTTCTCATAAATTTAGTCCAATTTTTAATTTTTAACCCTTACAACCTGAGAGTTCTAGAATTTAGCTATGATATTCCACAGAGTTTTCATTTTGGAATCTCAGGAGGTAATCAGTACATTCTTTCCATTTCTATTTTATCCTTTAGATTGAAAATATCAGGGAAGTTTTCATTTATAATTTATTGGAATATGATGTTTAAGCTCTTTTTTTGATCATGGCTTTCAGGTAATCCAAAAATTCTTAAATTATTTCTCCTCGACTTATTGTTGATATTCTGATGAGATATTTCACATTTTCTTTTACTTTTAAATGCTTTTGACTTTGTTTAATTGGTTTTTTTTTAATCTCTAAGAGCCATTAGTTTCTACTTGCCCAATTCTAATTTTTGAGGAATTCCTTTTTTCAGTGGAATTTTATCTTTTTCCATTTGGTAAATTCTGCTTTTTAAGATCTTTTCTTCAATGAATTTGTGTACTTCCTTTTCTCTTTGGTCTTCTCTGCTTTTAAAAGAGTTCTTCTCTTCAGTGAATTTTTGTGTCTCTCTTACCATTAGGCCAATTCTGTTTTTAAGATGTCATTTTCTTCAGTATTTTTTGTCTTTCTTTTACAAACCTGTTATTTTTTTCATATATTTTCTTACATCATTTTCATTTCTTTTTCCCATTTTTTCCACTACCACTCTTATGTCTCATGTTAAATATTTCAGGAATTCTTAATGAACTTAAATCCAATAATCATTTTGCTTTAAAGCTTTGTTTGTACCTGTTTTCATATTATTTTCTTCTAAGTTGTTCTTTGCTCTTTGCTTCCACCATAGTAGCTTTTTATGGTTAAGTTCCTTTTTGTTTGCTTGCTCCTTTTTCCAGACTCTTTCTTTAATTTGAAATTTAGTTTAAAGTTGTGCTCTATTCATCTGGGGGTGGGGTTACACTGTCACAAGCTTCAGACTGTTCCCCATGCTGCTGTTTTTAGTGCTTGTTCTAGAGGTCAAAAAGTTTTTAGTGATAGTTGTCTAAAAGCTTTTAGTGCTTTCAAGGTGGTGCTCTCCTAGGAGAGGTGTGGTCATTACTTTCCTAGTCAGGACTCCAGTCTTTGCACTTAAAGAGCCTTTATGCCCCTGCTACTTAAACACCAGTGCTCCTTTTTGCCTTGGAATTTTGACTAGGGACCTTGCTCCCTAGTGACTGAGTATAAGTCCTTCTATCTGCTCTGGAACTCTGACCTATAATTGCTCATAAGCAATAGAACTGTCAATCAATTCCAGTTACACTCAGTTCCAGCAAAGGGTCTCCTGTAATTCCTTTCTGAATAGTTGTCCAGCCCTATTACTGTCTCTGGGCTGAGAGCTCCTAAAGGTGCTGTTCCTTCCCTGGTGTTAGAGACTTTTCCTGGACCTCTTAAGTTATTTTAGGATAGAAAAATACCTCCTCCTGACCTTTTGTTGGCTTTGCCACTCCAAAATTTGATTTGGAGAACTATTTTAAAGTTTTTCAGAGGGAAATGTTGAAATAGTTCAGCTAAGACCTATCCTGTGTTTCTAGGTATTCCTTTCAAAACAGTACACAGTATAATTCTCTATGGGTCTCTCTCTACCAGAGGAAATCTCTTCAGAGATCCAGGCAAATTTTCTCCTGGGTCTTTATTCCAAGTGGTACTTGATTACTCCCAAAAGATTTCTACTACTGCAAGAATAGTCCATCTGATAATGCCCAACAAGAGAAATATGTTGAGTTAAATAAGTAGTGATTTCAAGTAAAACATATCCTAAGAAGTGTGAGAGTATGTTGCTTTTACAATAAGGCTAAGCAGTCTAGGTTTGTTAAAATTGATTTTTTTTAAAAAGAAGAACATTTCTAATGGGTAGCACCATTCAAGCAATTAATTTCATATTTCTTGCATTAAATTCAAGATGAATACTTATACAAGATTCAGTAATACAGATGAAATCAGTATCTAAAAATTCAAGGAGGAAGCAAAGTTTGAAAATTAACTTAATAGAATGACTTTTGTTTGAGTACACCCCAGGGGGGAAAAAATGGACAACACAATTATAACCTTTTGGGGGGGGGGGGTCAATTTCTTTAGGAACTTGCAAACTAGTTTATCCAAAATTTAAAGTTTTGGGCATAAAGATAATTTTAGCGTTGTGACTTAAAATCTAATTTGATTGGTCACCAGGGAAAATCCCAAATAATAAAATACCCAAGTCAGCTGGAAATTTATGGTGATTCAATTGATATAGTGGAAAGAAACTAAGAAGAAGGGAGAAGGAAAGGGTGAAGGATTTCTCCTGCCTGGTTTGTAGCGAGCAGGAAGATTAGGGGATCTAGAAAGTAAGGTTTTGGAGTGTGAAGGAGGAAGAAATCAGCCTGAACTCCAAAAAGGCTCAGCCAAGATGTCTGAGCCTGAATCAGCTCAAGGGCAAACTCTCCACCAAACCCAGACAAATAGCTGCCACCATGCCAAGATGTCAGAACACTTAGCACGCTACCAGCCAGAGTTGCCTCTCCTGGGAAAGAAGGAGAAAGAGGAAGTGAAGTGCCTTATATAGATGGTTTTATGCCACTTTCCTGCATCTTATCTGTACCAATGATAGCTTAGCTTGACTTAGGACAGCCCAGAGGTCTGTCCACTGTTTCTGATTTTTCATTTGCTAGGACATGTCTGTGTAATGTGGGTGTGCACATTCCTGGGTGGTAAACCAAGCAAGACAGAGAGAATCTAAAAATGACATGGATGAGTCTCCAAAAATGTGAAGGGCTTTATCCCAGACAAGGTCCCACATCTCAAAAAGCTTTATGTTTGTCCCACTACCTGAAAATTAGACCTATTACATTTCACCCTACCCTCTTCTCTATTGCCTGGAAGCAAAAAGCAAGTTTAGATTCTCTGGTCAATGGCTTGAGTTCCAGTTGTGTTTTAACTTCCATTTTAGGGAGGGCACTGACCAGGAGCTCAGTTCCATTTAACCACTTAACATATGATGAGCTTTTATGAACGAAAATTGCTTAAAAGATAGTTCAAGAAAAGACACACAAATATTTGCTCAACACCTCAGAGACATAATCTCTAGAGCAGGAAGAGGGATTAGGCTAAGAATTTACCTTACTTCCTACACAGTATTAGTTCCACCAAATTCAAGTACAAAGACTCCTTAGCACGATTCCACTGGGTAACACATGTGTCCTTCATTCAAACCCATTTCAATGTTGTTGGTATTTGCCTTAGGGAATTCATTTAGAGTTTCTCCTCATTCATGTCCCTTCCACCCTTGTAGTAAATCAATTGCTTTTCTTCAGTGTTTTTACTCCCACAATTTGTCCTCTGCTTGTGGATAGTGTTTTTTCTCCTAGATCCGTGCAGATTGTTCAGGGACGTTGTATTGACACTAATAGAGAAGTCCATTACGTTTGATTGTACCACAGTGTTTCAGTCTCTGTGTACAATGTTTTCCTGGTTCTGCTCCTCTCACTCTGCATCACTTCCTGGAGGTTGTTCCAGTCTCCATGGAATTCCTCCACTATATTATTCCTTTTTGCACAGTAGTATTACATCACCAACATATACCACAATTTGTTCAGCCATTCCCCAATTGAAGGGCATCCCCTCATTTTCCAAATTTTTGCCACCATAAAGAGTGCAGCTATGAATATTCTTATACGAGGCTTTTTCCTTATTGTCTCTTTGGGGTATAAACCCAGCAGTGCTATGGCTGGATCAAAGGGCAGACACTCTTTTGTGCTTCTTTGGGCATAGTTCCAAATTGCCCTCCAGAATGGTTGGATCAATTCACAACTCCACCAGCAATGAATTAATGTCCCAACTTTGTCACATCCCCTCCAGCATTCATTACTTTCCTTTGCTGTCATGTTAGCCAATCTGCTAGGTGTGAGGTGATACCTCAGAGTTGTTTTGATTTGCATCTCTCTGATTATCAGGGATTTAGAAGACTTTTTCATGTGCTTATTAATAGTTTTGATTTCTTTGGCTGAAAACTGCCTGTTCGTGTCCCTTGCCCATTTATCAAATGGAGAAATGGATTGATTTTTGGTACAATTGATTTAGCTCTTTATGAATTTGAGTAATTAGATCTTTGTCAGAGGTTTCTGTTATGAAAATTGTTTCCCAGTTTGTTGCTTCCCTTCTCATTTTGGTTTCATTGGTTTTGTTTCTACAAAAAATTTTAATTTGATGTAATCAAAATGGTTTATTTTACATTTTGTGACTCTTTCTAAGTCTTGCTTGGTTTTAAAGTCTTTCCCTTCCCAAAGGTCTGACATGTATACTATTCTGTGTTCACCTAATTTACTTATAGTTTCCTTCTTTATGTTCAAGTCATTCACCCATTCTGAGTTTATCTTGGTGTAGGGTGTGAGGTGTTGATCCAAACCTAATCTCTCCCACACTGTCTTCCAGTTTTCCCAGCAGTTTTTGTCAAATAGTGGTTTTTGTCCCAGAACCTGGGGTCTTTGAGTTTGTCATATACTGTCTTGCTGAGGTCAATTATCCCAAGTCTATTCCACTGATCCTCCTTTCTGTCTCTTAGCCAATACCAAATTGTTTTGATGACCACTACTTTATAATAGAGTTTGAGATCTGGGACTGCAAGACTACCTTCCTTTGTATTTTTTTTTTATTATTTCCCTGGATATTCTTGATCCTTTATTCTTCCAAATGAACTTTGTTATTGTATTTTCTAGATCAGTAAAAAAAAAATTTTGGAAGTTCAATGGGTATGGCACTAAATAGATAAATAAGGTTGGGTAGGATGGTCATTTTTATTATATTGGCTCATCCTACCCATGAGCAGTTAATGTTTTTCCAATTGCTCAAGTCAAGTTTTAGTTCTTTGGAGAGTGTTTTGTAGTTGTATTCATATAGTTCCTGTGTTTGTCTCGGGAGATAGATTCCTAGGTATTTTATTTTGTCTAAGGTGATTTTGAATGGGATTTCTCTTTCTAGTTTTTGCTGCTAAACTATGTTGGAGATGTATAGAAATGATGATGACTTCTGCGGGTTTATTTTGTATCCTGCAACTTTGCTAAAGTTGTTGATTATTTCAATTAGCTTTTTGGTTGAATCTCTAGGATTCTTTAAGTAGACCATCATGTCATCTGCAAAGAGCGATAGCTTAGTCTCCTCCTTGCCTATTTTGATGCCTTCAATTTCTTTTTCTTCTCTAATTGCTACTGCTAGTGTTTCTAGTACAATGTCAAATAGTAGAGGTGATAATGGGCATCCTAGTTTCACTCCTGATCTTATTGGGAATTCATCTAGTTTATCCCCATTGCAGATGATATTAGCTGATGGTTTTAGATTGCATCTATATTCATTAAGGAGATTGGTCTATAATTTTCTTTTTCTGTTTTTGACCTGCCTGGTTTTGGAATCAGTACCATGTTTGTGTCATAAAAGGAGTTTGGGTAGAACTCCCTCTTTGCTTATTATGTCAAATAGTTTGTATAATATTGGGATTAGCTGTTCTCTGAATGTTTGATAGAATTCACTTGTGAATCTGTCGGGCCCTGGGGATTTTTTCTTAGGGAGTTCTTTGATGGCCTGTTGGATTTCGTTTTCTGATATTAGATTATTTAAGAATTCTATTTCTTCTTCTGTTAGTCTAGGAAGTTTGTATTTTTGTATATATTCATCCATATCACCTAAATTGGTGTATTTATTGCCATATAATTGGGCAAAGTAATTTTTAATGATTGCCTTGATTTCCTCTTCATCGAAGGTGATGTCCCCCTTTTCATCTTTAATGCTGTTAATTTGCTTTTCTTCTTTCCTTTTTTAAAATAGATTTACCAGTACTTTGTCTATTTTGTTTGTTTTTTCAAAGCACCAGCTTCTTGTCTTATTTATTAAATCAATAGTTCTATCACTTTCGATTTTATTAATTTCTCCCTTAATTTTTAGGATCTCTATTTTGGTTTTCCTCTGGGGGTTTTAATTTGTTCACTTTCAAGTTTTTTTATTTGCATTTCCAATTGATTGATCTCTGCTCTCCCTAGTTTGTTAATATATGCACTCAGGGATATGAATTTACCTCTGATTACTGCTTTGGCTGCATCCCAAAAGGTTTGAAAGGATGTCTCGCCATTGTCATTTTCCTTGATGAAATTATTAATTGTTTCTATGATTTCTTCTCTAAGTAAATGATTTTGGAGTATCATATTGTTTAATTTCCAATTAGTTTTTGATTTGGTTTTCCATGTACCATTACTGATCGTTATTTTTATTGCCTTGTGATCTGAAAAGGCTGAATTTATTATTTCTGCTTTTCTGCATTTGTATGCCATGTTTCTGTGACCTAGTGTATGGTCAATCTTTGTGAATGTGCCATGTGGTGCTGAGAAGAAGGTATATTCCTTTTTATCCCTATTTATTTTTCTCCATATGTCTATCAATTCTAATTTTTCTAAGATTTCATTCACTTCTTTTACCTCTTTCTTATTTATTTTTTTATTTGATTTATCTAAATTTGATAATGGTTGGTTCAAGTCTCCCACTAATATGGTTTTACTGTCTATTTCTTCCTTCATTTCTCCTAGTTTCTCCATTAGAAATTTGGGTGCTATGTTATTTGGTGCATATATGTTGATTAGTGATATTTCCTCATTATCTAAAGTCCCTTTTAACAGAATGTAATTACCTTCCCTATCCCTTTTGATCAGGTCTGTTTTTGCTTTGCCTTTATCAGATATCATGATTGCAACTCCTGCTTTCTTTCTGTCAGTTGAGGCCCAGAAGGTCTTACTCCATCCTTTAATTCTGATTTTTTGGGTGTCTACCTGCCTCATGTGTGTTTCTTGGAGACAAAATATGGTAGGGTTTTGGATTCTAATCCATTCTGCTATTTGTCTACGTTTTATGGGTAAGTTCATCCCATTCACGTTCAAAGTTATGACTGTCACTTGTGGACTCCCTGGCATTTTGATATCCTTCCCTAATTCTAACCTTTCTTCTTCAGCTCTAACTTTTTAATCCAGTGATTTATTTTAAATCAGTCCCCCTTGTCCCTTCTCTTGATATATTTCCCATTCTAGCCCCTCCCTTTTTGTTCCCTCCCCCACCCCCCCTCTTCTTCCCTCCCTTTTTTATGTTCCCTTCCCCCCTCCCCCCTTTGGTTTTCCTTTCTCCCTAACCTTGTTGGGTAAGATAGAATTCAAGATCCCAATGGATCTGGATGTTCTTCCCTCTCAGAGTTGATTTCCCTGAGAATAAGGTTTAAGTAAAAACTTTCTTCCTCTCCTTCTTATAGGAGTTTTCTTCCCCTCCTCTTCCCGTGTGAATCTTTGTGTGAGAAAGATTATTCTATTTGGTCTTTCTTTTCCCCTTATTTACACATTACATTTTCCCCACATATTAATATACATAGATTGATATAAATATAGTCCTTATAGAAGAGAGTTTGAATAAAAGAAAAAGATAACATTTTTCTCATTTTCCCTTTCCTTTATATTTACCTTTTCAGGTATTCCTTGCTCTTTGTTTTTCAATATCGAACTTTCCACAGAGCTCTGGTCTTTTCTTTGCAAAAACTTGGAAATCTTTTTTGTTGTATGTCCATACTTTCCCTTGGAAGTATATAGTCAGTTTTGATGGGTAGCTGATTCTTGGTTGAAGGCTCAGCTCTCTTGCCTTTCTGAAAATCATGTTCCATGCATTATGGTCATTCAGAGTGGAACTTGCAAGGTCTTGTGTGACCCTGATTGGTATTCCTTTATATCTAAATTGTCTTTTTCTGGCTTCTTGTAAGATTTTTTTCTTTTGCTTGAAAGCTTTGGAATTTGGCAATTACATTCCTGGGAGTTGTCTTTTGGGAATTTAGTGTAGAGGGTGTTCTGTGAGCTCTTTCAGTGACTGTATTGCCCCCTTGTTCTAGAATCTCTGGGCAATTTTCTTTGATTATCTCTTGTATTAAGATGCCGAGTTTGCTGTTTTTTTCTGGATTTTCTGGTAGTCCAATTATTCTTAAATTATCTCTTCTCCCTCTATTTTCCAAGTCTATGACCTTGTTGGTGAGATATTTTATGTTCTCTTCTAATTTCTTGGTCTTTTGGCTTAATTCTTGCTTGTTTTCTTCTAGTTGGCTGATTCTGACTTTTAAAGCCTGCTTTTCCTTTTCAGTTTGGTCAAATTGGTTTTGCAGATGCGTGAATTTCTTTTGCATTATTTCCCACTTTTCCTCCCAGAAGGCTTCCATCTTTTTGATCATTTCCAATTCAAATTCTTCATGGGTTTGTGGAGAGTTTCCATTTCCTTTGGAAGGTTTCGGAGCATTTGCTTGTGTTTCCTCTTCTATCTCCTCTGTATTTTGTATTTTTGCTCCATAAAAGGTGTCCAAAGTTGCCCCCTTCTTCTTGTTTTTCTTGGAGTGTTGAGGCTTTTCTGTGCTGTTTGCCATCTCTATCTGAGTGGGGAGATCTAGCTTTACTTATCTCTGTCTGGTGTTCAGAGGCTTTAGCCCCGGGCAAATTGTCCATTCATGGGTGTTACTGCTCTCAGTTCCCTCCTGATGCTTCTTCGTTGCCTTACTCCCACGCTCGAGCCTGGCTTTGCACTGTCCCCAGGTATCTCAGAGCCTTTGTGGGCCAGAGAGGCCTGCACTCTGAGGGGGGAGGGGCCAAGGCTTCCCAGAGCTCTGAAGGCTCTTGATAGGATTAACTTCAGTTGGGTTGTATTGAGTGTGTCTTAAAGCAGGGACCTTTCCTGAGACTCGGACAGAAGGATCCAGGCAGGGTGCTACAGGCTCCCTTCTGTCTATCTCTGGTTCCCTGATGTCTGGGCACCCCCGCAACTGGCTCAGGTTGTTTTCAGGGTGCGGCCTTCAGAATAGCTGGCCCTGGAGTCCTTTTGCTGGCTCTTAGGTTCCCACTGCTGCCTCAGACTCAGCGCTCTGGGTTGGGGGGGATGGGTCCTGGGACCTTCCTTCTGCCTATCCCTTAGATCCAAGTGATCTCGGGTTCTGGCTTTTGGGGGGCCATACCTTTTGATCCAGGTCCAGGTCCAGGAGGAGGGTTCTGTGGATCTATCCTGTTGTTTGTTTTGAATTTCGGTGTCCTAGGAGCATACAGTTTGAGATTGGTAAGGAAGGGGTTTCCAGAGATCTGAACTTTAGCTCTCTCTAAGCTGCCATCTTGACCAGAACTCTCAATACTACTATTTTTTAATTCAACTTATGCATTTCTTTTTTTAATACTACTTAATTTTTCTCCAAATACATGTAAAAACAATTTTTAAAAATTCATTTAATTTTTTTTAATTTCCAAATTCTCTCCCTCCTTACCCTTCTTCTCTCACTCTTTCCTACTCCTCTTACCTCCCCAAGACAGTAAGCAATTTGATATAGATTTTTCCATGGAGCATTATTATTATTAACTCCTCTCCTTATATAGTATAGCTATGTGACCCTGCATAAATTCTAGTTCTGCTCATTTTACTTTTATAGACTGATGAACTTTATATAAAAATATAAGTTTTCCCAGATTTCATAATAGGATATCATAAGACTGAACTGTTTGACTGCAGTGTTAAAATTTGGAAGTGAGGCCAAATCAAGGTGTTAGACTGAGAAATCAGAAAGTAGAGAGGGAATGGAGATTGTGGTGAAGACAATGAACAGACTTTAGGAAGGATGAAATGTAGGGAAAGGATGGAAAGAATGGAAATTGTGGTCAGAGGAATTTTGAGATTCTGGATGTTGGAGGTGGAACACCTTTAAGTGGTAAGATCTAGGATATAATCATCTTTGGGTATGACTAAGAGGAAATAAGGAAGTAATGATGTGATCTGAGGAGGCTGATGACCTAGGAAGCAAGTCCTCAAGGCAAGGATTGAGGTGAAAAGGAAGATTGTGAGTCAGATATTGAACTCATCTAGAAAAGAGAGAGAAAGACCTCAGGCTAGGAGATATGGCCACCAAAGTCTTATTGGCCGATAAACAGGATGCACATTTGAGGAGAGGTGGCTGAGCAATGGAGGTAAAATAAGGGGTCTTGGAATGGCAGTGAGTACCAGTATATTCAGGAAATGAGAGAAGGTGCATCTAATATAGAGAGGATAAACAGGGAAGCAGTTCTTTTTGGCAGGGGAGCAGATTTCCTATGATTGCTAGAATATAGAAAGGATGTAAGGGGTAGAGATCTAAGAAAAAGGGAAGTTTGTTATGAATAGAATTGAGTTGTCTATTGGGTATAATGGAAAAAGATGTTAGAGCAGGCTAGGAACATAAGAATAATGGGTCTAAAATGAATGATGGAGTAGGGAATGAAAGCAATAAAAGAGTTTTCGTCTGGACAATTTTTAACTTGGAATCCTAGAGATTCAGAGAGAGGGGAGTTTGCTAGCTATTAGACACAAGATCATCATACCCTTCCAAGTAGAAAGGGAAACTATATTTTAGGTTACATAGAGATTCTGGGTCTATCCCAAATCAGGTGACCAGATGGACTGGTTGATCCCTGATGCCTCAGAGATGGAGAAGTTTGCCTAGGCTCATTGTATATGGAGAGCTGAGGCAGTCAATTTATTTACTCTCAGGAGTTGATGGATTCTGTCTTGAGGTTTTTAAGCAAAATCTGGAAAACAAATGGTTATATAAGCAATAGAGAAAATTCATACTCATGTATGGGTCAGACTTGAGGGGTCTCTGAGTTTTCTTCCAGCCTTGAGATTCTGTAGGTGATTCAATGTTTCATTGTTTCCTAGCCAAGGAGGAAGGGGAAAAGTGGTAATAAATGTTTTTCTTTCTTTCTTTCTTTTCTTTTTTTGGTGAATAAGTGAAAGGTTAGAAAGATTAGCAAATGGATTAATGTTAAAAATTCCAAACCAAGGATGAGATGAAGATGCTAGGTCAACCCTTTAGAAAACACAGGCTTCTGGTTATTTTATATTCACAAGTTCAAATATATTTGATAGATGGGCATCTCATCTTAACTAACAAGCATTGATTAAGTTCCCGTTATGTGCCAGGCATTCTACTAATGTTTAGGATATAAAGTCAAAAGGAAAACATTTATTGTCTTGAAGGAACTTGCATTCTATCAAAGGACTTATGGGCTCTGATACAGGGTCCCTTCCAGCCACCATTCCATCTAGATTCATTAGCCACATTAGACTTGGGCTCCTGGATCTGGCTGCCACCATTCAAGAGTACAGTTGTACCTCCCAATCCCAAGGGTCTTGACCTATATTCTAGAGCTCCCATCAATAAACAACATCTAGACTAAATCAATAATTCATTCAGGACTCCAGTTCCTAATGAAATGCTATTGACCTCAGTTAAAAACATATTCATGAAACTAAATATAAAATTGCTTCCAAATTAGATTGAGCCCAAAACTTTCACTTGGTCCCTATAGATCTTTAATCTCAGTGACACTCAGATACCATGACCTTTTCAGTCATGATTTTGTCTTCATCAGCACATTTTCATAGTATAAGGTACTTCCCCTTTTGTATATGAATAATGTGTTGCTGAAACAGAACCATAAATGAACATTCATGTAAAAAATTATAAAATCAACTTGACAAGAAACATTGTCTCTCAGATAACTTATTGAGAAGAGACACAGAGTGTTCTGAGGACCAATTAGAGAACTGCCACTCAGAGGAATGTACAAAGAGGTTGTGTTTGAAGTCATAGCAATAACTAAGGTAATGGTGGCTAAAGGACATTATGACCTATCAGTTCATTTGTCTGTGATTGTTTTTAGAGTTTTGAGTTTTATAATTTCTTTTTTTAAGGGATTATAGAAATATTATACCTGGTTTAATTTAATGTATAGTAATGTGAAGTTTAATCCTGACAAAAATTGTCTTACTTCAATTAGGATAAAGAGCCACTTAACCATCAGAAAGCTTTTATTTGAGGCAAAGAAGAGATAAGAAAAGACAAGAAGTCAAAGAAGTGTTGAGAAGAAGCTATAGTAACAGATAAATAGAAGAAGGGGGAAAATAAACAGTGCCAAAGGAGTCACAAGAAGACAGTATCAGAAAGATAGAAGGCTTTCAGCAGAGACAGATGACTTTTCAGCTGCCAGACTGGGGAATTGCTTATTGGAAGAGAGGTATTGCTTTGCTGATTGACTGGAGAAATGCTAGAGCAGCTGTTGAAAGAGAGCTTAATATTAGTATTAGGTGAAGAACTACTGGGTCTTATTGCTCTAGATTCCCATCCAAAGTCTGAGAGAAGGGAAATCTTACCACTCTCCTACTGGGCAAAGATGCTCATCTTCTGCTACTGGGTTGAAGTAGTGACAAGTTCTTTTCACAAATAGCTACCCTTAACAAGGTGCTCAGAAAAACCGTTACTCTCTTTCAGTGACAAGTACTTCCTAAAGCTAGAGAATTGCCAAACTCCTCTTGTATGCAAATAGCAGGGGATTCTCTGTCCATTCAGCTCCAAGATCATTACACAGCAAAGTACAGCTCACACAAAAATGGATCAAGATCTATTCCCCCTCTTTCCTTCTCTCAAATTAGAGGGGCAGAAGGAAAAGGGCAACACAGGTGCCCTAGAGGAAGTTAGGTAGCACAGTAGATTGTTATTGCTTTTTCTTCATTTTTGAAGAGAATCAATGACATCACAGATGATGTCTTGACTTGTGAGTGAATTGAAATAAAGGCAGAGTTTCACAATGTCATCAGTCTTGCACTCTTTTCCAGAGTCATTGAAGTCCAATGGCAAGACAAAAGTCAGAATGACTGGTGATAACCCGGGGTGCAGTGCATGATCTTGGCATCTTTGATATCTGACAAAGTTTTAAGCTCTCCATTGTGCTTGCTTCAACCACCTTGATGGTCATTGGAACAAATTGTTCTTATCTGCCCATTCCATGGCGCTAAGTCTTCACATGCATGGTGTAGACATCCCTCTAACTCTCTGAGGGATTTGAGGCATATTGATTACCCTCAGTCTGGTTTTGTCTGTCTGCCAGATGGCTTTACTAGGATATAGCCATTGTGCATGCTACTGCTTCTTGGAGCCATAGACTCAAGACAAGTAAGTAGTGAACCAAGAAAGAGCAGTGGTACAAAAACCTAGAGAAAACAGTATCAAGAAGAGAATGATCAAGTGTCAAAGAAGTCAACAAGGATAAAGATTGAGCAAAGACATTTCAAATGGGCAACTAAAAGAGCATTGGTAACTTTGGAGAAAAGTTTCAGTTGAATGATGAAGTCAGAAAGACTGAAGAGAGTTGAGAGGAGAAAAGAAATAGAAGTACAGATTGTATTTGATCACTTCAAAGGTTTTAGCCATGAAAGGAAGAAATAAAGAGTTATAGCTAGAGTTAGAAGGATCAAGTGAAAGTTTTTTGAGGATAAAGGAGAAAAAGAAGTGTCTGAAGGTAGCCTTTCTTTTTAGAGGACACTAGATTTTTGAGCTGCCTCCATTTTGCATCTGTTGCTTTACCTGGTTTCAACTCCACAGAAATAAGATGCTCCCTACCAAAGTAAGCTTATTACCTCTAATCTCATCACCAGACTTCTTTTTAAGCCACTATTAATACCAAGGGCTTCAGCCTTCTCTCCCTCTGACTGGAGGGTAGAATACCAAACAACACCTTCCAATGCTTTCCTTAAAAGGAAGTAAAGTAGACTCTTATCATTATTCCTTTTTTGTTAGCTATTGAATAAAATATGATTATTCCTCCTTTTGGTTTCTATTACAGTTATTACAATTCTTAGAGCATAAGTATTCCATCACAATGGAATATACCACAATTTGTTCAGTTATTCTCTAATTAATAGGAATCCCTTTAATTTCTAGTCTTTGCCATCACAAAAAAATACTGTTATAAATGTTTTCCCATATGTAGGCCTTATTCCTTTTTCTTTGATCTCTTGGGGTATAGACGTAGGGTCAAAAGGTATATACAGTTTTAGAGCCTTTTGGGCAGAGTTCCAAACTGCTCTCTAGAATGATTGGATTAGTGCCAACAATGCATTAGTGCCCCTATTTTTCCATATCACATGCTGAATTTGTAATTTTTCTTTTTCATTATTTCTTATAGCATAATAGTATTACATTATATTCACATGTCCAGTCATTTCTCAACTGAGGAGTACCTCCTTAGTTTCTAAATCTTTGCACTACAAGGAACTATAAATAATTTTTACATTTACTTTTTTTACATAAGAATAAAGTGAAGCTAATATTTTGTTCAATTCGGGCATTAGTAATAGAGTCAGTGAGGCATTAGCTTCCTGGGAAGATCTGAATATTGACATGTGAAGAGTGGAGAAAGGGAACATCATGTATTTACACATTATACAACAGAAAGGTCACCTAAGCAAACTCCTACAGGAATCAGGCCTCCCTCCCAATCATAGACAATAAAATTATACCAATGGAGGTCCTCAACTTTCCCCTCCTGGATTGAAATAAATCTAACACAAATCTACTATAAAATAAATAAGAAAAAAAACTTAAGGAAAAGAATAGAATTTCAGAAAAGTCATATTATTACAGGTCTCTGGAAAAAATGTATTGTACATTACACTTTCACAAAAACTGGTCATGTATTAGGGCATAAAAACTTTACAAATATAGCAAAACAGAAATATAAAATGCACCCCTTCCAGACTATAAATCAATAAAAATTACATTCAATAAAGGGCAAGGGAAGCATAAATTAAAAATTAATTGGAACTAAAACTACTGAACAATAACAAAAAATAAGCAAATCTAAAAGATGAATGGGTCAAAGAACAAATCATAGAGACAATAAATAATTTCATTTTTAAAGAGAATGACAACAATGAGATATATAAAAATTCATGGGATGCAACTAAAACAGTACTTAAGATAAGTTTTTATCGCTAAATACTTACATTACTTTAAAAAAGAAAGAAAAAGAGTATATCAATGTATTAGGCATGAAACTTAAAGAAAACAAACTAGAAGAAAAAGTAAACTAAAAACTTTCTAGTTAAACACTTAAATAGAAATCTTGAAAATTAAAGAAGAAATTAATAAACTTGAAAGTAAAAATGCCATTGAACTAATAAATAAAACTAGGAACTGTTTTTTTGGGGGGGATCACTAAAATAGAGAAACCATTGGTTAACTTTTTTTTTTTTTATTAAGACCCTAACCTTCCATCTTAGAATCAATACTGTGTATTGGTTCTAAGGCAGAAGAGGACTAAGGGCTAGGCAATGGGGGTTAAGTGACTTGCCCAGGATCACACAACTAGGAAGTATCTGAGGCCAACTTTGAACCCAGGACCTCCCATCCTTAGCTATTGGTTAATTTGATTTAATAAAAAAGAAAATCAAATATCCAGTATCAAAAGTGCAAAGAATGAATATACCACCAGTGAAAATTAAATTAAGGCAATTATTAGGAGCTATTTTGCTGAAATATATGGCAATAAAACTGATGATCTAAGTGAAATGGAAGAATATTGAAACAAGAATACTTAAATAACCAAATCTTAGGGGAAAAAAAAATTGAACAAGCCATCACGGTGTGTCCTCAGGAAAAATCCCCAGGACGAGACAGATTTTCAAGTGAATTCTACAACATTTAAGAACAATTAATTATAAAACCACATGAACTGCATTTGAGAAGTACTACCAAATTCCTTTTATGACACAAATATAGCTTTGTTACCTAAATTAGGGAAAACAAAAACTGAGAAAAGAAAA
Organism: Monodelphis domestica; assembly: GCF_027887165.1. NCBI lineage: Eukaryota > Metazoa > Chordata > Mammalia > Didelphimorphia > Didelphidae > Monodelphis > Monodelphis domestica. The sequence goes on from NC_077231.1 coordinate 116,867,778, forward strand.
TTACAGACCAATTTCCCTAATAAATAATGATATAAAAATTAAAAATAAAATACAAAAAAGGTTGGAGCAATATATCATAAAGATCATATCCTATGATGGGACAGATTTGTATTAGGAATGGCAGTTTGGTTTAATATTAGAAAAACCATAAGCATAATTGATCACATCAATTAAAAAACAACAAAAACCATTTTATTATATCAATAGTCAAAAAAAAGTTTTTGACAAAATACAACACTCATTTCTAGTAAAAACACGTTGAAATAAAGGGAGCCTTTCTTAAAATGAGAAGTAGCATCTAATGAAAATGAAAAGCAAGCATTATTTGAGTAATAAAGTAGAATCCTTCCTTATTATTCCTTATTAGATCTGGGGTGAAGCAAGGATGTCTATTATCATTGCTATTATTCAATATTGTCCTAGAAATACTACTTATAGCAATATGACAGAAAAAGAGATTGAAGGAACAAGAATAGGAAACAAAGGGATAAAACTATCACTCTTTGCAAACAATATGACGGTATACTTAGGGAATCCTAGGCAATCAACTAAAAATCTAAGATGAAAAACAATTTTAGCAAAGCTGTTGGCAGGATATAAAATAAATTCATATACATCATCAGCATTTCTTTTTATTACCAAAAAAAAAGCAGGAAAAGAGAAAGATCAATTCCATTTATAATAACTGCAACTATAATATTAAATACTTGGGAATCTACTTGCTAAGAGAAACCCAGAAACTATATAAATAAAATTACAAAATGCTTTTCAGATAAAGACATATATACAGTTGTGGAGATATTAATACCTTATGAGTAGGCCATATCAATATCATTAAAATGACAATCTACCTAAATTAATTTACTTAAACAGTGCAAACCAATCAAATGATGAAAGAATTAATTTTAAAAGCTATAAAAAAAGAATATCAGAATTCATCTGGAAAAACAAAAGATCAAGAATATCAAGAGTACAAATAAAAAATATGAAAGTAAATGAACTAGTAGTACCAAATTTTAAATTATATTACAAAGTGACAATCATCAAAACAATCTGGTCCTGGATAAGAAATGAGTGGCAGATAAGTGGAATGGATTAAATACCCAACAGTGACCATAGTAATTTAGTATTTGATCCCCAAAGTTACAGATTTTTAGGGTAAGAACTCACTATTTTACAAAAATTGCTAGGAAAATTGGAAGGCAATTTGATAACGGCTATACATAGACCAAAATCTCACATCCTATATAAGGATAAGGCCAAAATGGGTATAAGATTTAGACATAAAGGGTGATATGAACAGATTCATGGGGCATGGAAAAACTTATTTATCAGATCTATGGATAAGAGAAGAGTTTATGACTTGTGGAAAGGGAAACTAGACTTGGGCAATATAGAAATCACCAAGCAAGAGTCAGTGCAAGACATGAATCACTATATATATATATATATATATATACTTGTATATACACACACACACACACACACACACACAAGCTCTACAAATAAGAATAGCAGAGTTGCATGAAATGGGCTTGATACAATAAGCAGTACCTCTGGATTACAATTTGTACAACATCAAACCAGGAGACATAGTATACTTAAAACATTTCAATAGAAAATTGGCTATGGACATAAAATAGACTGGACCACATGAAGTATTACTTACTACCCCAACAGCTATAAAAAATGCAGGGAAAGACTCATGGTTCCACTGTTCCCATGAAAACCCAGAAAAATTCAACATCACTGTAGCAGTCATAGAAGATAATTTAGACAAAAGAGAGTGCTGAGAAATGAAAACAAAAACTGATTAACATCAAAAAAGCACACCACAAAGAAACAATAGTGACACATAATATTTGAGACAACAAGATCCCAGCAGTCATGCATGCCATAGAGAGAAGATAACTTTCCAGCCCAGAGGAAAAGCATCCCAGAGGAAAAGATTTTAAACCAGCCCAGAGGAAAAGATTTTAAAGCATCCCAGAGGAAAAGCATCAAGCAAAGTTGCTAGAGAGAAGAAACAAAGAGAAAAAGCTGAAATGGACAGCTAAGACTTTGAATTTAAAAAATTTTGTTTATATAAGAAGAGGACAGACGGAAAATGAGACTTATATGTAAGACTAAGTGTGCTGAAATAATAAAACAAAAGTAATTTCACATATTAGAGAAATAGAATGCATCACTACATAACTTGGAAGAAAGAAGAGATCCATCAGTCAACATGAGAAGTGGAAATCTGAAGAAACTTGATAAGTATTAATTCAATACAACACTATTAGACACAAAACACAAAATCACAAACCGGCATACTGGGAGAGATCTCGTTTAAATAAACAAGTGTCTGAAATTTATGCTAAATGTAAATATGTATATAGTTAGTTCCATAAGGTCTTAGGCAAATAGATATTTCTATTTGACTGACATCAGGATGCGGAACAATGCATATTATTGTAGTATATGTAAATAATCTCTATAAATAATGTAAATACTATAATTAGGTTAGTAACATAGTGATAGAGTCTATAAATATTTAATATAGCATGTATATATGTTTTACATAACATTAGGTTATAGATTAGACTAGAGATTTAGATAATAGTTATAATAAGTAGGGAACAGATTAGGAGTAACTTACTTTAAGCATAGCAAATACAGTTATATATAGGAATAGACTTAAACTACATTTTCAGATATTAACTTTTAATTGTTTACTGTAAAGCTGATGCTGAAATTGTGCTTAATGGAAATATATATAGATAAAATAGTTGGTAAATAATACTAAATATGTAAAATAGGAAAATTGGTTGTTTTAGTTAACTTAGCAAGAGTAAGCAGTATTAGTACTAAGATTTAAAATTCTTTGTAATGGTTTTGTTCAAACATTTATTGTACTGAAATTATTATAAAGCCCTAAAACTACCCTTACCCAAACTTTCCTGCATAGAATTCCTTAGAGTAGATAAAGTTAGCATAGAATAGTGATAGAGTAATTGAGGTAAGTTTATTATTTTGGGGGAAGTAGTTAGAAATTAGATTTAGTAGATTGGTAACTATAATAAAAATAGGTGACCTTGGGAAGGTCACAACAACAAAAAAGGGGACGATTGTGGAAAGAGAAACTAAAGCAAGTTTTGGACTTTCTGCCTCTGAGTTGGAACAAACAGCAGGTGGAATGTTAGAGAGAAGTTATTGACAAGACTGACGGTTGGTGGGGAAAGGGGAAACTGGGAGTGGCAGTTGGTCTTGTGACTAGCACTTCCTTCCTGGCCCTGGAACTGGAAGGAGGCTGCCTCCCAATCTCTGGAGAGAAGTGCCTTTATTTTCTTGATTTTCCCAACTGTGTGATCCCTGTGATCATGTTCATCAGACAAAAGGACTTAAGGGAAGCAGTTTGGACTGTAAGGCAGGTCTTTAGGGGTGTCAGCCTGAAGAGACAGACCTAACCAGCTCTGAAGGTCAGAAGTTTTCTCCATTTTGCTGTCTTCTGCTAAGACTTTGAATTTAAGATAACTAGCACCGATTAGCAGAGACAGGAATAATAGAAACCCCCCACCAGCCTGTGAGGCCTGGCCTCAGCTTAAAAGCTAAGAAAGACTCCAATCTCATCTAGGGAACCCCTCTTCGCTCTTCCCTGATACTTTCTGAATCTAAATTTGTTATTAAAATTTATCTTTATTTGAATATCGTAGTCAGATAAGAGGACTAACATTTCAGGGGACATAGAGGGAGCTGATCCTCAGAATAGCCATTCAACTATAAACTGTCCCTATTGGACCCCTGCTGGGTGACTAAGTCTTGGGGTAGGCTTGTCCCTCAGGAGGGTCTGTGCTTACCTGCTCTGGGGTATCTGCAACATCAATCCATAGAGAAGATTTCCCCTCAAGCTATCATAAGTGGCCCATTTCTCAGAAACCCCATTTTTCAAAAATAGCCTTTTGGCAGGGGGCATCTCTTTCCTTTTACCTCACCAGCAGTCATATTCCCTCTCTCCCTTCAACTCCTCCTTTCCCTGCTACAAAACCTTCTGTATCTCCTTTTCATCAATCCAACCCATTTTCCCTATAAATATTACAGACTAAACAAGGTATAGAGAGGATCATAGGAAGAAAAATGGATAGTTTTAATTAAATTAATTTTAAAAGGTTTTGTACAAACAGAACCAATTTAGCCCACATTTGAAGGACAACTAGAAACTGGGAAAATATATTTTTTAAGTTTTATAAGATTTCCTGGTAAAGGCCTCATTTTTCAAATAGATAGGGAACTGAATTGTTTCTAAAACTAAGAGGTATTTCCAATTGAGAAATGGTCAAATGATATGAAGAAGCAGTTTTCAGAGGAAGAAATTAAAGTTATCAATAGTCATATGAGGAAATATTCTAAATCACTATTGGTTAGAGAAATATAAATTAAAACAACTATGATCTACCACCTCCTACTTATGAAATTGGCTAAGATGACAGAAAAGGAAAATGTCAAATGTTGGTGGGAAAGAGGAAAAATAGGGAGACTAAAATACACTGTTGGTAGAACTGAGAACTGGGCTAACTATTCTGGAGAAGAATTTGAAACTATAAGCAAAGGACTATAAAACTGTGCACATCCTTTGACTTGGCATTACCACTATTTAGGTCTGTATCCTGAAGAGATCAAAGGAAAGGAAAAGGCCCCATATATACAAAAAAATACTTATTGCAGCTCTTAGCAAAGAATTGGACATTCAAGGGATGCCCATCAATTGAGGAATAAAAATGTGGTATATGATTGTAATGGATTAATATAGTGCTAAGGGGGATTTGTTTGGGGGAAATCTGATTTTATTTGAACTCATGAAAAGCAAAGTGAGCAGAACCAAAAGACCATTGCACATAGTAACAACAATATTGTAATGATGATCAGCTTTAACTATTCTAACCAATACAATGATCCAAGATAATCCCAAAGGATTCAATGTGAAAAAATGCTATTCACCTCCAGAAAGAGAACTGATAAACTGAATACAAATTGAAATATACTAAGTATACTTTTTTTTTACTTGCTTCATTTTTCTTGCTCCCCCCCCCAATATTACTAAAAGGAAAATGTTTTGCATGATTTAAATGCATAATTGGCATCATATTACTTGTCTTCTTAGTGGATGGAGAGGAACTAGAAAAAGGGAGAGAATTTTGGAACTCAAAACAATTTTTTAAACCTTTACCTTTCATTTTGGAATCAATACAAAGCAGTGATTCCAAGACAGAAGAGCCTAAGGGCTAGGCAACTGGGGTTAAGTGTCTTGTCCAGGGTCACACAGATAGGTAGTGTTTGAGATAGAATTTGAACCCTGGATCTTCTGTTTCGAATCCTGGCTCTTTACCCACTGAACCACCTAGCTGATTGGCACTCAAATTTTTAAAAAACGAATGATAAATAAAATACTATGTTAACAGAAAATATTTTTCTTGAATAAGAAAAAGGTAAATAAGAACTTTCCTTGACTGAATCAAGCAGAAGCAAATGTTAACAGGGATTGTACACATTTCTGAAGCAGTTGAAGTCATTGGGTGAAAGTCATGCCCCTATATAAAAGGGAGAAGCTATCTTGGAACAGATTAGAGATTCTGAGGATTTGGAACATCAGATGAAAGACAGCCTCATGCAAGGCCAAGATAGAAATTCCTGGGGCAGTCCATGAAAAGGGAATGGAAAGCTAGGGCTTGTTTGTGGCAGAGAAAGTAGATACTCAAGAGGGTCTTCAGCCCTATTGACATCTCTGAATGGAAGCCTGCCTACTGACAGCAGTCTATTACTTAATGCCTGAAGGAAATTCTGTGGGGAAAAGGTCTACTTTCTCTCCCTTCCCTTTTTGGTGTCTATCTATCCACAGACAATGTAATATAAATTGCTATTATCCAAATATTTCCAGTACCTCAAATTTTTCCTCAACCATAAAGAAGTTAAATAGACATTAATGTGAATTAAGGTATAGAATCTCTTGGGAAATTTCTTAACTGGAAGTTTGAAGTAATTGTGATGGAATTCACCATTCCCTAAAGCTGCAAAATAAAGGACAACCAGAACCTTGGAGGCCATTATATTTCCCTTAGGTTTAAAATGAACTACTAATAATATTTATTCAATTTTATTTTGCTAGTCTTAGACTGTAATTCCTGTCTAATAAGATCCTGATTCTTTCAAGCAATACATTAGTTATCTCTTTCAGCTTTCCATAACATTTCTTCTGAAAAGCCATTGATAACAATGTTGAAAAGAAAAGGCATTAAGGAGAGCTTTGTAGTTTTTATATAATAGGACCTCTGTCCAGTTGACATTGATGAGTTTGTCAATACTCTTTGGGTTTAGTTTTTCAGTCAGCTTTTAATTCATCTAACAGTAGTCTATAATTTCACATCCATCCTATATACTTCCATCTTGTCTATGGAAACATGCTAATATAGTAAAAAGTACTGTATTAAATTTGAAGTCAGAAGATCAAGGTTCAAATAACTCTAACCTTATTACCATTATTTCCATCCACTTCAGTTTCTTTATCAGTGAAAATGAAAGGTTTGAGGTAGATGATGCTCTGGTATGCCTTTAGCTTTATGATCCTAAAAGCCTGTTGAAATACAGGTATAATGAGCTAATGACCTTCCCATGACTTAGTAGTTTAGTAACCTTCAGGAATTGCTTAGAACTGGTCTCTAATTAGGGCAGCTAGGTGAGGAAATGGATAGAGCACAGGGGTGTAGAGTCTGGAAGACCTGGGTTCAAATCTGAACTCAGATACTTAACTAGCTGTGTAACCTTGGACAAGTTACTTATCCTCAGTTTCCTTATCTGTAAAATGAGCTGGAGAAGGAAATGGCAAGTTGCTTTAATATCTTTGCCAAGAAAACCCCAAATGGGGTCACAAAAAGTAGAACGGAACAATAATAAAAGGCCATTAATTACTTGGGAAAATGATGTCTTCAATTGGCCTCTAGAATATTTTCTTGGTGCCTCAATTGTTAATACTCTTCAAAAATGGTTAGTTGGGCATAACTTGTTCTTACTGAGGCCATATTGGCTTGGAGCAATCACCATTTCCCTTTCTAAGTGCTCAGACAATATAATGTTTGGGTAGAGATTTTGTAACTGAAGGTGCTTAACAAGTTAATTGTAAAGTTATATACACTTAATAATTCACAGGATTCCTTTCCCTCCCCCCTCTCCCAGCCACATTCTAGTTGCTTTAGAACATCTCCTACCTTCTGAATCTAAAGAAAATCCTAATGGATGATTATGTATTTTTTTTAACATCAGTCTCTCTAGAATAGTGTTTCCTTTTTCCTTCTTTCTTATCTACATTAACACATCCTGCTAACTTTGTAGTCAAGCAGCAAATTTCAGTTGTTAGGAAGTAGCTGTTTCTTTAAAAGGACAGCACACACTGAATGCAATTTATTTCAAAAGGGGGAGGAGGTTGAGGAAAAGGAACGGGAACTAACTGCTTTTGATAACTATCTACTCTTTCCTTCTCTTGAATGCAGTTTTCGTTAAAAAAAAAAAAAGTGGTCCCCTCCCCCAGTACTCTGAATTCAACGCAACCTCAGTCTTTTCTTTCCAGTACGTCTATTTTCCTAGAAAAAAAAAAAAAAACCTTTCTGGTTTTATCTTCTAGCTCACTTTATCTTCCTAATCCATCATTCTGGCTCAGCCTCCAATGCTTTTGTCTCCAATGTCCCTCCCGGGCTCTCTCCAGATTTCCCTGTGTGCAGTTTGCAACCTGATCTCCCATTTCCTGGTAGATTCTCTTAAAGAGGCAGCAGTCAAGAAGAACAAAGGCTATTGTTTTATTTCCTCGTTTAGATTTCTCATCCCTAAAAGACTATCCTAGGTTTCTTTTTACCATTGCATGGACGCTTAGGGGGAGGAATCTCATTCCCCCAAACTCATGCATTTTAAACGTTTTTTTTTTTTAACATGAGACCGCGCTGGTGTATTTTTAATGTGTATTTTTAATAAATCTTGTAGCTTTCTAATGCAAAAAAAAAAATCAATGTAACATTTAAAAATGTCTTTTACTTTTACTTATATGATGCAATCATTTGAACAAGATTGAAAAAAATCTTAGGGCACCAAGGGGTTTTTAAGTCATTATTTTTTATTTCCTTTGCCGGTTTCCTTATTTCCTCCTCTTCCCCTCCCCCAGGGATGCATCGGCCTTTCAAAGTTAAAGGTTGGGCACCCTCCTTCCTTCTAGTTGCAACACTTTCACCTGTTTTATCGGCAGCCCCTCCTCTACCCCTCCCCCACGTCCCCCCCAACTCCTACCCCCCCCCCCTTTCCTCCCTCCGGTCCTGCATTTATTTCCCTGATGCATGGCTGTAACCTGAGCTTTTATTTCCTGGTGGCTCCTTTAAGAGGCTGAGCTCTTTGCTGGGAATTCACGTCAGTTTCAGCACCGAAACTCTCAAGATCAATGAGCAGAGAGGTTTCTCAGTTCGCCTTTCAGTTTCTCTCTTCCAGGAAGGAAAACATTAAGAGAGAAGAGGAGGAGGAGGGAGGGAAGGAAGGAGGTAAAAGGAAGAGGAGGAGGAGGAGCGGGGAGAACGGACGGACGAGAGAGAGAGAGAGAGAGAGAGAGAGAGAGAGAGAGAGAGAGAGAGAGAGAGAGAGAGAGAGAGACCCAGATAAACAGTCTCATCCACCAGACAAGCTCCAAGCCGACCAAAAAAAAAAAAATACACCTCCCTCCCGGGTCCCCTGACCCCAACCCTCCTCTCTTCCCTTTCTTCTCTTCCTCACCCCGACCTCTTCTTCCTAGCCCCTCGGAAAAGAACTGCAAGGCTGCTTTTTCTGCTGGCGGGCTGAAGCCGCAGGATCCCCGGGGTTGGTTTGTTTGTTTTTTGGGGGAGAGGAAGATGGTTGAAGAAACTTCTTAAATGATCGCATCTGGCTGGCTGTTTGGAGGATTTCTGGGTTGGGGAAGAGGAAAGGAAAGTGGAAAAAAACTGAGAACTTCCTGATCTCTTTTGCTGTGAGACATGTCTGAGACTCCTGTTCAGTGTACCATTAAGGTAAAGATCTTTTTTTCCCCTCCTCCTCTTCTTCCTCCTCCTCCCTCCATGTTTTAAAAAACCTTTTGGCTTTACCCTGGGGTGGGGGTGGGGGGAGGTGGGCGACCTGCTTTTGCTTGTTTCTTAAAAGTGGATTTGTTGCAGTTTGTTCCATTCGCGATCGATCTCTGGGGCTCGAGGGAAGGACATGCAGCTTGCAGTCTATACCCTTTAATTTAACCTTGCTGTATGTCTCCCCTTCCCCATTTCCCCCCCGTATTTTCGCTTTCTTTCCCCCCACCTCCTCCCTCTTTTCTTTTTGACAATGAAAAGCTTTGTCACAATTGGTCGGGTGAGGAAAACCCCCTAAAAACCAGGCTTGTTTTTTGAACTGTAAAGCACCCCCAAGTAATTAGAGCTGCTTCAAAAAATCCTGCCTCGTATTTGAAACCCCAACATGTGGACGGGGGGAATTTAACTTTTTCTGTAAAAGGTGGTTTTCTCTCTCTTTTTTTAAAACCCTAAACTTCTTCATCCTGCCTTTCTTTTCTAAAGATTCTATATTTTCTCTGCTCTGATTGTAATTAAAAGCTGCAGTTTTGAAGGCACTGGAAGGAGTCCTGGTGGCAGCTTTTTTCTAGCATTGCACAATGAATGTTTTTGACTTTTTAAAGAGGCGAATGAAGTTGCTGATGGGTATTTTATGATCAATGCATAGGAAAGTTGAGCAGGACCCAAGTAGACAACTCCTGTGGTGCATAAGGAAAATAGAACTATGGAAGTTGCCATAGCAAAAATGACCTATAGTTGACAGGGCACCAAGGAAATTTAACTGTGGAATTCTTGTTTTCTTTCCATGCCTTTACCGTCTCTCCCCCCACCCCTACCCCCCTTAGTCCCCCTTCGCAGTTGTAAAAGCTGCTGCGGTGTGTGTTTGCAAACAGAGCACTTGTCCTAAGTAGTTGTGTAATTAAGATTGGTTGTACTATTCAGAATTGCTTCTGAAAAGTTGATCATGTGGGAAGATGAGAAGGACTGTACATATCCCCAGTTACTTTTCCCATCAGGGTATTGATGTGATTGGTTCTCTTTAACAAGAGCATGGGAGAGCAGTCTCTTTCCTCTGCACTTCCTTCAGAGTTTCAAACAAGGAAGTTTGTTGGTAACTTGGCCTGTTTTTAATAAGTAGTATCAATATTTCATTTTAAAGGGATACAAAAGGAAGAAATACAAAAGTCATTTTTCTCAGCCTTCAGAAAAGCTTCTGAAACCCTCTTTGCCTACTGAAGTGCTAAGTTTTATTTAAGATTTACCTGTTGAGAAAGTCAATGTTCTTTCTTGTATATATTATATATACAGACTCCCTCTCTGGAAGAATCTAAATTTTCAGGAGTTTTCAGATAGGACTAAGTAGGACAGAGGTATTTGGGGTTTTTTGTTTTGTTTTTTGATGGGAGCAGATCTGTTTTTTTTTGCCTTAGAAAAATAACCAGTGAAACTTTGTTCTTAGGTATTCATTCATATATGGTAGTAGCTAGTTTGGGAGCACCTCAGTTAAAACAACTTTTAGAGTACATTTCTTTTACTGTGCAGACTCGGTTCTTCACTGTTTTATAAAATACTGTGGTGTGGATGATCTAATTTATTTTATGCTTCATAACACAAACTGAAGTAACTAAATAAAAAGGAAATAATTCAGCAAAATATATTTAGCCCCATAGGAATAAATCCAACATAGGGAAAATCTATATCACTAAGAGGGCAGTATTTTTAGGGGGAATGCTTTTCCTGATTTCTCTCATAAAGATTGCATATATTCTCTGTAAACATAAGCTGAGATGGTGGTTGTGCCTGAGCCAAAGGACTTACCTTTTAAGAAACTCATTCCTTTGGACTAGAATAGAAAAGAAATTATGCTAGTAAGGAAGGAAAAATTTCAAAACTAGCCCAAATCCCAAACAAAATATTTTCTTAAGTGCAGCTTAGAAATCACATTCATAGTTCCAATATAAACTTTATTCTTGTAATTACTTCCTCTGGTAATTTAATCAGTTGTTACTTATTGCCATAGAGGAATAGGAAGTGTTACTTGCATTTTAGGGTGGCTTCCAAAAAAGAAATATATAAATTTTGCTTAGATGGTATGGATGTTTTAGATGTTCAGGAAAAGTTCAATTTCAAACTTGCACATTTGTTTAATTAAGAATTTTAAAAAGCTGTAGGGTCAAGAACCAAAATGAGACCATTTGGAAACAGCTTTGGAATGTTTCATTTCTTGGGATGTGATAAAATTACTGCATAATAAAGCATGTTTGCTGGCAGCAAACTGGCAATCCTTGCATGGCTTCTAGATTCCAATAAACAACAAACTTTTCTCTGGAGTAGAGAATGAATGGCAAACATGTTTGAAGGACTTGTCTGATAGATTGGAGGCTGTGTGTTGTGTTGAGAAGTTTTCTGTTGTGTGTGGGAGGCTATCTTTCATGTGCCTTCCCTCCCTCCCAACAGTGGTCCTTACTTTCTTTTATTCTCTTCCACCAGGGGCAAATCAGTGGGCACAGTTAATCCCTCAGCAACTGGTGTGGGAAAACCTGGAAAGACAGACTGAGGGCCTAACTGAGCCCTCCATTTTTAGAAAGGTGCTTTGTTTGCTTCTGAGAAAAAAATTTTTTTTTTCTGGATGAAAAGTAGAGTAGCATTTGAGGTGGAGCCCTTGAAGATGAATGTTTCTGAATGCACCAGTGAGTGACACCTTTGGAGTCATCTCTTATCTAGGTGGTGGTTGCTAATTCACATCTCTTAATGTGCTTTGATGCTAACAGGGTACTTTATGAGCATTTTCCTTCTTAGCAAGTGAACCTCCCTTTCTGCCCTACTGTAAAATAGGGTGTAATGAATGATACTATTAGCTTAAGTGACTTGTCCAAGTTTGGGGAAAAAAGTTAACTGAGACAGGATTGGAATCCATAGCCTTCCAAGTTTTAATATTGCTATTTACAACATTTAGATTGCCTCCAGACCCAGTATGTCATAGGTTTATAGTTTTAGAGCTCTAAGGAACCTCAGTGGTTGTCTAGTCCAGCCTTTATACATTACAGATGAGGAAACAGGGTCTGAGATCCAGGATCTGTGCTAAGCCATTATATTGCCTTTTGGAATAGTTCCAAGTCTAGGGTCTGAAGAAATGTATAGAGTGTTGGGACCCAGATTCCATCTTTGACACCTACTATGTGTTTTCATTTCTTTTGCCCTTCAGGTTCCTGATCTGTAAAATGGGGATGATCATATCAGCTGTAGTACTTAGCTCTTGGGATTATTAGAAAAACCAAGTAAGATAAAGTTCTACATACTTTGGAAATTTAAAAACACGCTATCTAACCATTGCTGTATTTTATCATTTCTGTTTTTCCATAGCTCTTGTATAGATTTCTTTCTCTTCTTCCCAAACATCCATGTTCTAAGTTTTAGGCCTCTTTTTATGCAACACAATAAATGAAAAACAATAGGTTTTATTAATTTGTTAATTGGGCTCCTTAACTTAAATTTCTTCCTGTTATAGTCTATCCTTCATTCAGCTGCCAAGATGATTTTTTCTAAAGCACAGATCTGATCATATCATCCTCCCCCCTGTTCAGTGAGCTCCAGCGGCACCCCTTTTACCTTCAGGATCAAATACAGACTCCTCTGGGGTTTTTTCCACATTTAAAATACTTTATAACCTGGCTCCTTGCAGTCTTTCTAATTTTCTTGTTACTGTTTCTGTTGCTGTCACTGTTGCAGTTCGTCTGTCTTTCCAACAACAGGGAATATCTAAGTATCTGGATCGACATCTATCTAGTTAAGTCCCTGATGTATCCTGTGGGCCCTCCATACATCAGGGTGTCACATACCACCCTCTCTGATTACTCAGGAGTTTTCTCAACAACGCTTCACCAAGATGGACCATACAATGAATATGCTTTGTTGCACTGAGATATAAAATCCACTTTCTTTTTATTATTAAAGGAGGAAATTGAATGAGGATAAATAAAAAGCCAACTCAATTGGGAAATTTGAGGAATGATGAGCTTTCAGGCTGTTCTAATTTTTCCTGGTTTCTTTGTGAGGAAGAATCCTAGGATAGTCATACTACGAGATACCTTAGAGGTTAGTGGACTTGTGTCTAATCTTAAATCGAATCAAGCTGTATTTCTTGAGTTACCATATTCCTCAGGGTCTGAAATGGACATTATCTATCCAACTCATTTTACAGTTGAGGAAATTGAGGCCTAGAAAAACTAAATTAAGCAATAAACTGGCAGTCTGCTTAGTTAACAAGAGTTTATTAAGTCTTAGTATCAGCCATGCCTCTAGGCTTACAGTTGGTGTACATAGTAAAAATAAAATCTGTGCACAGAATTCCCATTGAAAAGGAGTACATTTATACAGGACAGATACAGTGTTGATGGAAGGTACCTAAAAGGGGAGGGCATTAATTAGCAACTTTCAGTCTATAAGCATTTTATTAAGTGCCTTCTATGTGCTGGGCTCTGTCCTGGGGATACCAGAGAGTTCCTGGGATTAGAACCCAAGTTTACATTACCCCTGCCCACCCCCCAACTATATGCATTATGCTTAGACATGAATTTATAAGAATATACTTAGTCCTACTGCTGTAGCCTTCTGGGACTGGATATACATTGGCTTGTAGGCATCCTTGACATTTTCCCAGACTTTTATTTGGGAGTCAGAAGATACTTGGGTTTGAACTAGCTACAAAATGGACTATATTGGTGTGACCCTGGGCAAAGCCATCTCACATTGCTCAACTCAGTATCTCTCTCTCTCTTTTCTTTAATCCTTACCTTCTGCCTTGGAACTGATACTGAGTATCAGTTCCAAGGCAGAAGAGTAGCAAGAGCTAGGCAATTGGGAAAAAGTGACTTGCCTAGGGTTATACAGCTGGGAAGTATCTGGGGTCAATTTTGAACCCAGGACTTCCCTTCTCCAGGCTTGGCTCTCTATCTACTGAGCTACCTAGCTGCCACCGAGGTTAGGTCACATAGCATTTGTTCATTCCCCAATTGATGGGAATTCCTTTAGTTAACAGTTCTTTGCTTATTCAAAACAGTGGCTATTAATATTGTTATGTGTAATTTTTTTCCTTCTCTATATCTCTTTGGAATATATGTCTTGTGATATTGCTGGGTCAAAAGATACAGTTTAGTGACTTTGGGGACCTAATTCCAAGTTGCTCTTCAGTATTTTGTAGCAGTTCACAGCTTTGCCAACGGTACGTTAATGTTCCCGTCCACACAGAGCCCTCCAGCAGTTGTCATTTTCCTCTTTTTTTGTGTGTGTCATTTTTTCTAATCTGAAGGGTGTGAAATTGAACATGACTGTCGTTTTTGCCATTTCTCTTATCAGCACTGATTTGGAGCATTTTTCATATACTTGTTGACAGCTTTTTTTTTTTTTGAGAGCTCCTGTTTATACTCTTCGGCCATTTATCTCTTGGGGAAATATTCTAATTTATTTTGGATATCAGAGCTTTACTAGGGAAACTGGCTGTAAAGATACGTTATTCAGTTAACTATATGCTTTCTGCTTTTAATTGCATTGACTTTGTGCCAAAGCTTTTCAATTTTATATAATTAAAACTCACCATTTAATCTCCTTTAATCTACCTTGTTTTATCAAGAATTCTTTCCTAATCTATAGTTATAAATGATGTAATAATAACTAGCATATGCTATCTCATTTGATCCTCACATCAACCTTGGGAAATAAGTGCTATTATTAACTCCATTTTTCAGATAAGGAGACTGAGGCTTGAGAGAGGAAAAGTAACTTGTCCAGGATTATATGACTAATTAGTATCTGGTAGGAGACTTGAATTTGGATCTTCCTAGCTTGAAGTTTAGCACTTTCTCTAGCTGTCTAATTTGTTAATGATATCACCTTACATATGCACTATATATCTATTTAATAGCATACTATTTGGTGTGAGATGTTGGCCTGAACCTAATTACTGCCAGACTGCCTTCCAGTTTTCACAGATGTTTTTGTTGAATAAAATGAATTTTTTCCTCAGTAGCTGAGATCTTTGGGTTTATCACACATTATACTAGTATGTTCATTTGCTTCTGGAGCACATGTTTCTTTTTATCCCATGGACCAACTTTCTGATTTTTTTTTAAATCAATAGAAAATACTTTTGATGATAATTGCTTCATAGTGTAGTTTAAAATCTGATACTATTAGACCCCTTTCCTTTACACTTCTTTTCTTTTGAAATTTTTGACCTTCCTTTGACCTTCAAGTCTCAGTTACAGTCCCACCTTCTTCAACAGACCTTTTCCAAACCTCTTTAACCTCTGTGTATTCCCTCTGAAATTCTCTCTAATTCATGCTATATATATTTTGTTTGTAGATAATTGTTTGCATGTGGTCTCCCTTTCTAGACTTGAGCTCCTTGAAAGCAGGACTTGTTTTTCTCTTTCTTCCTTTCTTTGTCTCCCCAGCTTTTAATATAATGCCTGAACATGTTGTTGAGGTTGTTCAGTTGTTTCAGTTGTTCCATTTCTTTGTGATCCCATTTGGAGTTTTCTTGGCAAAGATTCTGAAGTAATTTGCCATTTCCTTCTTCAGCTCATATTACAGATGAGGAAACTGGGCAGCTCATATTACAGATGAGGAAACTGGGACAAACAGGGTTAAGTGACTTGTCTAGGGTCACATAGACAATAAGTGGCTGAGGCCAGATGTAAACTCAGGAAGATGACTCTTTTCTTCCTTACTCCAGGCCCTGCACTCTATCTATTGCACCACCTAGATGGCCAAGTATATTAGGCACTTAATAAATGTTTGCTCACTTGGTTTCTCCTTATAAATTTTGTTATTATATTTCTAGCTTTTTGGTAGTTTGATATGGCACTGATTTTAATCTAGGCAGTTGATAAGTATTTGTTTACTTGACTTTGTTTCTCCATATGAATTTTGTTATTATATTTCCACCTCTTTGGTAGTTTGGTATAGCACTGAGTAATTCAATTGACTTAGGTAGTATTTTCATTTTTATTCTATTGACACAGCTCAATAATGAGTGGTTAATATCTCTTCCATTATTGAAATCTATATTTCTGTAAGACCTTTTTTAGTTACTCACATTGTTCCTGTATGTGTCATGGGAGCTGAACGACTAGATATTTTGAACATTCTGTAGTTTTTTGAATGAAATTTCTCTTTTAATCTTTCTGCTAATTTTGATAGTAACATACAGAAGTATTGATGATTTATGCGTGCTAGAGGTGAGGTTCTTTTTCTTTCTTTCTAACTTTTACTGTCTGTCTTCAAACTACTCTGATACTAAGTATAGGTTTCAAGGCAGAAGAGTGGTAAGGGTTAGGCAATTGGGGATGAGAGACTTGCCCAGGATCACACAGCTAAAAAGTATATCTGAAGCCAGTTTTGAATATCTATCTCCTGAGCCATCTAACTGCCCCTAGCTAGAGGTGAGGTTCTAATGCCATTGCTATCTTAGTTTGGGTTTGATGTAGGAATGAAATGAGGCACTTCTGAGTCATTGAATATTTAATTCAAGGAAGTTTATTTTTATCCAACATAGTAAGGATGTACAGCAAGGACACAGCAACATAGCTTCTTTGGACATTCCCTTTCCCCTCTGAATGTTCATGTGGAAATGAGTTTGATCAGCAAGACTAGGTAAAGT
Organism: Monodelphis domestica; assembly: GCF_027887165.1. Classification (NCBI taxonomy): domain Eukaryota; kingdom Metazoa; phylum Chordata; class Mammalia; order Didelphimorphia; family Didelphidae; genus Monodelphis; species Monodelphis domestica. Next base: position 116,884,518 of record NC_077231.1, read on the forward strand.
GAGTAGTGGGCTTCAGAAATTCAAGTCAGAAGGGTATAGGCTTCATAATCATATAGCCCATTCAGGTCTGGGGGAAGGTCTATCTCCCCATGTTCAGGTAAAGGCTCTCCATGTTCCAGGTGGGAGGAAAGATGCTGTCTCCTATCATACTATGGATGGGTTAGGATGATTTTTGTGGAAAAGTGGTTGATTTATGGTAGGCATCATGGTTTGTTTTATATCCTGATACTTTGCTGGTATTATTGTTTCAATTTCTTATTGACTGTCTAGAATTCTTTAGATAATCATCTACAAAAAGTAAATTTTATTTCCTCTTTTCTTATGCTTATTCTTGCAATTATTTTTCCTTGGCACATTACTGCTATCACTAGCATTTTTAATACTAACTCAAGTCATAGTGGTGATAGTAGACATCCTTGTTTTACTCCTGGTCTTAATGAAAAGTCCTTTAGAGTTTCTTCATTACATGTAATTCTGGCTCTTGCTTTGAAATATAAGCAATATAAGTGCATCTTTTCTATGCTTTTAATTTTTTTTTTTAAAAACCCTTACCTTCTGTCTTGGAGTCAATACTGTGTATTGGCAAGGCAGAAGAGTGATAAGGGCTAGGTAATGGGTGTCAAGTGACTTGCCCAGGGTCATATAGTTGGGAAGTTATCTGAGGCCATATTTGAACCTAGGACCTCCTATCTCTAGGTCTGGCTCTCAATCCACTGAGCTACCCAGCTGCCCCCTGCTTTTAATTTTTTAAACTGAAATGGATACTTGGTCAAAAGTTATTCTGCAGCTACTGATTTTCTTGCTCTTATTATTAATGTGATCTGTTGTAGTTATCCAAACATTGAATCAACCCTCTATTCTTAGCATAATTGAACATATGTTCATAGTGCATAATCTTTTAAAAAATAATTTATTTGTAACATTTAAAAAATTAAGATACACCATTAACTCCCACCTTCTCTCCTCTTTTCCCAATTGAAAAGGCATCATTTAACAGAAAGATTTATGTATGTATAAAATGATGTTTTACTTATTTCTACATATCAATTCTTTATGTAGATGTCTGTTTGCTCATATTTTATTCAATGTTTTTGAGTTTATTCATTATGGATATTGGTCCACAATTTTCTTTCTTTGCTTTGTCTCTTTCTGGTTTAGGCATTGAGATTATAATTGATCCTGTATCTTATTGATCCTATTTATGAATAATTGATTTTGTCCTGTAATTGCTTAAGTCATGGGTTTTTGTTTCTGAAGTTCATTCAGAATTCAGCTGCTCAGTAGAGGGTTAAATTTAAAAATTTAGCTTTCATTGTAATTACTGATATTGTTTTGCCTCAAGGAATTCAGCCTAAACTTTGGTGATGTGTATGATCACAAAGGAGTTAGATCTAGTATCTTTATAGCATTGAGCTATAAAGGATATCTGGTTTGCTGTTTAGAAGGTCTGGGCTGCTTTCTTGTAGGTGATCTCCAACAATAAGCATTTAATCTCAGGAGGGAAAGAGGGGAGATATGCTAGCCCCTCCTCACCAAATTTGTTACCAGTTATATTATTCCTTGTGTCTCCGCTCTGTAACCAGTCATATTGCCCTCAGTCCCATGATGTCACTTATCCTATTCTGTTCCTTATTCTGTACTCCCTGAAACCTATAAAAGAGGAACTGTCTTTTTGCTTGGGGTCTTTGGCTAGAGCTTCTGTTGGCAGGTTACATGCCCCTATTAATAAAATGATAACTTGCTCAGAGAAAGTACCTCAGTTTATTTATTTTGTTGAATTTCACAAAGCCATATCTGTATCTTAGAAATAATTTGGGCATCTCCTGTTTAACTGGTTTTGTAAACAGTTTATGTAATACTGGACTTAATTGTTTAAACATTTGCTAGCATTCACTTGTAAGTCCATCTGGTCCTGGGTTTTTTGTTGTTTTTTTCTTTGAGAGTTCCTTTATGGCTTGTTCAGTTTATCTTTTTCCCTTTTAGTTATTTGAATTCCTTTTCACTTGTTCTTGTAATCTGGGTATTTTGTATTTTTGTATTCATCTCCTTTTTTACTATTGCATTCAATTACATTTGTTTTTTTTCTTTTTATATTCATTTAAAATTTTTGAATTTTAAAAGTCTCCTTCTAGGCCCTCTTCAACCCATTGAATATATTCATTATACTTGTGAAGTCATATTAGCCATGATGCCAGAAAAAAAAAACCAAAACAACTCAAAAATATAGAGAAAAAGAATATTCTTAAATCTGTGTTCAAATAAACTATGAGTTTTGTTGGCATATGCTTGGGCAAAATTTTCAAATATTTTCCTTTTTTTGTTCTTTATTGGGAATTTTTCCATTTTTTTATATTAGTATTTTTCTTTTCTTTTTAAAAAATTGAATAAGATGAGTTAACAATTTTTGTTAAAAATTAGCTCCTAATTTTATTTATTCATTAAATGACATTTTTTTTGCTATCAGGTTTGTTAATCTGTATTTTCAATTTTGGAATTTCTATTTTGGTGTTTGTTTTTTTTAATTGTTTTTCTATTTTTTAAAGTTGTATACTCAGTTCATTGTTGTATTTTCTCTTTTGTTGATGAAAGTATTAGAGAGAAAAAAATTTCCCCCTAATGACTGAAAGTTTTAATATGTTGTCTCAAACATTGAGATACCCAACTTGTGTAATTTTGCTGTTTATTTCTCCTTGTAATTTAGTTAACTTTTATTTTACATTTTGATGACCAAGATTTTTTTTTTAATTTTTTGTCCTCTGATTGTAGTAAATCTTAGAAGTTTTCATTTATGATTTCATGAAATATGATATTCATTTCCCTCTCTTTTTTGTTCAGGGTTTTTAGGCAGTTCAGTGATTTTTAAAGTTATTTCTTCTTGATTTATTTGCCAGATTAGTTGTTCTTAATAGTAGATTATTTATATTTTCTTCTTTTTAAAAAAATCTTTTGATTTTGTTTTAATTTTTTTTAATCTCATAAAGTCATTGAATTCTCTTTTGTCTCTTCTAATTTTCAGAGAGGCTATTACTTACATAGCATTTTGTTTTTGAACTTTCTGTTCCAAGTTATATTCCTTCAAAATTTTTTACATTTTTTTCTACATTTTATTTTATTTTTTTAATTTTTATTTCTTCTAGGTAGTCTTTTGGTTCTTGTAGCTTCTATTTTTTCCCTGAGCCTATGCTTCATGTTAAGTTACTTCATTCTCCTTGATATTCCTCTTGACCCATAATATGTCTTCATAGTTGTCAATATCTCCCTTATCCTTAATGAAATCTCCAGATAATTTCTGGGTTTTTTGACCTGACTAGAGCCAAACTCTACAACCTGAGTATTTAGAAGCTAATTTGTCCTAATTTGATTTTTTTGAACTTCCGTGTCTGGTTTCCAACTTTCCCCTGCTGTGCCTAGACTGAGAGAACATTCAGAACGAGCTTTCAGGTCTCAGTAATACCGCTTCATCCCTGGCCAAAGCCTACTGTAGCCTTCCATCCCTTGCTGGGGTATTCCTGTTTGGGGCACTGCTATGATCTTTTGGCTTATTTACCTAATCTTTACTGTAGGATTTCTTTCTTAGTGCTATGATTTAGGACAACCCTTTTCATACAGTCCGAGGCTAAATGAAGAAGTCATATTTGGATTACCACATCATCCCCATCCAAATGGCAAAAATAACTAATAGTAACAAAATTTAGTCTTGATGGGAGTTTTGGAGAAATAGGAACACTTGTAATTGTTGGAAGAATTGGAAATTTATAGAATTTTTTAAGAGAACAACTTGTAGTACACAGTCATTTTTTTTTTAAATAACCATCTCTGGAAATTCCATTGTTGGAAATATTTCCTGAAATTGTTATCAAAGAGAAGAAAATAAGAGCTATCCAAAAATTTCCACAGTATTTGTTATAATTGTAAAAAACACTGTAATCCAAATGTTCAGCTAGGAGGAATGGTTAAATAAATCATGATAAATGCAATGGAATGATACAATTAAGATAGACATGTATGAGGAATACAGAGAAATCTGGAAAGACTTCTTGAAAGAATGCAAAATTAACAAAGAACTGGAACAACTGAGTATACCCCTTGACCACAAAGGATCTGAGGGACTGGGAAAGAAGAGACAGAATCTTATTATTACATTTTGTTTGTTGAAATTTATTTAAGTGTAATTAATTGCAAAAAAGCCTTTAATTGAGTGCATTGATGATTAAGATTAACTTTTAACATTTTTAATAGAAGAATTGTTAGAAGCTGACCAATTTGGTTCTTAAGGAAAGTTACTTGCTCACATAAACTATTCTGAAAATAATTGAGTCATTTATTAGCTGTATGTCCTTGAATAAGTACTTAACCTTTCTTGGCTTTAGCTCTTTCATCTGTATAGTGGGAAGAGTTAGACTAGAACAGAAGTCCAGGGGTTTAATGGATAGATTTCAAGAGATCTATGAACTTGGATGGGAAAAATATATATGTTTTTGTTTTCCTTAATTTCTAACTGAAATTTAACATTTCTTTCATTTATTTTTTAAAAAGTTATTTTGAGAAGGGATCTAAGACACGAAGAAAGCTCTCTAAACTCACTCTGAACCTTCATGAAGGCTTAGAAACTTGAGGGAGGATGTGAGGGATACTGGTTTCTTGGAGAAGAAAATGTTCTGAGGAGGAGATATTAGAATTGGTTGGAAGGGAAGAAAATTAGAGGAGCTATTTGTACAAAGAATGAAGAGAGATGTAAAGAGGGCAAATCCTTACCAAAAGTAGGTTAGAGAAGAATTTGGAGACTTTGGATGTTGGGTGCTCTTTCCTCGACTATATGGGAGGTTGACTGACCAGTAAGTAGTAGCTTTTGACTTTTAGCAGCCTATAGAACTGAGTCCCTGGATTGTGTTATCTAGTGGGCACAACCTGGCTGATATGTCCCGGACTGGGGAAAAGTTTGCTTTTGGCTCTCCTAGGATAGCCAAATTTTCTACCATTTACATGAATTCATCACACTTCCTTTTTTAAAGCAAGACAGAATTAAAAAGCAGCAACTGATTCTGTGAAAGACATCTACAGAAAAATACCAGCAAAGAATCGGGAGGGATACCAAAGAAGAAAATGCTAGTGCTGGATTGTGCGAATGAATTCTATCAAACTATAGTTTGATATAGAGGGGTAGCTAGCTGCCACAGTGGATAAGGCCTAAAGTTAGGAAGATCCAATCTCATACACTTAATAATAGCTTTGTGACCCTGGGCAAGTCTCCTGACCCTTTTTGCCCTATTTCTTTATCTGTAAGATGACCTGGAGTAAAGAAATGTCAAACTATTCCAGTGTCTTTGCCAAGAAAACTCCAAATGGGGTCTCAGAGTTAGACAAAACTGAAAATGATTGAACATCAACAGAGAAGATTTGCTGATTATCTTTATGCAGTTTATTGTTTTTTCCCCAGATTACTTTGTTTTAATATACTGATGTGTTGGACTGAACCTTTATTAAATTAAAAAGGTTTGGGGAATATTGTTGAAATTAAGTTTTCTGTGTGTACCAAATTACAGTAAAATAAAATACATTGGTTTTGGAGAAGGTACTAGTGTTTATTTTGAGATGAGAAGAGTACAGTAATGAGTCTTGGTAGAAGAACTGATCAAGCATGGCATGGCTGTGTCTCCCTGGAGTTCCTGCTACTGGAGATGCTGAGGCTAATGGATTGTTGGAGTTATGGAGTTCTGAGCTGCAGTGTGCTAACCTGACAGAGTTTTCCCACTAGGTCTAATACCAACATGGTAAAGCCCATAGCTATGGAGGGATGCCAGGCTGCTGAGGAAAGAGCTAACCAGCCCCATTTGGAAATGAGTGATTATTCTGTGGTGATAAGTGATGAGATCAAAACTAGGGGAGATGGGGTTCACACGCTGGCTTGGAAATTTACTAGTGGTGTGATTTTGAGCAAATCAATCTTTTTGATTTTCATTTTTTTTTAATGTAAAATAGGGACAATGATGCTCAATAGTTCTGTGAGGTAGGATTAGATAAGGAAATGCTTTGTAAGTAAAGTATGACATAAATGTGAAACCCTTATCATTATCAGCTGGTAACCCCTGTTATTTTCACACCTGTTAGATGGAATAGAAATATTTGTAATCCCTGTGGTGTTGGTGTAATAGAAAGGGCCCCTCTCTCTCACTCATTCCTTATTCTATCTCATGGAGCCATGGGCTTCAATTTTCTTATCTGTGTAATGAGAAACTTGGATTATGTAAGCTTGGGAGGTTGTTTCCAACTCTAGACCCATGATTCTTTGACTTTTCACTAGGTCAGGACAAAAGATTCTGAGACCCTTCATAGAAAATGAGTTTGGTTCCTAGCTTCTCAGGGAGAGAAAGGACAAAGGAAGTGAGATTACTCTAAGATCATAAAAGGTCTCTGTTAAGGAAATGGAGAGGAAAAAGGCCACCTTATACATTGCTTATTATCTTTCCTTCTTTTTCTTGCAACTTCCAAGAGAGAAATAGGAGCAGCCATAGTGCCCTGGGACCAAATGGAGAAGGAAGGATTCCATGACCATCATTGCCCAGAAGGAAGTGAGGCTTGTTGGCTGCTTATGATTTTTGTTCTCTTTCTCTGCTTTCCTTGAGCCTGGAATGAGCAGTAAATATCCCACTTTTAATTTTCTTTAAATATACTTTATTTATTCATTCATTCATTCATTCATTTATTCATTTATTTATTTATTTATTTGATTTAAAAAAAATTTTTTCCCCATGGTTACATAATTCTTTTCTCCCTACCCTCTTCTCTACACCTTCCCAGAGTTGACAAAATATTTCACTGGGCTCTATATGTGTTATTACTCAAATCATATTTCCATATTATTCATTTTTGTAATAGATTAATCTTTTAAAACCAAAACTCCAAATCATATGCCCATACAAACAAGTGATAAATCATGTTTTCTTCTGGATTTCTATTCCCACAGTTCTTTCTTTAGATGTGGATAGTTTTCTTTCTCATAAATCCCTCAGAGATGTCTTGGATTATTGGATTGCTTTTAGTAGCAAAGTCAGATTATCCCACAATGTTTCAGTTACTGTGTATAATGTCCTCCTGGGTCTGCTTATTTCACTTTGTATCAGTTCCTGTAGGTCTTTTCAGTTCTTATAGAAATCAAGCAGTTTATTATATTTATTATATCATATTTGTATTATTCCTGATAGCACAATAGTATTCCATCACCATCATATACCATAATTTGTTCAGCCATTCCCCAATCACCTCATTTTCCAATTTTTTGCCATCACAAAAAGCACAGCTATAAATATTTCTTTTACAAACAGAACCTTTCTCAGTTTTTTTTTTAACCTTTTTGGGATACAAATCCAGCAGTGGTATTGCTAGATCAAGGACATGCATTCTTTTAAAATCCTTTGGGCATGATTTCAAATTGTCTTCCGGAATGGTTGGATCAATTCACAACTCCACCAGCAATGCATTAGTGTCTCATAAATACCCCATCCTTCATGACCCTCACTCCTTACAAGCTTCTGGTGTGTATGACCTGAATTTTGCAAGAGGGAATTGTGAGAAGATTTGATGTTGATTACCTCTCCAGAGGAGTGTTTGGTTTAGTTTCGATTTTATTTTCTTCTATATACAATGAACTCTGTGATCATGTCATGCATTCTGCAATTCTTAATCTGATTGCAAAGGAGTGTGACCTCAGAATAGAATTACCTATGGGATAGGGGCTCCCAGTAAGCTATTTTATAGTTTAATAATGAACAATATTCTATTTTACCCAAACTATATTGAAACTTGGCCAGGAAAGGCCATTGAAAGCCATTTCTGAGCCAAACACTGAAAAGTCATGCTGCCATATTGGGGGTGGGGGGCAGAGGGACTAGATACCTCCAGTTTGTTCAGTCTTTCTGTACAATTAGAAAGTGACTATCCAGGGTGGCTGCATGGCAGTTCCAAAAGCCCAGGTGTCTGAGCATTTTGAGTACTTCTGGGTTTAGTTTTAAACTAAGCTAGTCCCTTGGCTGGAAAATTAACACAATGGCTACTGGCTTCCTATATGATTAAGGAAGGAAGTACTGAGTGAGCATCTCATATTTATGACTGAATTCCATGGACTATAGTAATAATAACTTACATTTATATGGTATATTAAGATTTATATGGTGCTTTTTTAACTCTATGAGGTAGGTTATGATATTCATCCTCATTTTACAGCTGAGGAAACTGACACACATAGTGATTATGTGATTTGCTTGAGGACATTATTGTTGTCCAGTCTTTTTCAGTGGTGTCCAACTCTTCGTGACCTCATTTAGTGTGTTCTTGGCAGAGATATTGAGTGGTTTGTCATTTCCTTCTCCAGCTTATTTTATAGATGAGGAAACTGAGGCAAATAGGGTTAAGTAACTCACCCAGGGTCAAATCACTAGTAAGTGTTTCAGGCCAGCATTGAACTCAGAAAGATAAGATTTTCTGATTCCAAGCCCAGCACTCTATGCATTGTGCTATGTAAAGTCACACAGCTATTAATGGCTTAGTGCTGGCTGTCAGACCCAAGCCTTTTACTCCAAATTCAGCATTCTCTTCTGCTAAATCACAGTGGGGACTCATGCTCAGTGTTGTCTCCCTTTAGGTCAGGGGTTCTTCCTCCACCTTGGCATCCATGAACTTTCTAGTGGGTTTGTGGAGAGATTTCGGGAGTCCTGTAAACCAAAGAGAAAAGAAATTTAGTATTTGTTTCAGTTATGAATATAGGCAGCAAAGAAGTTTGAGCTGGGGCCATAGGTCTCACCAAACTGCTAACAGGGTCCACGATTCAAAAGGATTAAGAATTCCTGCTGTAGACATCTAAATAATGTTCAGGAGACAGATCTGCTTCTGAAGTGCCATTTGTCTCTGAATATTACCATGTTGAGAATGATAGCACTATTTATCAGGGGCCAGTCTGAGGGCATCAGGTAGAGAAAGATCTACCTCTGGAGATTCCGTGGAAGTCTAAGTAGAAGTTCAATAATCACTTGTTTATGGATAGTAGGGGATTTAAAAAAAATTTTATTTGGTCAATTTAGAACATTTTTCCTTGGTTACAATAATCACATTATTTCCCTCCCTCCCCTCCACCCACCCTTCCCACAGCCGACGGGCAGTTCCACTGGGCTTTACAAGTGTCCTTGATCAGAACCTGTTTCCAGGTTGTTGATATTTGCACTAGGGTGCTCATTTAGTGTCTGCATCCAGTGGGGGATTTTTTTTTTTTGAGTATAGATTGAACTAGTTGACTCTTGAGGTCCCTTCAAATTTTTTCCCTTTTTTAAATCACTATCTTTTGTCTTAGAATCAATACTGTATCCTGGTTCTGAGGTAGAAGATTGGTAAGGGCTATGCCCAGTGTCACACTGCTAGGAAGTATCTTAAGGCCAGATTTAAACTGGGACCGCCTTGTCTTCAAGCCTGAGTCTATCCATTGAACCACCCAGCTGCTTCCTCCCTTTCAGTTCTCCAATTGTGTGATTCTGAGAGTTGACTGAGATACTTATCGAAGCAGCCTATTTTGGTCTTTTATGAGGGATACTGTAGGTCATTATGCTGCCAAAACTAGAGATCTCATTTTCAGGAAGAATGGAAAGCAAGGAGACTAGGGTGGTTCCCAAAGGATGTGCCATTTTTATCTTTCTTCTATGGTGAAGTCGCTGCTAAGTGCATAAAGGAAGGATAGGCATGTTTCCCTACTAGAGGGAAAGGCAGATTGGCTGAAAGGGATACCATACCACTTTCTAGGTTATCAGGGGGAAAAGAAAGAGTCTTTTTTTATCTTTAGGAAGAAATACTTCCAGGTGAAAGGGGAAGAAGGAAATGAATTAGAGACAGAAAGGATTCCTGACCTAAGTGGGTTGGAGGGTAGAATATGACCTAGAGGAGGAAAAGAAAGACCACTGGAGCCAAGTAAAATGGAAAAGGTCCTTTCTGAGAAGGGGAACAAGAAATCCTAGGATCGGAGTGGGAGTAGCTTTTGGCATCTCAAGGAATAATTAATGTGAATCTCCAGGTCATCCACCATGGGGCACAAGAAGAGAAGAATAGTGGTCCTAGTTTCTTCAGGACCCCTCAGCAATTTGTCTGTTGGATATGAACATTACTGTGATCTCACCTGTCTTCCTGGAGCAACAGGACGGCTTTTCCAGCACCTGTAAAACCTGATGGCCACTCCCTTGGTGATTCACACGGGGCTAAAGAATGCTGCCAGAGAAATCTAGAAAGCATTGTTTGCTATTGGGATATCCTCGGCAAGAAACGGAAGACCTTAGGTGATGCTTTTCTAGAGCTACTGCGGATCAGGAGCAGGGGTCTGGGTGGGGAGGTGAAGTGGGGAAGTTAACAGCTTCTTGGGAAGGCGTTTTCTGACCATAGTGCTTGGATTTCTGACCCGGGGCTTTAAATACAGGAATGATGGGTCCCTGCCTAGGAAAGGTGGACGATTAATAAATACTAGTTTTTCCTGGAGAATTACAACCTGATAAAGAGGGCTTTTAGCCTGCAAAAGCAAAGGGACAAAGTTGCTTGCCAATATCTGCATATCAAGACAGATACCTTGAAGAACAGGAGCTACAACATGGGGAAAAGAATGGCAGTAAAGACACCCTAATAATTGGCAGGCACCAAAATAACTTTGAAGTTAAGAAGGCAAAGCTGACTTCTATAGATGTTGCTGAGACTTAATAGTATTCTGTTTCAGGCATGTGTATCTGTAACATGATATATATAACCTTCTATATATTATATAGTAAATATATTTTATTATGACATTTATATATCACATATTTTTGAAAATTATACATAACTATAACATTTTATATTATAGTATATGCATATATATGTTGGACTTTTAAGTTAAAAAATCTTAGTTCATATCTTTGCCTTAGATATGTCTTAGATGTATGACCTTGGGAAAGTCACTTAACTTTTTGGAGCCTCAGTTTCCTCATCTGTAAAACTGGGAAAATAGCACTTTTCTCACAAGTATTGGTTGTAAAGGTTTTTTTTTTTTTTGGTAACCTTTCAGTAATATTAATGTCAGCTATTATTTATTGAAATACATTTTGACACAACTGATACTTCTCAAAAAATACCGTAATCTATAATATATGTTCCTTGGGGTGGAAAGGTTCAATTATTAACTGACAAAAAAAGGAGAGATATTGTCCTTTAATTTGGAGAACACAGTACCTACAATGATGACTTTATATACATATATACAATTGCAGTTCTTTTGGACTATTTTGTTTTTCTTGGGCATTTATATATTTTAAATTTTTAAAAAATTCTTTTTTATTCCCCCAATTACATATAAAAACAGTTTCATTGCATACATGATTCACCATTCCCCAACTGCTTTTCACATGTAATAAACATTTATTAAGTACCTACTTTGTTCTGGGAAAGAGGCAAAACCATTCCCTGCACACAAAGAATTTAGTCTGATGAGAGAAACTAGCAAAGCCAACTCTATACAGGATAAAAAGGAAATTAATTGAGAGGAAAGTTGATACAGTAATGATCTCAAGCCTTTTGCTAAACAAACCATGATGCTTTCTTTGCTGTTAGGAACCTTGTTGGTAATTTAGTTTCAGTAAGGATATCTTTTGTTCAGAGGTAATGACCTAAACTTTTCATAAATAATTTCAAATGATTTTTCAGAACCTATATTCAGAACAAATTCACGACTAAAAGTAGCAAATGAACCACCGTATCTTCCCAAAGGCTCCCCAACCATGAGCTTTTCTGTTGTCTAGCATCTCTGTTAGCTTCATAGGTGTGATATGGCACTCCAGGTTTGCTTTTAATTTACATTTGAAAAATAATTAGTAATTTTGAACATTTTTTCTTGGTAGTTACAAATTGTTTTGTATTTCTGACCACATGGTTTGTGGATTGGCTCTTAATATCATATGTATATCAGTTCCCTTTATATTTTAGATAGGAGTCTTTAATCAAGCATTTTTCTCAAGTTGTATTTTTTTCTTCTGATCCTTGCTATTTGATTTATTGTGCAAGAGCTTTAAAATTTTATGTACTCGATCATTTTGTCTTTCATAATATCTTCACCTCTGTGTCTGACTATTAATTTTTGTCCTATCCACAGGTTTTTTTTCACTTTCTAGTGTGATTTTTGTCTGTTAGACTTTTAGACCCATAAAATTTGAAATTATTACATGTAAATTACTTATGTAAACCTATTATTTTGGCCACATTGCTTTCTAATCACCATGAATAAGGAATTATTTCCACCAATAGACTGTGTTCCTCAATTTATTGGATACTTAGGTTTGTTGTGAACATCTGCTTCCATGTCTCATTTATTTAGTCTATTCTATCTATTAATGTAGTTTCTGTTCTTTTTATCTCAAATAAAATAGTTCTGATGATTATTGGTTTATAGTATAGTTTTTTTACGTTTTATCTTTATTGTTTAAAAAACCCTTATCTTCCGTCTTAGAGTCAATACTGTGTATTGGATCCAAGGCAGAAGAGTGGTAAGAGCTAGGCAGTGGGGGTCAAGTGACTTGCCCAGGGTCACACAGCTAGGAAGTGTCTGAATTCAGATTTGAACCCAGGACCTCCCGTCTCTAGGCCTAGCTCTCAATCCACTGAGCTACCCAGCTGCCCCCTGTTTTATCTTTATTTTAGTAAATTTCCACATAAGTTTTCCCAAGTTATATGATTCATGTTGTTTCCCTCCTTTCTTTACAACCCCCTTCCAGAGTTGCCAGGCAATTCAGTATGAATTATACATGTATAATCATGTAAAACATATTTCCATATTATTCATTTTTGTAAGTGAATTTGTCTTGGCAAATAGATTCTCAAATGTTGTATATTGTCTAGAGTGATTTTAAATGGAGTTTCTCTTTCTAACTTTTGCTGCCGATTTTTGTTGGAAATACATAGAAATTTTGATGATTTATGTGGGTTTATTTTGTATCCTATAACTTTGCTAAAGTTATTAACTATTTCAACTAGCGATTTTCTAGGATTCTATAAGTATAGAACCATATCATCCACAAAGAGTGATAGCATTCCTTCCCTGCTTCTTTATGTATTATAATTTACCCCATTTTACTTCTCTCTTCCCATTTCTCTTAAGAACAAGCTTCTTTTTTCACTTTTAGTTTTTTTTTAACATACTATCCTAAACAGCTTACTACCACACTCCTTGTCTGTGTATACTTCTTCTAACTATGATGATAATGATAACAATTTTTAAGAGTCATAGTTATCATCTTTCCATATAGGAATATAAACAATTTGACATTATTGAAAAACACATTTTTCCTCTTTCTTATTTGCCTTTTTATGCTTCTCATGAATTTTCTATTTGGATACCGAATTTTCTGTTTAAGTCTTGTCTTTTCTTCAGAAATGCTTGGCCATCTCATATTTTATTAAATGACCATACTTCCCCCTGAAAGAATGTAATCAGTTTTGATGGGTAGGTGATTTTTGGTTTTAAACCTAGTTCCCTTGCCTTCCAGAATGTCATGTTTTCTAAGCCTTCTGGACTTTCAGAGTAGAAGCTGCAAGATCCTATGTAATCCTGACTAGGACTCCATGATATTTGACTTATTTCTTTCTAGCTGCTTACAATATTTTCTCCTTGGTCTGGGAGCTCTTGAACTTGTCTATAACATCCCTGGGAGTTGTTATTTGGGGTTTTATTGCAGGAGGTGATCTTGAAATTCTTTAAATTTCCCTTTTACTCTCTTACTCAGGAACATCAGGGTACTTTTTTGGGATAATTTCTTGTAATATGATATTTAGGCTTTTTTTTTTTTGGTTGTCCCTTTCAGGTAATAATTCTTATATTATTCCTCCTGGATCTATTTTCCAGGTTGGTTGTTTTTTCAATGAGATATTTCATATTTTCTTCAATTTTATCATTCTTTTGATTTTGTTTTATTGTTTCTTGATGTCTCATGAAGTCATTAGCTTCTATTTGCCAAATTCTAATTTTTAAAGACTGAATTTATTCCAGGACCTTTTGATCCTTCTTTTCCTTTTGGTCCATTCTACTTTTTTTCTTCATTGGATTTTTTTTTTTTGCCTCTTTTTCTAGTAGGCCAATTCTGTTTTCTAAGAAACCCTTTTCTTCATTGAATTTTTGTTTCTCTTTTACTAGTTGACCAATTTTTATTTTTATTTTTGATTATTAAATTGATTATTTTCTTTTTGCATTATTTTCATTTTTATGCCTATTTTTCTTCGACTCTCTTATTTGATTTTTGAATTCCTTTTTGAGTTCTTCCAGAATTTGAGACCAAGTTCCATTTTTCTTTGAAGTTTTATATGTGATTGCTTGGATCTCACCATTCCCTGTTGGGTCTGTGCTTTGCTCTTTGTTCCCATAGGAATTTTTGAGATTTAAGTTTTTCTTTTGCTATTTGCTCATTTTCCCAGGCTTTTATTGCCTGTGACCTGGAAATTCTGAAAACTGTTTGCTGATTCTCCTCTGCTAATGGCTTACAGGGTTTAGCACTGTGAATTATTTTGCCCTGTAGCTAGTTGTTTACTGTAGCAGTGCAGGCTTGTAAAGGCTCAGTGCTATGTGCTTCCAGACTTCACTGAAGACTGGTGCCAGGGCCTGGAATTTCAAGGGTGGGGTCTGAGGTGCTCTTTTGTTGGTGTAGCCCCTGTCCTGGCATCTTGAAGTTAGCCTATGTCCAGTCATGGAACCTGGCACAGTAGGTGGTAGTGGTGGGGTGGTTGACCAACATTTCTCTGTGTGCAGTTTTGTTTCTGATTCTCCCTTATTCTATGAAAATCAACACTGTCTTCCTTTTCAAGTTGTGTTCAGTGGGAGAGCCTTCTTACTCCATCTTGCTATTGGTTTTTGATTCCTGTCATTTTGAGGTTCTTTTTAAAGATTGATTTGGATGGATTGTCAGAGTAGTTTCAGCTTTCACTGCTACTAAGCTGCTATTTTGACTCTGCCTCCCAAACTACCCCCACAAAATTCTTTTATGTATAGTATTTTTTAAACTGCTTTAGGGCAAAACCTTGTCGTTTCTAATTTTTTTCATTATATACTATTTAGTAATTACCAAAGGCCTATTATATATGGTTTTTAATATTCTGTTCAGATCTCTTAATTTGTCTGAAGTCTGAAGGCATATCAAAGTGTCTCCGAATTACATTCTTACTTCTTTTTGTAATTCACTTACCTTTTTTTATTTAAATATTTAAATAAGATGCATATATATATATATATATATATATATATATATATATATATATAAATGATAGTTATTTCATCGTCCTTGGTGCCTTTAAGTATTTAATTTGACATTATTGCTTCTTTCTTTTAGTTTCGTTTATGTTTTTCTTCAGATCTTGCAATACTTTTAAAAAGAAAAAAAAATAAGCATCAATACTAGGCAACTGTAGTTTTATATTACTGATACCTACCTGATTCTAGTGCCCAAACAAAAAACTGTCTTGCCTTTTTTTCCTTGCTGCAGTTATGTTTACTTCACTTGATGCCATCTCCTCTTCTCTTCTATCTCTATCACTGCCAACTCTTTCCTTTATTTATTTTGCTATACTTCTGTTTCTGAGGCTAAGCAGGAGTCTAATTTCTCTTCTAAAAGATGCTCTTATCAAGACATCATGTCTCATTATTCAAACCTTCTTCTTTTATCCTCCCTTGCTCCAACTCATTTTTCTCAGATTCTCAAATCATATTGACTTTATGTCATTAAGAACAGCTAAGTAACCTCATTGGATGGAGTGCTGGACCTGGTGTCAGCCATGAGTTCAAATCCTACCTCTGGTATTTCTTAGCTTTCTCACTGTGGGAAAATCACTTAACGTCCTTCTTAGTTTCTTCATCTGTAAAATAGAATTAATGATTGTACCTAGCTCCCAGGGTTAATGTGAATCAAATAAGGTGATAATTGTAAAATTTATAGCACAATACCTTAGGAGCCCCTCAAAGCTATACATATATACATGCATGCACACATACAAACACACACATACAATATATGTTGCTCTACATCTGATTTAACAATACTCAGAACTTTCATGCCTTTGGAATATTTCACACTTTTAATTCTAAGATAGGGGAACCACATGTAGATAATACTAGTTTAGTTTCATTTCCTGAAGTTGTTATCAAAAGGACTCGCCATACTTATATGTGTGGCTGATGAGTGTCTTGAATAAGATAGTACTTATTTCCCAACTGACATTTCTTCACATTATACTTTATATTATATAATGCACAAAAACTGTATTTTGTATTCTCTATTTCATATAGGAAAGTCTTATCTGCTTAATAAAAATTTAAGTTATTTGATAAAAGAACTTGTGTCAGTGGTATGGAATATGTAATACAATGATGGTCACTCAATAAATATTTGATAAGTTAAATTGATTTGGACATTGACTTGGACATTTAGAGATTAACCAATTGTTCATTTAATCATGACAAAACTACTCCATGTTCTCTAGTCAAGTTTTGAGGAAAAGTAGTATGGTCTGTAATAAATTCTCAGAGAGGAAAATCTGTTTCCAGAAGGTCATACAGTGAATTTATGTTGTGCTATTAGATAGCTCTGAGGCAACAAGAGAAAGAACCTAGATGAAGGGAATCTGGGGCCTTGCCGTGGTAGAAGAAAGACCCTAAGAAACATGGGCAGGCCCAAGTCAACCCAAAATCTAGACCAACTGAAATTGAACTGTGGCTGGAGACAGGACCAAACAATTCTTTTTTTTTTTTTTAACCCATATCTTCTGTCTTAGAATTGATACTAAGTATCAGTTCCAAGGCAGAAGATCAGGATAGGCTTGGCTATTTGGAGTTTAGTGACTTGCCCAGGGTCAGACAGCTAGGAAGTGGCTGAGGTCAGATTTGAACCCAGGACCTGCCATCTCCAACCTTGGCTCTCTATCCATTTAGACAACTAACTGCCCTACAAACAATTACAGAATGTGCGATTTAGCTTTTTAAGATATTCATCTAGGACCAAGCAAAGTTTGACCACACCAATCAGATGTAATGATTGGAATTTAACTCAAGCACAAATACTATAGACACTGAACATGGTGCTACAAACAAAACAAACACTCATTGCTGTGAAAAAAAATACTTTGGGCTAAGAAATGATCAAGGGGTAAACCCAGAAGAAGAGAATTATCCTTTTAAAAGTCCAAATAGAGCAGAGGCGAAAAATATCATAGCCTCAAGGAAAAAATGAAATAAGGTGCAAAATAGTAAGAGAGGAAAAGATGGCAAGGAGAATTAACACTTTAGAACAGATGATGGAAAGCCCCAAGAAAGATACCCTGAAAATCAGAATGACATAGAAAAGGACTCAATGAGGCAATAAATACTAAATACAAAAGATAGTACACTGTCACAAACAATTGAGCTAGAAAATAGGTCAAGGAGTGATAATCTAAAAGTCACTGGACTACCTAAAAATTATGACCTTAAAATGCTTTTGGTACCATCTTTCAAAAGTCATAAATGAAAATGGTCCAGCTCTCTAAGAACAAGATGGAAAAGTTAAAATGGAAAGAATCTTCCAGCCACTTCCTGATGGAAAACTGAACCTGAGAATTTCCAGGAAATTAATAACTGAAATCCTGACTTTTGACATCAAAGAAAAAGTATTACAAGAAGCTAAAAAGAAGGTATTGAAGTGTCAAGGAGCCATATAGTTGGGATCCCACAGTACTTGCTAGCTGTCACCCTAAGAGAGAGGAGAGCTCCAAAAGGTAACGGTTTGCAACTAAGAAAAACAAAATTAGCAAATTACATGCAACTCTACAGAGAGAAAAATGTACCTAGAATTGAGTAGACATTTTGAAATGGAAATTCAGGATTCAAGAGAAGCATTGACAGGTTTATTTATTTTAGTGGGGATGAATTGTTTACATGCTAATTAGAGATAAAAAAACCACTGTCTTTTTAGAACTCTAATATCTTCAAGGGTCTGAGGGAAAGAGACACAGGGTCTAGGGTGGTTTTCTCCTATTTAATGGCGTTAGAAGAAGACAAATGAAATAGAATAATTTAAGTAGTAGAAAGGTGATAAAAATTACCATTGTATCATAGAAATGCATAAAATAGAGAATATTCAAACAAGGAGGAAGGGCTAGGGGAAAAGCATCCTATAGACCTAATTTTTATCTGAATCACATAAAAGAAAGATAAATAAAAATTTCCATACCTACAGATTGTGATATAGATTATATAAGAGGGAGGATAACATGAGTATAGGAAATAAGGAAAACAAACTCTTAACTTCTGAGGAGGGCGTAGGAAGGTAGGATTCAATAAGAATGAACAAAAAATAAAACCTAGGATCAATGGTGGGATAAAAAAGTAGAGAAGGACAATAAAAGGGAAACAGGATCCTTAATTTATAGATCACAAGTGATGGTCAAACTCCTTTTACCACATTTTTCTTATTTGTGAGGAGCAAAGAAAGAAAAAATTCAAGAGAATAATATAGAAAGAAACACACAATTAACAATTGGAGCCATGAATATGAATGGTGAAAATTCAACCATAAAATGTAAGAGACTACCAGAATGTCTTGAAAAGCAGTCTAAGATGTTGTTTGCAAGAAACACACCTGAAAGATTTAAGTTCACATTGAGTTAAAATGAAAGGCAAAAGGAAACTTTATTGTACTTCAATTGAAATTTCTTTTAAAAGTAGGAGTAACACTAATGATTTAAAATAAGTCTACAGTTAATTATAGACATGATCAAAAAATGAATAGCATATCAATATCAATATCTTGGCAATGAATAACATAACATCTAAGTAGTTAGGGGAAATACTTGTCAGATAGACAAATATCTAGTAAAAGTGTCATAGTGGGGGACTTCAGTGTTTACTCCTTTCAGATCTAGACAAATGTAATCATGAGATAAACAAGAAGGAAGTTAACAACACAAATAGAACTGTAGAAAGATTAGAACTGGGGGCAACGGGGTAGCTCAGTGGATTGAGAGCCAGGCCTAGAGATGGGAGGTCCAGGTTCAAATCTGGCCTCAGACACTTCCCAGCTGTGTGACCCTGGGCAAGTCACTTAACCCCCATTGCCTAGCACTTACCACTCTTCTGCCTTGGAACCAATACACAGTATTGACTAAGACGGAAAGTAAGGATTTAAAAAAAAAAAGATTAGAACTGATAAAATTTCTGCTGATAACTGAATAAGAGTAGAAAGGTTATATGCCACTGGTACATATATGGTAGCTGTACAAAAAATGTTCATGTATTGGGAGTATGAAGTCTTTACCAAAAATGAATAGGCTGAATGAATCATTTTATTATAATAATACAATGAAGAAATGTCGAACTACTCTAGTAATTTTGCCAAGAAAACCCTAAATGAGTTCACAATGATTTAAACACAACAAGAAAATTAAAAACTAACCAAGTAACTTAATTTTAAAGAATTGGTAGGTCAAAGAACAAATGGTACCAAAACTTATGGAATGCAGCTAAAGTAGTCCTTAGGGGAAAAATTATGTCTTTAAATGGTTTCATCAATAAACGAGAAATAAGAGGTAAGTGATTTGGGTTAGCAGTTATAAAAATCTAAAAGAATAATAAACCAAAACCTTCAAACTTAATGAGCAGATATTCTGAAAACAAGATTGATTTTAAATTAAAAACCATTAAAAAGCAAAATTAAGCTGTTAATAAAGCCACCTCAACAGCCCATCTTATTTTTTAAAAAAGAGTAAAGCCAAAATTTTATTTAATTAAAAGAGAAAAAGAACATATGACATTTGCAGAAGAAATAAAGGAAATTTTAGAAATTTTTTTGTCCAATTACATATTAACAAAACTGATAATTTAAGGAAATTGAGTGAATACTTTAGAAAGATATAGAAGACTGTAAGAATAATTTTAGGGTTGTGACCTAATCTAAATTAATTTTGGTCACCAGGGAATATCCCAAATAAAATACCCAAGTCAGGTTGGAAATTTATGGTTGTTTAATTAATATAGAGGGAAAGAATTAAGAAGAGAGAGGGAAAGGTATAGGATTTCTCCCACCTGGCCTGTGCCAGGGAGAGTTCAAAGTCTTCTGCCACCATGTCTTTGAAGATTAGAGGCCTTTTCTAAGAGGGTGGTGTTTTGTAAATTTTAAAACTACTCTACCCTACTCAGACAGTACTTTAGAAGATTTGATTTAGCTATCTCCTGATTGTAACAATGAAGACACTCTTTAACAGAATCAGGAATGTTTTGTAGTACTAAAGTACTACATTAGTACACTACAGGAGTACATTACTCCTCCCTACTTAGACATACTTTAGGGGAAGATAAAGTTGTAATCTCCTAATTGAACAATGAAGGTACTTAGTTCTCACCTTATAGTGAAGCTAGAACTTTAAGCTAAGTCTCTTTTTAGACCTTTAAGAAAAGGTGTTAATTTACTATGAAGGTTAAATTAATCACAAAAAGGTCAAGTATCTAACAAAAGGTGAACTTAACAAAGAAGTGTGAAGTAGCTCAAAAGATATAAAGTAATCAAAAAGGTGAGAACTAAAAGTATGGGCAGTCCTATCTTTGATGTGATTGGTAGATGTGAAAATTTAGAGGTGGAGAAACAAGGATGAAAGGTCTATATATTTGGAATTTTTTCATCTCTCGAAACCTCTTTCCCTGGAAAGTTGGATCTGGCTGATCTCTTCCTGTGGGCAGCCTAGGTGCCAGTTTGATCCTGGAATTCAGCCTGGTGGAGTTCACTCAGACAGCTTTTTGATATGGTCTCATGGTGAATGATAAGACTGACTTCTTTTTCCCTTAGGCTTAGGGAGGCTCCTTTGGCCAAGGCCTTTAACTCCTGCCTGGCTCAGCCTGAGCCAGAGCAGTTTAAATTAACTCTTTTTCCTCTCCCTCTCTCTTCTCCTTAAATTCCTTCCCTCTATATTAATTAAATTACCATAAATTTCCAGACTGACTTGGGAGTTTTATTTGGTGACCATTTAAATCTAGATTTAAAGTCACAACTCTAAATTCATCTTTACAGTTTGGAAGGTAAAGGAAGAAAGAATAAGCCTTAACTCCGAAAGAGCTCAGAGAAGAGCACCTCACCTGAACTAGGTTACTAGGCGTCTTCCAGTATGGTATCAAGGAAAACTCACCACTAACCCAGACAATAGCTGCCGCCATGCCAAGATGCTGAAAGGCTCAGCACGCTGCCACCAGCCACCTCTCTGCCACCAAAGAGGCCGGAGAGAGGAAGTGACGTGAAATATATAGACTGTTTTATATCACTTTCCTGCATCTTTGCATGTACCAATGGTAGCTTAAGCTTGATTTAGGACAGCCCAGGGGTCTGTCAGCTGTTTCTGATTTGTCATTTACTAGCACATGTCTATCATAGGCCATCCTCCTAGATACTTAATCCTTAAGTATGGGTGTAGACATTCCTGATTTTGTTAGACTAAGTAGGGTGGAGTAATCTAAAGTTCACATTCCCGCCTGATGATGATTGGGAGTCTCCCCAGTTGATCACTAAACATAATCATCCTGCACCTTCAAATTTTCTAACTGCAGTTGCATACATAATTTCACCTTATAAGAGGAAATTACAATAGTTAGATAGAAGAAGGAAATAGAAGAAAGGCGGACAGCAAAACCAATGTTTGCTGGGCACATTGACAAAAACCAATTAGGGGGCAGTCCCCTTTTGGCATAAGAGTATACATTCAAATAAATGTTCAATCAAACTTCAGTTCAATAAACCACACCCAAAGTTTGTTCTGGATCTTCTTGATGTAGTGTAGGTTTTCTGGCATCTTTCTACAACAGTTCATTCTCTGGATTTAGGAGTTAGCAAACTTCTTCCTTGAAGGTCTTTTCTTGAACAAAATTTCAAAACCTTGGATTTTTATTAAAATACAAATTAAATTAATTAAATTAACAAAAGAAAAAATAGGTTATTTAAGTAGCTCGGCCCTAGAAATAGAAATTGAATAGGTTATAAATGAATTCTCAAAGAACAAAACTCCAAGACAGTTGGTATTACACATCAATTATATAAAATACTAAAAATTTAAATTAATTTTAATATTACAAGATTTCTTTAAAAATTGTGAAAGAAGGGAGCTTTTCAATATTATAAAATAAAATCTTTGCACTTAAAAAAGAGAGAACAGCAGAGAAAAAATATAAATCCAGTTTAGCAATATTATGTAATCTTTTTCATATGTTGTTTTATTTTCTCTGTTAACTTTTTGTGTCAGTGTTTATTAGAAATCAACATTTCAGTAGACTACTTACAAAACCCAACAAGAAGATAATGAAAGAAAAATTCCATTTAAAATAACTCCACAATATAAAATACTTGGGAACCTACTTGCTAAGACACACACAGGAACTATATAAACACAATTACAAAACACTTTATACACAAATAAAGACATTTAAGTAACTGGAGAAATATTAATTGTTTATGGATAGACTGAGCCAATATAATTAAGATTACAAGATTATCTAAATTAATTTACTTATTCACTTTCATGTCAATCAAATTACCAAAGAATTATTTTATAAAACTAGAAAAAATAATAACATTATTTACCTATAGGAACAATGAAAAAAGTAAAGTATGGCAGCTTAGCAGTACTACCTCATATATTATTCTACAAAGTGATAATTATCAAAACTGTTAATAGATAAGAAATAAGAGTGATAGATCAGTGGAATAGTTTAGGCTTATAATATAGAGAAGTAAATGACCACAGTAACCAAGATAAGGTCAAAATGGGTACATTGGTCTGATGTAAAGGATGAGATCATCCTCAAGTTACAGGAGCACAGAAGAAGAAATTTTGAGATCTATGGGTAAGAAAAGAGTTCATGACCCAATAAGAAATATTGAGATCACGGGAGGCAGAATAAATGCTTTTGGTTATATTAAATTAAATATAAAAAAGTCTTACACAAACAAAACCAATGTATACCCCAAATTATAAGGAAAGCAGGGAACTAGGAGAATTTTTTTTAGCATTAAATTTCTCTAAGGTCTCACTTCTCAAATATACAGGGAACTGAGTCAAATTTATAAAACTAAGACTCATTCTCAAGTTGATAAATGGTCAAAGGATATGAACAGTTTTCAGAGGAAAAAATAAAAGCTACCAATAGGCACATGAAGAAATGCTCTAAATCACTAGTAAGTGGAATTTAAAAAAAGTTAAAACAAGTCAACAATGGTACCACCTCATTCCTCTCATTG
Organism: Monodelphis domestica; assembly: GCF_027887165.1. Classification (NCBI taxonomy): domain Eukaryota; kingdom Metazoa; phylum Chordata; class Mammalia; order Didelphimorphia; family Didelphidae; genus Monodelphis; species Monodelphis domestica. The sequence continues at coordinate 116,907,797 of NC_077231.1, forward strand.
GTTAAGATGACAGAAAAGGAAAATGACAAATATAGGAGGGGATGTGGAAAAAGAGAAAATAATACACTATTGGTGGAGCTGTGAACTGAGAATTTTTCTGATATTTGGAGGTAGAAAGGAATTGAGATTATCAAAAAAGGCAAAATGGATAATTTTGATTATGTAAAATGAGAAAATTTTTGTAGAAAAAAATGAATGCAGTTTCAACTACAAGGAAATCAGGAAGATAAAGAAAAAAAATATTTGCAGCTAGTCTCTCTAAGTATCTTATTTCTAAGGTATATAAAAACTGACTCAAATTTATAATACTAAATCATTCTGCCTTGAAATTGATATGTGGTATCAATTCTAAGACAGAATTAATTTTTTTTAAAGCTAAATCAACCTCTAATGATAATTTATCAAAGGATATGAATAGGTAATTTTTCAAAGGAAGAAATACAAATTATCAATATTAATATGGAAAAAATGTTCCAGACTTCACATAGCAGTGCTATACTTTAAATATAATAATAATAATATACTTTTTAATATGCTTTTTGATAAATTGCCATGTCTCCATTACTTATAAAATAACATGCAAATAAACTCATATATTATTCTAATAAATTTTAATAAAATAACTTACTCTAGTTTTTTAAACCACAAAACAATCTAAAACAGAGTAAAAATGCAACATATAACATTCATCAATTAAACATTTTTTTGCATTTTTATCCAACATAAAATAATAACTATAGTAATCTTACTGTTGTGGGTAGACTTCTTTTTCAGTGCAAAGTTTCTCAAAATGTGGAATCATTGAATTGCTACTCCTAATTTCTTTCAACTATTGATTTAATTGTTTTTATAATAGCTACAATAGAAAACACTGTTTTTCATATATTTAGAATGGTAATAAAACTTGTATCTTTTTGATAAACCAGTAAACCGTTATATTTATCTATATCTGAGACAATAAAAATTTCAGATTCAAGTTATTACTTTATTAATTTATTCATTTTACTGTCTTAAGAAAAGTACATTAACTTTTTTTTTTAATGACAGAGTAAGACCAAATATTTCACATTTGTCTATGGTAAACAGGTTCCATGAACATTCCTAATTAGAGGTATTTGGGGCTTAAAAATGAATGTTGTTATTATAGATAATTCAGGTGATAATGATCTTTACTATTCTTCATTTCACAAATTAAGAGAGTTTTTTAAATTGGAAAATGGATCAGAGATATTATTTTAGATTTTCTTTTCTATAACTAACCTTTTCATAAATGTAGTAATTTTATCTTTCTGTATCAGAACATAAATTTGAAGAGTTGGTGCTGTTTTATTTTGAGTGCTCAATTTTTCAAAAATTTGCAAGTTTCAGGAAGAAAATTTTTAAATGAATTTTAAAAATAAATCTTTATTATTATCACTGAGAAAATTGGCAGCTTGTTTAAGCTTCGACATTTTTCAAAGTATGCTTGGGCACAATTAAATCAGCATATTTTACAATATGGAAGTGTCCTATGCTCTATTACCATATTGTCACAGTTTTGCAATAAGTCTTCATTCTAATGAACCTTTTTAAATAATAAAATTGCCTTTTCTTGTAACAATTTGCTAAAACTCTAGCTCCTCATATTTTTTTCCATAGAGGTGATAGTGAAACATGCAGCAGGTCCATATTGTATGAAGAGCTGCATTTTTAATGAGTGCTTATAGATTTGCTTTTTGTCCTAACATTGATTGAACTCTGTCAGTTCAGAGTCCAATTTTCTCACATCATCATTTTCATTAAAAAAATTGAACTGCTTTGAAACTTTCTCGTCTTGTGGCAGTGCAATCAGTAGCTTGGCAGAATAACAAATCTTTGCTACCATCAGTTTCAACAACATATAATACATGTGTAATCAAAGGAATATCTTTAACTACGTCTGTTGCTTCATTGGTCTTCAGTGCAATAGAGAGAGATTTCAGTTACTCAGTTGATCACAAACATATGGGCGTACTTCTTCCCACCATATTAGATACAAGTAGAAACGTTCAAAATTGCTTTATAAGTCATTTCCCCAAGCATCCTTTTACGTTAGTGATAGCTGCATGTAGCATCACTATTTCTCCCTTTGAATGAGGGTTTTTCCACTTAGCAATTCTGTAAGTAACCTTATACAATGCAAGAAATCATAACAGATTTGAGTTTTGAAAGTTTTGTTTTTGTGCATTAACAGCAACTAATTTTCTCAGGAAATTTTTTTTCTTGTTTTGGCAATGTATTCTACATATACATACACTTCTAAGATAGCATTTCCATTTATTAGGTTTCATTCTACCTACAGCTAAAGCATTCTTGCAAAACAAATATAGTAGGATTTCTTCATCAATAAGTGCATTACTGAATCTCAGTGATAGATTGAGGGTGTTATATTTTTCAGGATTTGGGCTTTTTGCTTGGTACTTCTGAATTTTCTGTTACTTAATTGTGCTTTTGCTTTCTTTATTAATGATATTTTCAGCTGTTCCAGCAGTTTTTTTAATCCTCAAAACTGGCTTTGAATTTATTGGGAAAGGAATATTTCAGGAAAAGGAAAATTACATTCAAGAAACCCAAGATAATTTATATTTAGCCTTAATGATTGAAAATTTTGAATTGTTACCTATGCCGTTCTTATTTCAACATCTATAGGGTTTTTTAAAAATTGCTTATTATGCTTGCCAAAATTAATAACCTTGAACACTTACAGATCATGGTAGTTTTGAATTTAAAGTTGTTTAGCTTTGAATTTACACTCTACTCCTTGTGTTGAAATGCACCACACAGCTAGAAGATACAAGTCATTTGTCTTGAGCAAAATGATGGAAATGGTGGAAGATTGAGATAACGTACCCACTGACTCAAATTTGACCGAGCATACCTTATGAAATGACTGGTAGATGGCAATTTTATTGGTTGGACCAAATTTGCTGTGTTACTTTCACTTTATTGCTTTTGACTTGAACTTTTATTTTCATTGAAAAAAGGAGATATATTTGACACAGGAATTGTGTTTTTAAAATATCTGGTAATTTTGGGCACTGATTTATGACTCATCTGAGAAAGGACAGGGGATGGATGGCATCCATGTGAGCTCCAGAGTTTGGTAAATTCTAGGTTAAATAATGTGCCCAGGGTCACACAGGTAGTAAGCAGCAAGGCAGAAATTCCAATTCCACTCTTTTGATGCTCTTTCCATAATACCAAGATTTATTTAACCTCTTCCTTTCTTCAACTGTAAACTCCAAGGACTATGATGAGGTAAGCACTTTGTAAACCATGGAGCAGGGTATACACATGAGCCTTCATTATTATTCATGGCAGCTCCTGTTGGCTCAGCCAAGTGTCACAGCTGTGGAAGCTAACATGAAGCCGATTCCCCACCCATCTCGTTCTTTAAGGACAGCTGTTATTCCAAAGCATTCTGATTTCTCCTTTGGAGTTCTACCAAGCGCAGGTTAGTGTAGCTATTATTTGTCAACTAAGAAGGATGGCAAAAGTGTCAAGAACCCTACTTGGAAAAAGGCTGAGGTTCTAGACTTCTTGCCATTAACTAGTGACTTCCCAGGTATGTCGTTTTCACTGAACTTGTTTCCTCATTTATAAACTCTTTGAGATGATCCCTAAAGTCCCTCCAAGCTTTAAATTCTGAAATTCCTTAATTTATGAATTATATTATTACAAATGGAACACCCAAAGGAGCCACATCATAGAAACAATGAGGATGGTTTGTTTTTAACCCCACTTTTGGTGTTTCCTGGAGCCCCGTTCACTGTTAGGAAGTTAACACTCAGATTTATGCATCGACATCTAAAAGTTCGTGTCCTTAATTCCTCCTGTTCTTTGTATGACATTGGGAAAATTTTCTGAGAATGCATAAGTGACATGAATGTGTTTGCTATTATGAATAATAACTCATTTACTTCTAACTTTAAAATTTGCCAAACATTTTAGCAGAGTTACTGTGAATTTGATAGTATATTATTCTCGTTTTAAAGAGAGAACTGAAGTTCTGAGAAGTTAGCCATGATCACAGCAATGGATGCTTTGTGAGATAGGTAAGATTTGAACAGAATTCTACTGACTCCATAATTCTCTGTCTACTAACACAACGAAGTGGGAAGCTATTTATTCATGTAATACATTTTAGTAGAATAGATCGAAAATCTGGATTATTCAAAACTCAAATCCTCTACTACTTTTTAGCCCTGAATACCTTGATTTGACTAACCACTAGAAAATTGCCAGCTCTCTACCTGACAATCCAATGGGTTCAAGTACCTCAGGGCAGCATAGAATGAAGGAAAAAGCATTAAATGTATACTATGGGACACCTAGGTATCCTAAAGATGAAGTTTCCAAATCTGGAGTCAAGAAGACCTGAGTTCAATCTGATCTCAGACACTTCCTAACTCTGGCACCCAGGGCAAGTCACTTAATCTTGTTTGCCTTGGTTTCTTCATCTCTAAGAAGAGCTGGAGAAAGAAATGTCAAACCACCACAGGATCTTTGCCAAGAAAAACCCACGGGATCATGAAGAATTCTGATACGTCTGAAAGGATTGAACAACGACATGTGTAAAAACATATTGTAAGAAATGGGAGTGTAAGCAACAAGATAGTTCTTGCTCTGGGGAAGCTTACAGTCTAATGGTGGAGAGAGCAACTATAGGAGGTTTCAGCTGCAAGTCAGGCAGAAAGACCCAGTTTAAGATGGGCTTTGATGGCTGAGCAGATGGCAATTTGTCTTCTTTTATGTCATTTCCATGGATAAAACTGCATCAGTTTCTGCTGCTTTACCTGGCCATGGGAGACCTGTAGTAACTCATCCATCACTGATACCCAGATTTTGGGATATTATTTTTCACTTCTGGAGTGGGTCTGTGTACTTGGCAGAGGACTGAGCTGAATGTTGACAGTGCGGCTACTGTGTAGGCAGAAGTCAGCTGTAGGTCAGATGCAGCTTTGAACACTGTGGAATCCACAGGGAATGTTGGCCAGGACATGAAGGCTAGAGTGATGATCCTCTAATCTTTTTCAGAATGTGTGTGTGTGCGCGCGTGTGTGCTTGTGGGTATCTTTTCACTTTTACCCAGACAGTCCCAGGAATAGGTCAAAGAAAGAAGCCTTGTGGTTTGGGGTGACATCTGAAGTAGGGCAGCTTTTAGCAACATTACATTCTCTTTTTACTCTTCTTTTTCTATACTATCTCCCAGCCCTCACCTTTCTTTACTCCTTCCTTTTTTTTTTCTTTTTTGGATGAATGAATTTTCAAGAAAGAAATTGTCACCTACTAGTGAGTGTTAGCTATGGAAATGGTACAAGACTAAGGTCCAGGTGGAAAGAACATTGCCGTAACATACTCATCATATATGAGAAGGAACCAGGAAGCAAGTTGGGTAGTTCCCAAATGGGATAGCACCGAGTGAATGGCAGGCACATAAAGGCATCGCCTTTGGACTTAACTGCAAGTAGGCTTCTCAGCGTGATGTTCCATTTTGGGTTTTCCTTGGAAACCTAACTGAACGGGCTAAGTGGAATTAGGAATATGCCTTAGAGCCTATTTTAGTACATTATCTGATGGAAAGGGAAGGTGCTTTGTATTTGCATTTCAGCTCTGGCTTTTGGAGGTGCACCTCGGGGCCACTTAGTCCTCTTGCCAGTTGGGCTTAATTTGAAATCTAGGTTATAGGTGAAATTGAGTTCATAGCTCATCCTAGTTCTTCCTGGCCTTTACAAAACCTATTTGGAGCCCGCTCAGGATGAGGAATTCCATTGTTTCACACCAAGCACTGTAGTAATACTCATTTACACCAAAAAGGCAGTCAGACAGTTGACTGACAGATTGTGTGGCTGCCTTGTGGACTGTCAGATGCAACTTGCCTCACAGCCCTGGCTGTGGCACTCCGAGGGATTTTATATGGCCCAGGGAATAGCTAGAGAATGGATCTGATCCCTTTGCTAGAGAAGGTGGGCAGGCTGAACATGACTGTGGCTTCAGGAAGTCCATTGAAATGTTATAACAGACTTGAAACCTCACGATCTTCTCTGGGGGCATTTCTACATGAATACAGCAGGGCAGGCTAAGAGTTAATTGGGGCTCGAGGTAGGGGTGGTCCTTAGGCTAAGTGCTTCTCTGGGCAGTGGTCTGTGCCAAGTAGCTCAGCAATTTTGACTATATCACTTGCCAGAATACAATTGTCTCAGCTGCTTTTGTTTTTTATCTCCCTGAAATATCAGTGTTAGGAATGGGAGTAGGGATGGGATGGGATGATGGCAGTTTGGGAGAGTAGGCACACTTCAAGTCATCATACCGAAAGGCATGAGCTCAAGTATTTTATAAGCCTTAAAAGTTTCTTAGGAGTTCCTAACCCTGGGAGGCAGTATGGAGGGTCCAAAGCAAACCTACGTGAGATTCCAGATGTGGGAGTTAATAATGGCCAGCATTGAATATTAGAATCAAGAGTGTCCCGGGAAAAGCAGTTCAAAGGAAATTTCTGCTGTGTTTATGTCAAAACCTGGCTCTAACAGGATTGAGTCTAAGGTCTTTACTTTCTGGAGAGCCATTCTCTTTTGTTTCCTGATGGATCTGTACCTCTGTATGTTTTTATCACAGAAATCCAGCTGTAGTCTACATTCTGCCTCTCAGGATGAGATTGTGCCATTACAGTCTGTAAGTGCAAAATGCATCTCCTCGGAGGGTTAGCTTTTTGGTGGGCAATAAACAGATTGTTAAAGAGCAATGGAAAGGGCAATTAACAAACTGTTTTGGAGCAGCTCACTCTGAAAAGCTAGTGTGTCCCTGTTGTTGCTGTGACCTGATTTGCCCATGATATTTATATGTACTTATAGAGTTGGAGTTTTGGGGGGTCTTTTGTGTTGTTTTTACTTTCTGGAGCATGAAACGATAGCATACTTGACAATGTTCTTTTCCTCCTATCAATTGTTCCTAGGTTGTTCCCATATTGAAATGGGTCTGTCTTCTAGCTTATTGATATTATTATTAATCATTATCGATGGTATTGATTTTTTATCAATATCTTTTATCAATAAATCTGGCTTAGCTAATGATTCGGCAGTGGTTTGGCCAGACGGTTTAAAGTGACCAGACTTCAGAATGTTTCAGCATGTTTATAGAATAATACCCTAAGTGGTTAAGATGTACGTTAGAGGTTGCTTGCTGCCTTCAAAATTTGTGGCTCATTTAGGATGCTCAAGGACACAAATCATCTTACATTCTCCACCTATTTGAAGGAATTGTTATCCTCAGTTACCATAGTTATGACATGGCCTCCTCCAGTTACTACTGCTGCAATTTTAAAAGCATCCCTGCTGTATGACTGAGATAATAATGACAATAATAGTTGTTGGCAGGTTGTCTTTCCCATTAAACTATGGGTTTCTTCAGAGCAGGGACTTTCTTATGGCATTCTTGGTACCCCCAGTGCATAGCAAAGTGCCCAACATATAGTAGGTGCTGAATTAAATGTTATTTGATTGCCTAAGTCACTAACATTTATATAACACTTAAAGATTTACAAAGTGCATTGAAACTCATAACTCTGTGAGGAAGGTGCTATTATCTTCATTTTATAGATGAGGAAACTGAGGTTGAGAGAGGCTAAGTGATTTGCCCAAAATCACATGATTGATAAGTGTCTGAGGTAGGATTTGAACTTGGGTTTTCTAGACTCCAGACCAAGCACTCATCTAGTTGCTGAGGGAGGATGCCATATTTTTATTCTCTTAGAAAATGCCCTTGCATTAGAAAATGTCACTATTAAGTTTGGATTCCAAAGGGATCAAGGAAAAAAGAAAAGGACTCTCCTATATAAAATTTATAACAACTATTTTTGAGGTAGCAAAGAACTGGGAACTAAGGGGATAACCATCAATTGGAGAATGCCTAAGTAAGGCATGGTATCAAAAATAGAACACTGGATGATTTCAAAGAAACCTGGGAAGACTTGTATGAACTGATAAAGAAGGAAGTAAGCAGAACCAGAAAAAGCAATAGATACAATAATAATATTGTAAAGGAAAGCAACTTTAAAAGACATAAAACTTTGATTAATGAAATGAGCAACCACGATTCCAGAGGACTCATGATGAAATGTGCTTCCTACACCCTTCAGGTGATCTCAGGTACAGATTGAGACATATATTTTTTTGGACATGGCCAATAAGATAATTTATTTTGCTTGACTATGCATATATATATATATATATTAAATTCATATTTTCTATCTTAGAATCAATAGAATCAATCAAGAATATATGGTAAAGGCTAGGCAATGGGAGTTGGGTAACTTGACTAGGGTCATTCAGGTAAAAAGTATCTCTTGCCATATTTGAACCCAGTACATGCATACTTATTAAGAAGAAATTTGTTTTTATTTATTTGTTTGTTTAGTGATGGGCATGAAGTGTGTGTGTGGGAGAAAATAGACTTTTGTTAACTAAAAAAGTTTTTAATTAAAAAAAGAAAAGTATACCTACTACAATCTGGTGAGTTGGTTTGTCACAAAACCTTTTTTGAAAGACAGAGTCAGAGAGGGAGAGGGAGGGGGGAAAGGGAGATAGGGGGAGGGAAGAAGGAAGAGAGAGAGAGAGAGTATGTGTGTATTTATCCATTCTTGTAATATAATGCTGATTGTTGTTGAAGGAGGAGGTGGTAGCTTTTTTTGGTGGAGGTTTCCGTTACCCATAAGTATATGGCTAAATAAAGCTGACCAGGATGTGAACTGTAGGAAGTAAAAGCCAAATAAAGGACAGTATGTTAATAGTCCTTTCAGGTTATCCTTTTTTTTTTTTAAAGCTGTGTACAGCTTTAAAACCATTTATGATTCTTTTATTTGAGGAGAGTCATCTATGAATTCCCACTTAGCCTACTCAAAATCAATCCCCTCTGTCTCTCCCCTCTCCCATCTCTCTTTTCATCTTGTTCCCCCTCTTCTTTCACTCTGTCCTCCCCTAAATGGAATAATAATATGATAAGAGCAGGTATTATATCCTCTGATTTCCCTCCCTAAAAAGTTAAGAACTTATAAATAAATAGTCTTCGAGGGCCCCCTCCATTTATAGAGTGATGATTTTGTCAATTGGGTACAAAAGAAGGTATAGCTTCTGCTCATAGGGAACCAACGTTATTTGAATAAATGCCTTTGGCTTTGAACTAATGGCAGACACACAGAGTAGAGTTCCTGAAGGATATTCCCTTGATCCATCCTAAACACCAATCAGGAAAAGACCAAGCACCTATGTGTTCTCCCATACACTCCCTGCAAAGTGGACCCAGTAGTTTTCTGCCCACGGCAGTTGGGTGTAAGCTTGGAAGTCAATGGGTTGCTTGTACTTGAAGAAGCAGTATTGGTAGTAGACAAATGAATGGTTGCCTTGGACTTGGAATCAGCAGAGCCCTGGGTTTGAATCCAATCTGTAATACCTAATCTATCCATAAGTACTTATTAAGTGCCTGGCACTGTGCCAGACTCTGGGAATGTAATGACAAAAATATAATTCTTCCTTTCCTTCAGGGTAATAAACTCATGGGGAGATGACACACACTCAAGAATACCTTGTGAGTTAACCTGGGGGGGGAAGGCTGTTAGCTGTGTGACCTTGGGCATATCACTTGACCTTTTCTGAGGGGACAGTAATACAATGCATGTAGTTATCTGCCTTCCTGGGCCCTTAGGAGGATTAAAATAATTTTTTTTAAAAAGGACGTAAAGGAGCTGAGGGATGTATACATGTCAGCTGTTATATACTAATCCACTGCTTGTCTTGTTCTCCCCTTTCTGATGTTCCCTGGGTCCCAGGGTCAGTGAGTGTGAGAGTGTGGCTTCCAAGTGCTCCTTTGTAAACCAGTTGCCTAGGGCCTTCTCTGTGCTTGGTGCTGGGTGGGTGGTTTTTGTTTTTTTCCCCTTCTCTCTGTTAGGTACTCTATGGAAATAACCCAAAAGACCAAAACTACTTTCTAAACCTTTTAAGGGCCCTAGTGAGACTCATTTGCATGGGCTCCATTTTATTTTAAGTTTTATTGATGCTTTTTTCGTTATGACATCAGGCATATCTAGGACTGGGTTAGAGGAATGTGTGAAATTGATTACTGGGAAAAGCAAAAATCATCCATCAGTGAAAATCTCTTGTCTCTAGTTACACTTAAGCACATTTATGGATACTCAGGACCCACTGTGGCATGGCCTCTTACTGTACTTTATGTGACTGATGAACAACTGGGTCTGGAGCCATTGGGATGTGGGGGAGTTTCCAACTTCCTGGTCCCAACCAGACCCCGGAAGAGACCTTAGATGTGGCATTTCCTTGGCTACTGACCAACAGCTGTAATCCAGACCTACCCTGGCCATTGCTCAGCCTTCCTAGGTTTGTCTTGACCGTCGCCTCCTCCACATTGCATCTCTAGTTCTCTCTGTCCTTGTAGAAAACATTCAGTGTTCTTGATCTCCACTTCCCCTACAAGTTACTTGGAGATTTCATGAAGGCTTGTCTGGCAGGTCAGTGAATTATTGAATAAATACTACGCTTAAAGGAGAATTGGGCTTTGTTCTAGACTCCTTTCTCTTCTGAACCTCTCTTGGTTGTCTTATTAGTTCCTATAGGCTCTATTATCTTTTCTGATCAGCCAACTTCCAAATCTATGTCCAGCTGTGTCTCCTGAGCTCCAGTCTCATATCTCCGACTGCTTGTTAGGCATCTCCATGTGGGTATGCCCTGGGAATCTCAGATTCCACAAGTCTGCAATAGAATTGATGGAAAGAGTGCTCCATTTGGAGTCCCAAGGTCTGCCTTTGAATCCAGGCTTTACCTGAAAAATGGCGGTCAAGTCAAAGTCACTTAATATAAATATAGTTTGCCATAGGTTATATCGGTAATGCACATTTCCATATTGCTCTTATTGTGACAGAAGATATATATCACATACAATAAAGATCTCATGATGGAAATAAAGTGGAAGATGGCGTGCTTTCATTTGCCATAGACTCCAACAGTTCCTTCTTTGGCTGTGGATAGCATTTTCATCTTGAGTCCCTTTTGGTTATCTTCCCAAGACAATCTTAATGAAGCACAGATCTGATCACACTCCAGTGTTCATGAGGATTCGGTGGTTCCCAGTTTCTTTTATGATAAAATAAAAGCTCCTCAGCTTGGCATTGAAAGCCCCATTGGGTGCTAGCCTATATTCTGGGATGATGTCACCCTGTTTCATTTCTTTGAGGATAGGAACTTCCGCCTCTTTATTTTTATTTTATATTTTACCAGCATATGCCTTTCACAAGGCTGATATTTAATAAATGTTGATTGAATTGAATTATTGAACATTTAACTATAAAGGTAATCTCCACATATACTCTGCTTTAAAATTTTCTTATATCATGTTACAAATATGAATTCTAGGAGGAACCTAACACAGATAGATAGATAAATTAGAAAGTTATTATAAAAACATTTTGTGAAAGGAAGGATGGCAAATTGAAGAGGAAAGAATACTGAATCTGTTCCTTGAGTGCAGGCTCTGCTACTGTCATTCATTAGCTATGTGATTTTGGGCCTCAGTCTTCTGATCTGTGAAAAGGGATACTACTTGTATCATTTCTCTCTTCTCCCCCTCTAAAATTAAGTGAAAAATAAAAGCTCAAGTGTGGATATTAGCATAATTATCTATTGTGAAGTACAAGCAATACTTGACTTGAATCACTAGAATGATAATGACTCATACAGGAACTGCTGCTGTTCCTAGGACCCAGAATTATTATCTTATTAATAGAGTTCTTTTGGTTTGGGGATATAACTTTGGGGATATAACTATCCTTCATAAAATTGTTTTTATAGGGAAATAGGTTCTGAACTCTACATTTGAAGGGAATATTTACTGTGGTCATGTCAAGAACAACTGCCTCTGATACTTAACAGATTTGTAGTTTCCTCAATCATTAGATTAAGAAAGAACCTTGAGAGAAAATATAACTTAGTCACCTTATTTTGCAGCTGAAGAAACAGGGATATCAAATGACTTATTCAAAGTTACAACATAGACTTCAACCCAAGTAGCCTGATTCCTAATCCATTGCTCCTACTTTATACTTAAAAACGTCCCTTTCCACTTAAATTTTCTGGCTTCCTTTTTTTCCCCCAACCAGTTATAGTTAATCCCTGGTAGTTGAGCAGTAAATAAGCCATTTACTTGTACAGGAGGTTTCCCCATAGTCAACTGTACAGTGTTTTGAAGAACAATTTTAATACTTTGAGAGAAGTTGGTGCTGTGGACAGAGTGCTGGGCCTGAAGTCTGAAAGACTCATCTTCTGCAGTTCAAATCTGGCCTCAGATACTTGTTAGTGTGAGCCTGGAAAAGCCACTTAACCCTGTTTGCCTCAGTTTCCTCATCTCTAAAGAGAGCTAAAGCAGGAAATGGCAAACCACTCTAGTATCTTTACCAAGAAAACCCCAAATGGGGTCACGTAGAGTTGGACACGACTTAACAACTAAAATACTTAGCTTCTGAAAGGCACTGACTTGTGAATTTTTTAGGTCCTTCATCTTTTGTGATCCTTAGCTAGTATTAGAATGTCTCCTAGGTAAATCAGTTAATAAATGTTTATTAAGTACCTACTATGTGTAAGGCACTATGATTTCTACCAGAGGTACAAAGAAAGGTAAGAGACAATTCCTCCCCTCAAGGAGCTCACAGTCTTATTGGGAAGACAACAAACAACTCTTCTCCCTCTCTCCCTTCCTTCTTCCCTCCCTCCCTTCCTCCCTCTTTCTTTCTCTCCCCCTCCCTCTCTTCCTCCCTCTTTCTCTCTCCCTCCCTTCCTCCCTCTTTCATTCTCCCTCCCTTCCTTCCTCCCTCTTTCTTTCTCCCTCCCTCCCTCTCTCTCTTTCTCTCCCTCCTTCCCTCTCTCCCTTGCTGCATCTCTGTCTCTGCCTCTCATGAACTGGAGATAACCAAAAGAAGGAAGGCAAAAGCATTAAGATACATCACAAAAGCCTTCTTGTAGAAGGTAGGATTTTAGTTGGGACTTGAAGGAAGCCAGGAGGTCACAATGAGGAGGGAGAGAATTCCTGGCAGCAGGTGAAAATGGAAGCTGAAGTCAGGAGCAGGAGTGTCCTGTTTGAGGACCATTGAGGATGCCGGTACCACTGGATGGAAGAATTCATGGGAGGGATAAGAAGTGAGGTACTAAGCTATTACTGGAAAGGAAGAACTGGAAAGTCTTCTTGTGGATAAAATTTGCCAGGACACTTAAGCCTCCTGCTTGAGGGCATAATCAAATCACCAGCTGAGATCAGGAAGGTCTGTACTATCATATTGCACAATTGTCTCACCAGGTATGTTACTTTGTTTAAACACATACAGTCTTCTCTTTCTCTCCCCTAACCACTATTAACCATCTTCAGAAAGAGGATGTCAGAGGTCTTCTCCAGCCTACTTCATATGGCAAATTCTAAGGCTTGTGGGATTTGAGAACCTCCATTCCCCATTTTATCCAATTATATTATTTTCAATATATACTTAACAAATTTTTTTTCAAGTTTTTCCCCCTTTAAGATAGGGACTAAGTAAAACACACAATTTCATTTTTTTTTAAATTGACCCAGAAGGGGCAGCTAGGTGGTTCAGTGGATAGAGTGCCAGACCCTGGAGACAAGAAGATTAAATAATATATCCTCAGATATGTTCTAATTGTGTGACCTTGGGCAAGTCACCTAACTCAGAATTGTCTAACCCTTACAGCTCTTTCTGCCTTGAAACCAATTCTTAATATTGATTCTAAGACAGTAGGTAATGGTTTAAAAAATTGACCTATAGTCCTTAGTTTCTTTCATCCTTTATCTCTGTTTCTGAAACTCATTACATCACAGAATTACTAATAAATTCATCATGATGGGCACACATACTCCTTTTTCAGGATATCACAAAAGTATTGATATAACATGAAATCTTCTGTAGGAAGGCCTGTGACTGTTCCAATTTGACTTCTCTGCCAACTATTAAGGAATCGGGATGGGAATTATTTCTACCTTTTTTCCTAAATAGAGAAAAGAAAACAAAATCCCAACTGGCCTACCTCTGGCTCAGTAGAATAATTACTGCCAATTCCTAGGCTTCTCCCCCACCCCTTCCTATCTCCTGCGGTGCAGCATTTCCTTGTATCTCTATTATTAGCTTATTTAGTTTTACTATTCTGTTCTCCAATTCTCTCTTGCTAACTCTTCTTCCTTGTTCCTCTTTTTCATTCACCACTGTAATGTTATTTTGGGGGGTAACCTTTCATTTTATGATTCAGTGCAGTCCTTTTATTCATTAAAGTCCCAACCAGTTTCTCCTTCATTTCAACTTGCTCTCATATTCTAAAAATAAAAATCACCACCTACCAGCCCTCGAGGGCTGGCATGTTAAACTTTGAAGCAGGACATACTAAAATAAGTTTCTCTTAAATAAGTCTGCTGGATTTGCAGGATTTCTATTTTGTCCTTTACCTTTGACTACCATCCCCCCCCCCCCCCCCAATTCTCATGTTCTTTGCCTTTTCATTCATTGCTTCATCTCTTCTTTAAATACTTCTTCCAAAGTGACTTCTTGGAATGTTTAATCTTACTTCTTGGCTTTAGTCTTTCTGCCTTTTTTTCCCCCAGTAAAATCACAAAATTTGAGAGTTGGAAGAGATCTCAGGCCCCATCTAGTACAATCTGTACTGAAAATGAGACTCTATTGTTTGTCATTCTGACCCCCCCCCAAAAAACAAAAAACAAAAAACAAACCCTCTTCCTTTGGAGGCAGTCCATTCTACTTTCTGGCAACTGTTAGAACATTTTTCCTGATGTCTACCTAAATTTGCCCCTGCAACTCCTGCCCATTGTCCTTGGTTCTGCCCTCTGGAGATAAATGGAAGCGAGTCTTCTCTTGAGACAACCCAAGACCTGCCATATGATGTTGCTTTTTCATGAAATTTATCACTATCACCCCGAAATCTTTTGTGAATTTCTAACTATGTTTCTCCATTATCACTTTGCAGATGATTTTTTTTTGGCCAAATACAGGACTTTATATTTCTCTCCACTGAACGAAATGTTATTGGATTAAGGCTAATATTCTATTCCATTAAGATCTATTTGGATCTTGTCATCTGCTCTGTTGTGCCTCCTACCTTTGTACCATCTGCAAATCTGATGACTTCTACACCTTTATCCAAGTCATTCAGAAAACCTAAGTGACACGGCCAAGGACGGATCTTTGGAGTGTTCCACTGGAGACTTCTTGCCAGTGTGACCTTGAAATATTAAATACTGTGAATCTGGCTGTTCAATCAGCCCGTAAGCAGTTGAATTGTATTATGCTCTAGTCTACTTCTCTGCCTACTTTCCACATGAGTAATATGAAGTACTTTATCAAATGCATTGCTTAAATCAAGGTAATCTATACTGTATCTTCCATAATTCCCTGATTTATGAGGTTAGGATCCCATCAGAAAGGAAAAGAAAATTAGTTTAGCATAAGATATTCTTGATGAAGTCATGTTGGCTCACGGTTGCTCTTTCTACGTGTTCGCTGGCTGTCTCGGTGGCATTGATGCCACAGGTGGTGTAGTAGATAGAATACTGGACCTTGAGTCAGGAAAAATGGAACTCAAATCCAGTCTCAGATATTTATTAGCTTTGCGACTCTGGGCAAGTCCCTTAAGCTCTGCCTGTTTCAGTTTCCTCATCTGTAAAATAGAAAACAATAGCACATTTTAGTATTGATGTGAATTAAATGATATTCACAACATTTTTCACAAATCTTAAAGCTCTGTATAAACGCTAGGGATGATGATGCAGATGCTCCGGAGTTTTCCCAAGAATCCCAAATTGATCTGTTACAGGTTCTTCTATTCTCTTACTTTGCATTGAAAAACAGGACATTTGCTCTTCTCCATTTCTGTAGTGCCTCTCTTATTCTCCAAAACATTTGAAATATTTCTGTTAACTTAGTGTTCACATCTGCCCAGTTCTTTTAGTAGCTGAGAATCTAGTTTACCTGGGCCAGGTGACCTCAATATAGGAAAGGTGGCTTGGAGCTCCCTTAATATTTCCCTGTTGCTCTTTGGTATCCACTCCTAGTTAGCCTTGTTTTTAGGTCATTGCTGCCGTGAGGTGGGCTCTGTTCCCAGGGTAGAGGGGGCATGCTGTTAAACTCCAGTTTTTCCTTACTACAACTCAGAGCTCTGTTTCTGGGCGTCTGCAGGTTTCAGTTCTTCTAAGGTGGCATGATGGCCTTTGGGCTGAGAGCTCAGGAAGCTGCCTTCCACTGCTGATTCAGTTTCCCCCAGGCCCTTGATGGCTTGCAGGGCCAAGGCCAAGCCAGGTGCACTGTGGACTGCCTTGCCCTGGGGCCTCACTGTGGGTTTGCCCTGGAACGTAGAACTTTTAAGAGGTGGGTGTTAGGGTGCTCTGCTGTTGGCTTAGGCAGGGTCCTGGGGTCCTGCAGCTGCTTGGGTCAGCATTCAGAATATTGAGCAGGTGGGGGGTTGGGAAGGGGAGCTTGCTGTTGGCTTGCACTGGTGCTCCTTGGTGCTCCCACCCCAATGAAACAGACTCTCTCTGCCTACCTTCCAAGTTGTCTTCTGCAGGAAAATTGCCTCACGCCATCTTCTGGTTGGTTCTGTCCTTCTAGTATTTGTTTTGAAGTATTATTTTGAAAGTTGATTAGAGAGGATTCTCAGAAAGGTTTGAGTTTTCCACACCTTTATACCACCATCTTGGCTCTACCCTGGTTGGCAGCTTCATATTCTTGGTAGAGTTTGTACCATTTGTTTTTCTGTTTCAGTATCCCCATTTGGTGGATAGAGCATCCATCTCTTCTAGGTTGGTCAGCCTGAAGGTCTTATTCCCCACTATCAGGCTTTAGGTTCTTCTGTGAAGACTTTTTTTTTTTTAAACCCTTACCTTCCTTCCACCTTGGAGTCAATACTGTGTTCCAAGGCAGAAGAGTGGTAAGGGCTAGGCAATTGGGGGTAAGTGACTTGCTCAGGGTCACACAGCTAGGAAGTGGCAGAGGCCAGATTTGAACCTAGGACCTCCCATCTCTAGGCCTGACTCTCCATCCACTGAGCCACCCAGCTGCCCCCTGTGAAGACTTTTCTAAGAAATTTCTGTAGCTAAAGAATCTGAGGATGTCTTTGCATTCAGTTTCTTTTTCTTCAGGTGCTTCTCCTGTGCACGAGGCATTTCTTATGCCAGAAACTTCTTTAATTTTCTTTTATTTTTCTCTAATACTTTAGACTTTTTCTTATTTTGCTTTGCCATGCCTCATGTGGGATACTTATTCCTGGGAACTTCTGTTTGGTCGTTTCTAGCACATTTCTAGCATGTTCGTTTCCTTTGCAGAAAAAAGCAGAAGTGAAGTAACAGTTGAGTATCTCTGCCTTTTGCTATTTTATAATAATACTAATTCTTTAAGGTTTGCAAATCACTTCACATATATTATCTCACTTAATCCTTATCCTTGACCCATTCACCCTAAACAACCATTCTGCCTATTCTTGGATCCTTCTTTCTACATTATTTCTTGAAAACCAAACCAACCAACCAATCGACCAACCAACCTTTTTGTTGTTAGCTTCCCTCACCAACCCTACCATTTCCGTAGGACCTGCTAGGCTTTTATATTCACTCTGTATTGTCTGTCCCTTCATCTGTTTCTAAAAAATCTAAGTTGGTTGATGAACTCCCTGTACATCCATACTGGCTTTTTCACAACTCCAGTTTCTCCTTCTTATTGAGTTGTTTCCCTATAGATCTAGAGAATTTCATTCTTGAGACTTTCTCATCCTTTCTTTTCCCCATAGAATTAATTATAGGCAATGAGATCCTACCCATCCTTTTTCTGAAGTCTTTAAAATTTGGGTTTTTTTGCAAAATAAAGAATGTGTGATAGGCTATATAAAGTTTTAAAAAAATGTTCAAACTCTAAATTTCACTCCTCCCCCACCTCCCCACCCACCCATCCACCAATGCTACCATCATTTCTGTCCAAACTACCGTTTCTTCTTGTTCCTGTGAATCAGATTCATATTGAATTTCTTCTTTTGGTTCTCCCACCTTTTGAAGAACAAAATCATTATTAAGGGATATTCAAGCAGTTGATTGGTTGCCCTGATCTTGTGAGAGAATGAACTCTTTATCTGATGTCTGGAGAGCTGAATTCTCTCATCATGCCTGGTCTATGCCAGGCTTGTAATCTATTTCCTGAACTTTTTGTCTCTTTTTTCTTTCTGTTCAGATGGTCTATAGTATCCTCCAATGACAAGATCAGTTCTTTTTTTCCGCTTTACATGGATACTCTTCTCTATACTTTTCTGCTTTGATTCCTGGATTTCCTCACAGGAATATGCCTTCTAAATATACAGTTCTCTCCTTCCCCCCTTTTACCTATCCTATTTCTTTTGAATTAAGTATGCCCATACAGCACTATATTCCAGTCATGGTTTACATTTCACCAAGTCTCAGTGATACCTATGAGGTCAAATTTCCCTCTTTGTAGTAGGACCTCTCGTTCCTTTTATTTGTCACCTTAACTTTGGACATATTTGTATAGGCATTTGAGACCCTGGGTTTCATTACAGACAGGTCTCTTTCTTTCTAATTATTTTCTTTGTTCCTTCCTTCCTTCCCTTCCTTCTTTCTCTTTCTCCTTCTCCCTCCCTCTCTCTCTCTCCCTCCCTCTCTCTCTCTCTCTCTGTCTCTCTGTCTCTGTCTCTCTGTCTGTCTCTCTGTCTCTCTCTCTTTTCCCCACCTCCTCTCTCTCTCTTTCTCCCCCCCCCCCCACCTCTGTCTTGAACCCTGGACTTTAGATCTCTAAGCCTCAAATGAAAGCCTTAATGACTTTCAATCCATTGACCCACCTAGCTGTTCCTTTTCTCTTTCTTAAGGACATCAAATAATAGAATATGAACTCCTTGATAGCACTTAACGCAGTGCTTTGCCCAACAGTGAACACTTAATAAATACTTTTTTTTTTCATTCATTTACAATCCAAGTGGAAGAGATCAAGCTTTGGTCTACAAAGGTCTTCTCTTCTGACCCAGACAAACATCAGCAGTATCTCTCATCTCCTCTGATCATGACTGGGTTCTTTTCCTTTTTCTCCTTTGTCTTCCATTGGAACCCCTGGATGAGGGGCATCGAGATGACATGGTGAATAGAGTGCCATGCCTGGAATTGGCAGGTCCTGGATTCAAATCTGACCTCAGATACTTCCTAGCCCTGGGCAAGTCATTTAACCCTGTTTGTCTAACCCTTGCCTTTCTGACTTTGAGTCATGACTAAGAAATTAAAGTAAGGATTTAAGGGGGTAAAAAAGGAACACATGGATGAGCAAGAGGTTCTCCAGACTCATGTGCATCTTGGTGTCTCTGTGTCTGTCTCTTAATGAGGATCTCGGTGTTTGCCTGCTGGGTTGGTGCCTGACTCTTCATTGTCCCTGCATTTTGACTTCTTTTTGGCATGTGTATCTGTAGCCAACCTCTTCTAGATGCTATCTCCTTGGGCCAGTCCCCAAACTGAGCTCAGATATGGTCAATACTGTTGTATCCTCATTGCTGGTACCAGACTGTGGTTCTGGCCGTGGCGCAGTTAGGACCCCAAATAAGAAGCATCACACCTTGTCCAAGGAATTGACACACTTCTCAGCATACAACCTAGGAGTACAGGGCTTACCTTCCTCACTACAAAAGTGTAAGTCACTAGAGGCAATGGGCTTTGCACAGAACAAATAATGAGGCCGTGGCCCTAGAGCCTGGGGAATTTGTGGCTTTAATTCATACTGACCCAAAGGAGAATTTCTCCCTTCACAGATTTTTAGGATCTTTCCCAGGGTTACATAATCTAATGAAAACTCAAAATTTACTTGCTATTCATGAAAAATATAATTTTTTCAAGGTACCTTTCCCTTCATAGTATAGCAGTTAAAACCCCCTTTAACATATGGAATGATCTTTTATGATACATTATGCCATGTTGGTCTGTTTGGAATTGTGATTTTTCTCCCCATTAGTTTCATTTTACATACATAAAGTAAATCATAGAGGAGTATGACTATTTTGTGCTTGAGGATACTTTTTTTTTCCTAAGCCTTCCATTCTGGTCTCTAGTTTCCCCAAATTAATGAGGTTTTACTATACAAAGTTATTTTTATTCTTAACCTTTAGAACTACATTCTATTTTAGAAAAGTCATGCTAGAAGGTAGGTGGGTTGTTTGATTTATATCACCTCAAGGCATTCTTTAGAATGGGAAACAGAATATTATTGACTGCTTGGAGAGAAAAGGAGATAATGATTATTATTTTTTTAGTCCTTATCTCCCATTTTAGAATTAATACTGTGTATTGGTTCCAAAGCAGAAGAGTGGTAAGGCATAGGCAATGGGGTTGTTAAGGGACTTGCCCAGGGTCACACAGCTAGGAAGCATCTGAGATCAGATTTGAACCCAGGACTTCTTGTCGAAGGGCCTCACTCACAATCTGCTGAGCCACCTAGTTATTACCAAAAAGGAGATGATTTAAGGAAGTAGATTCTAGGACCAGTCTTGAACTGTGGGCCAGGTACCGTCTCCTCTTGTAGCTTTAAAAAATATTGAGAAGTTAATATATTTGTGTGTGGGAGGTTTAGGGGTTATGGTAGCAGGCATATGGTTAATAAGTTGTTTGGTCACATTTCATAACTCTCCTGAGAGTCATTCATTTATAAATGAGAGTCTCTCATTTATAAAATGGGAATGATATCTTGCACTGCCATCCTCTTAGGGTTCTTATGTGGAGAACTTTTTTTTTGGTAAAATAAGGATTTAAGAAAAAAAAAAGGAACATATGGATGGATGAGCAAGAGGTTCTCCAGACTTATGTATATCTTGGTGTCTCCATGTCTGTCTCTTAACGGGATCACAGTGATATGTAGAAGTCATCCAAGGCAGAAGAGTAAGGGCTAGGCAATTGGGGTTAAGTGACTTGTTTAGGGTCACACAACAGGGAGGTGTCTGAGATCGGATTTGAACCCAGGATCTCCCAGCTCTAGACTTGGCTCTCTATCCATCGATCCACCTAGCCATCCCAACTAAGTTTCATTTTGAGTTTTGTCTGCATTCATTTTTGAGTTTAAAATCAGGCCCTTCAGGAGAAAAACAGAATTTGATTGGCTGGTCTTCCTTCTTGCCTGCTCTATTCCCACCATTTTCAACTGTGAGTCAACCTGTGATCTTATCTGAAAAGGGAGAGCATTAGGCTTGGATGACATGAGGTCCCTTCTCCCTCTAACATTCAATGGCTCTTTCTTTGTTTTACAGAAATGGACATAAATATAGAGAGCTGTAAATAACTTGGATTTCAACCTCATTTGTGTTTAAAAAAAATTAAGTGAAACTTACTATATGAAAAATGGAACACCTTCATCTCTTCCAACCCATTGTGTGCTGTAGGATCCATTTTTAGAGGTGTCTTCTTAGTCACGAATCTGAAAATTGGAAAGGACTTCTCAGACACTATCCAATCCAACCTGTAACTGATGAAGAATGCTCTCTATAGCATATCCATCAAATGGTCATCCAGTGTTTTTATGAAGACCCATAGTGAAGGAGAACCTACCACTTGACCAGGCAGACCATAAATTCTGCTTCTCAAGCTCTAATGGTTTGGGAGTTTTTCCTTCCATCAATGCTAAATATGCTTCCATGAAACTATTTATTATTCCTAGTTCTAGTGGAATAAATCAAGTAATTTCCAGGTGAAGAGTTCATTCTCCTAATGAATCTTTTCTTCTATAGGTTAAACATGATGATGAGAGCTGGCATTTATATAGTGCTTTATGATTTGTTCTCTCATTTGATTAGCTGATCAAATATTTTTCCACTGGTCCTGATAAGTCAGGATCATGAAACCCATCACCATCTTAATGGCCCAACTCTGGACGCTCAAGTTTAATCTAGTTCCCCTGGACAGTGGTTTCCCAAACTGAATACAATATTCCTTACATGGTCTGACCAGTATACTGAGATTATCACCTCCTTACTAGTCCTGGATGTGATGTTCTCCAAATGCAGCTGTTTTGACAGCCCTGTCACACTGCTGCCTTGTATCGAGTGGCATCTCCCTTGAAACACCGAAATCTTTTTGACTGATTTCTAGTTGAAGCTCTTTTTGAATTTTGGAATGTAGGAATATGACATCATAATTATCCCTGTTGAATTTTATTTCTGCCATAAACATACCATCTATCCTGCCATTTGAATTGCCAAAGCTGTCATTTATTTGCTGTCAGAGACAATGCCTTTCTATCCCCAGTACCTAGCTTAGCACCTGGCAAATAGGGGGTTCTTAAGAGATGCCTGTTAATTTGATAAAATGATTTCCAAGTATATATTCTTTGGTCAGTCCAGGAGAGAGATCCTTTCAAAATGACATCAAATTACTTCTCGAGTCTAGTGATACGGTCTCTATCTCTAATTTTACTGTTATTTGTAGAGAACTTTTTTTCAATAGGATAATAATATAGGATAATAGGATAATATTTGGAGCTAGAAAGGAACTTAGAGGCCAGCTAGTCAATTTTCTTCATTTAATCCATATGGATTTATAGCCCAGGGAAATTAAATGATTTACCAGGGTCATCACACAGTTATTAAGTGGCAGAACCACAATTTGAACCGAGGTTCTTTGACTTCAAATCTTAAGTGTTTTTCATTCTTCTACATTGCACATTCTATATCTTGACCAATATTTTCTTTTTATGATATTGGTTCTTAACCTTTTTTTGTGTGTGGCCTTTGGCAGTCTGGGGAAGTCCTTCTCAGAATAATGTTTTTAAAGAAATAAAATATGTAGAATTAGAAAAGAAATCAATTGTATCAAAATACAATATATGGTAATAATAATTATACAATTTAAAAATAAGTTCCTAGACTCCAGGTTAAGAAACCACATACATCTATGAAAAGAAATGAGCACGAGTTTTTATTTTTGCCATGTACTTTCCAACTATAGAAAAGGACTAATTCCCCATCTGAAGTGAATCCCCTGAGACACTATTAGATGCTAAATGCCTTAAACATCAGTATATGAAAATGCTTTTGTAAGATGTGTGCAAAGCATTTCATCCTCCAAATAAAATCAATCTGCTCGAACTTTGATTGTTCAAAGGCAGATGGTTGGCAATTGAAACAGAAAGGCAAGCTGGCAAAAGGAAAAATAAAACCACAAATATCTGTATGTGAAAGTAATGTACGCTCTTGCCAAACTCCTCCTTACTTCGTTAACACAGCAGCGCAGCAATTAAGTAACATGGGAACTCAGACTCATGCCTAATACAATTGTCCTCAGCTAATGGAGTGAAACGACTCTTGCATATAAATACACCCTGCCTACAATGCTTAGGGAAAGCGGCTAAACTAGATCGGCCATATACACTCTCCACTGCCCAGGCCACAGCATGGATTCCCCTCGCTAAGTCCCCTTCACCATCACCATGCACTTAATGGTCCAGCCCACCAATGGGAAAGCTTTGAGTTCCTGTGGCTGGATTGTTACGCCCTTGAAGAATGAGAAAGACTCAGCCTTCCTCCTCAGTGCTGTTAGGCAGCCAGTTGGAAAGCAAATAATCTCTTGGGGGAAGGAAGAACAGTAGTGGTTGTCTTGAATGGTACAAGACACTCAAGTTCATATTAATGGGGCCCATTGGATGAGGTCTTGAGCCTGTAAGGGGGGGAGTGAAGGCATTGTGATGGAAGTAATCCCTTCCTCTTCTCCAGTGATGGGAGAGCCTGCCAGGGTTTTAAAATTTGGCAGCTTTTACTAGTTTAGCAAGGAAGAAATGGGAATTGCCGTATCTTCAGCTGCCTGCATTGAAGAATATTTGGCTGCGTGGGCCACAGGGGCATAGTGGGGTCTGATATAATTTGGCTATGATAACCAGGAAGTCCATTTGAAGATGCTAGAGAAGAGGGGAGGGAAGCTTCTGAAAGGATAGGAGTAGCCAGTGAGGTAGGGTGTGAGGAAGGTGGTATGTTGGTTATGTTCTGCTCGGGGTAATTTGATGATGCCCATGAAGGATGAATTAGATGATGAAAATCAGAAGATAGTCTACACTGCTACTGAAATAAGGCAGCTAGGTGGTACAATGGATAGAGTGTTAGAACTGGACCAAGGGGGAAAACCTGAGTGAGTTACCTTGGGCAAGTCACTTAACCTCTCTGCCTCAGTTTCCTCATCTGTAAAGATGGGGATAATAATAATAGCAGCTACCTACGAAAACCAAATGAGTTTGTATCTGTAAAGGGCTTTGTAAGTCTTAAAGTGCTATATATGCAGGGTCAGTAAGGTGGCTCAATAGATGCAGAGCCAGACCTGGAGACAGAAAAGTCCTGGGTTTAAATATGACCTCAGATACCTGTGTAACCCTGTTAATCCCCATTGCCTAGTCCTTGCCACTTTTCTACGTTAAAAAAGCGTGTTAATGGTAAGTTTATATTACCTTAATTACAACTACATTAATACAAAACAAGATTTGTTAGGTATTAGTGCTTTAGTCTTCAGTAAGATTGACTCATGTTGCTTAAAAAAATCAGTACACAGTATTAATTCTAAGACAGAAGGTGAGGATTTTTTAAAAGTACTATATACTTATCTGCTGTTATTATTAGGAAAATATGTAGTAGGAGATATTCTTGGAAAATTACATTTGGGCATTGAATTAAGCATTAGCTTTTTCAAACCAGGGTAGAGAACTGAAGTGACTCTTGGGTTGTTTGTAGATCAGCAGAGGCTCTATTGGGTCATTGCCTCTTTGGGTCTAACATCCACTCTGACATACCATTGCTTCTAGACAACGCTTTGAGGGGCCATGGAAGAGTGCCAAGAGACAGTGGCCCATTTGATGGCTCATGGGTAGAGTAAATCACTGGTGTCACAGGAAAGATAGCATGTTAGTTTTGCTCCAGAGTGGTTTCATCAGTGGCATAATAGCATCCCTGTGGACACAGGAAGCAATTTTATGTTTGAATATGACCTGCATTACTGAACTAGCAATTGTATTTAAGAATGTCTACCCTTTTAAAAGACACTGTTCTCCTTTTCATGATGTACATGATTTACTCCATTAGTATTAAGATAATGTAAATGCAAATGAAATATTGAGGTGGAACGGAGAAATACATACTTTTCCCGGAAAAGACTAATTACAGAAATCCTCAGGGAATTAGTGTGGAGGAGTGGATAGAGCTTACTATGGAATCAGGAAGACCTGGGTTTGAATATTACCTTTGACATACAGACTGTGTGAGCTTGGGCAAGTTATTTAAGCTTTTGGGGGTCTAGATGACCCTCTTTGATTGCAAGGTAATGAGCAAGTACCACTCTTTGGTTGGGGAAGTCTTCTTAGTAGGAGTTTCCCATACCAATAAAATTTAAAGTCCAAAAAAAAAAAGAAAATATCTGGAGGAATCTTTAAAGTCATAAGAATATAGATTTAGTAAGCAGAACCAGGAGAAACATTGTACATAGTAATAGTAGTATTGCGGAATGATCAACTGTCAAAGACTTGGCTACTCTGAGCAATACAATGATCCAGGACAGTTCTGAGGGACTTAGGACAATGACTGCTATCCACCTCCATTGAAACAATTTACAGCTTTTACAGATGAGGAAACTGGCAATCAAAGGTTAATTGATTTGTCTGAGATTTGACAGCTAGTAAGAGGCTAGATTGGAGCTCAGATCTTTGGGATTCCAGGTCCAGAGCTCTACCACAGCACCACCAGCTTCCCCCAAGTTCTCTAACTCCCAAGTTAATGTTCCTTTTAGTCTACCATCCTGCTTACTTTTGAGGGAATGATAGGGGATTGGTAGAAGTTGTACTGATGGCTCTATGCTTTATATTAACTACTTCCAACTGGACTGCATCATCATTATTTCTTTGTATCAAGACAAAGTCAAGATCATTTTCTGAAATACTTAGCCATCTCTCCTTGTGTTACTCATGATGAAGCAGCTGTGAAGATAATGGCATTTCACAGAGCAACATTCTTTAAAGAAGAGAAATTTTTATGTTGACTGTAACAGAAGCCTGCAAATTAAATGAGCAAATATGACAATGCAAAGTACTGACTTTAATATAAAAGTGGACCTGGGGAAATAGGTGTTAACATTTGGGAAAATGGGGTTTGGACCAAAGACCTGAAAGTAGCTGAAGGCTCAAAGAAGACTTTCTTGAAAAAAATATTAGGAAATTGCTAGTCATTTGTGAGCACCAGGCATAATTATAAAAAAGTAAAATTGATGTGACCTTGGGCAAGTCACTTAACCAGTTGGCTCATCCTTACTACTCTTCTATCTTGGAACTGGTTCTTATATTGATTCTAAAGACAGAAGATGAGATTTTGGGTTTTTTGAGTGAAATTGACTCTGTCCTAAATGACCAGTAGCTGATATTTTAAAACAACGATCTTGTACTCATTGGCTGATTGGCACACATCTCCAGTGGAGGATAGCTAGGAGAAATGATAGGGATGAAAAGACATTCTCTTAAATTATGTTACCTCCAATCTGATTTGTTTAAGCTGTTAACTGAAATTTGGGGAAATAGTAAAGCGATTGACACAGACTATTGCATAAACAGCCTCCACTAGCAAATATACTTCATTTCTTGGTGAAGCAGAGCGACATGGGATTCAGGGACCCTACTGGTTTGGATCATAGGCTCATTTGTAAAATATTACAGAGAAAGATGCTAGAATAACTGTGAATGGAAGTCTGAAAGACTCATCACAACAATGAAAAGCAGCTACCTGCTGGAAGCTTGGGCAGCTGGAGAGCACAGTAGAGAGATAGAGTGCCTGGTCTGGAGTCAGGAAGACTCATCTTCCTCAGCTCAAATATGGCCTCAAGATACTTCCTAGCTGTGTGGCCCTGAGCAAATCAGTTAATCCTGTTGACCTCAGTTTCTTCATCTGTAACATGAGCTGGAGAGGGAAATGGCCAACCACTCTAGTATCTTTGCCAGGAAAACTCCAAAATGGGGTCATGAAGAGCCAGACATGACTGAAGTGGTTGAACAATAACAAAATAGGAAGTTTGGTGAAAGTTTTAAAAGTCTGAGTGTTGTAGATCATCCCAGCTCACTTTCAGTGTATCCCCGAGTTGGTGTCACCTCCCCACAACTTTCTTGTCTACTTATGGATGATTCTCCCCTGAAGCCTGCACAGCAATTACTGAGTCCCTTCCTGGGTTGACCATATTTTGAGGAACCCCAGTCTCTCATCCCCCTTCCCTCCCTTTCCAGCTTCTTCTTCCCCAGGCTTTTGCTTCCTATTAGAATGTAAGCTCCTTGAGGAAAGAGATTGTATTGTTTTTGTATCCTAGCACTTAGCACGTGGCACATAGTAAGAGCATAATAAATGTTCAAACCCCCCTCTCTCTTCCTCCCCCCTTCTCTCTCTCTCTCTCTCTCTTTTTTTCTCTCTTTCTCTCTCTCACTCTTTCTCTGTCTCCTCCTCCCTTTCCCCCCTCTGTTCTTCTCTCTCCCTTCCTCACTTTAATTATCTATCTATCCAACCATCCATCCTAGAACCACCTGGATTTCAACCCATACGCTGAATGATAGTCATGGATTAACTAAAACAAATTCTTGCTTCTTTCCATTGATGTCTCCTCATCAGTGATCCCTTTGGGTTTTCCACTTGTTTAGACCCTCATTTAGTATCTGTTGTATTGTATGAGGAAGTAGCAATGCCATGGAGAAGAGAAAGTGTTGGAGAACAATAGGAATTGACTTGATACACATGGAAGAAATATATGTTGGGGTAAAAATGATTTTTCTTTAAAACTTTACATTCTGTTTTAGAATCAATAGTAGGTATTGATTCCAAGGCAGAAGATGACTAAGAGCTGGGTAATGGGGGTTAAATGACTTGTCCAGAGCCACACAGCTAGGAAGTATCTGAGGCCAGTTTGAGCCCAGGACCTCCTTTCTCTAGGCTTGGCATTCTATTCACTGAGCTATCTACTGGCTCTGGAAAAATGATTTTAAAGTCACTCAGGAAATAACTTTTCATAATATAGTAAAGTAGTTTATTGCCCATAGTGCTTTTACCCAAAGAAGGAAAAAAAGGTGATTAAAAATATAACTGAGACCTCCAAATAATACATGCTTTCTCATTTTCTATAAAATCTTTGTGACTAGTCCATGTGCATAGAGGACATTCTTGGTTTTTTTGTTTGTTTGTTTTAACCCTTACCTTTCATCTTAGAACTAATACTATGTATTGGTCCCAAGGGAGAAGAGGGGTAAGGACTAGGTAATGGAGATTAAGTGACTTGCCCAGTCACACATCTAGAACGTGTCTGAGGCCAGATTTGAACCCAAAGTCCCCTTGCCCTATCTCTAGACCTGGATCTCTATCCATTGAACCCCTTAGCTTTCCCTAAGGACATTTGTGATTAAAAACTTGAGGAGGGGATGTGCTTGTATGGATTTCCTATAGTTGACCATAGATAAAAGACCTGGAAGGGGCATTAGTAATATTATAGGCCCTCATTTTACTGATGAAGAAAAATAAGACTCAAGAGGTTAAGGGGACAGCTGGGTGACTCAGTGGATTGAGAACCATGCCTATAGGAAAGGAGTTCCTGGGTTCAACTGAACCTGTCAGTTCTCTGATCCACAAAGGAACCCTGCTCTCTTCCCTCTTAAACTAGACAGAGGGAAGAGATTAAGAAAATCCTTTTAACATAGTAGAGTTCAGGATTGATTCCTGATCCTTTTATTCTTCTAGTGTTGTCCTGTGTTCTTTCCAGTTTCATCATGCTACCTCTCCTTTATATGATCATACAACCAACCAAGAAATGGAATTATTAATTGAACTTTTTTTAATCCTTATTTTTAAAAGTCCTTTTAACTTGAACAAAATGCACCATTTGTACTTGGAATGAAGCCCCCTCCTGACCTCTTTGGTTGTCTGATTTCATTCAAAGCTCAGTTTGGGTGTTACCTCCTAGCTTTAAGCTTTTCCTGATTTCCTAATTTCACAAAGCTTCCCCACTACAGCTTTCAGGTACTTGAGCCTCCTTTCTCTCTTAAATTATCTTCAAGACCTAGAGGTCTTGTTAAGTATTTTAAAAGCTGAGATTTCTTTTGAGAATGGTTAGATTAAATTGCTAGTATAATGTCCCTGCAAATTCTCACATTCTTGGATTTATCTATGGACCTGTTTCACCCCTCAGTCAGACTTTTTATTGTTTGAGGAATGGGTTTGGTCTTTCTCTCCCTGAAAGTTTGCACGTAGTTTGCTGTGGATGACAGATGTTTAAATTCAAAGGGCAGTAGAAATATGCGTGACTTTGCTTAGCCTCCCGGACCAAGAAGGCAGGTTCTGTAGAAGTACAACTCATCCTTGCTCTCCTCCTCACCCCTTGCCTGCCTTTTTTCCCTAATCTATAACTCAAAAATTGTCTCTTGTTTTCATGTTAACCTGCTTATCCCTCATACTTGGTTCCTTGCGTATTCTCATTTTCTTTCTGCCCCTTTCCTCCCTCTCAATTTTTCTTTCCTAGTGTTCTCATTCAGTTTTGATGGCAGTTGATTAGCCCATATCAGACCCTCCAGAGAGTCTTCTGTGCCTCAGGAACCACAAATTGGCCCTGCGGGTAGCTGGCCTACCTAATTAGTCCTTGGCTAAATTTTGTGTTTGGTGTCATACGTGCCGTCCTATTTGTTCTCACATCACTTCATAAGATTTTCTTTGCAACATTAGATTCATTGTGGTGCCTCTTCATAAATTTCATGTTCAGAGAAAATTTGTCTGGGTTGCATCAAACAACTTGTGTTTCATTTTTTTATTGATGCCTTTTTAAAAAAAACATTACATGAATCTCTGCATATATTCTCTTACTTCCCTGTCTTTCCTCATCCATCTCTAGACCCAACAAGCCATCCCTTTGGACAGAGAGTGTATTTTAGGATGCGGGAGCAAGTGTGAAGCACTTGTCCAAAACAAGCCAACTTATTAATTGGGTATGGCAATTTAGGCATATTATGAAGGGGAAGGAGGTGATTTTTTTCAGTTGTCCTCTGTGCCCAAGCTTTTCACCTTGATTACAATAATTTTGCTGGGCTTCAGGACGCAGATCTGTAATCCTGGCTGCCAGAGTAACAGACTGGCTGATAATTTGAGCTCAGGAGGTCTAAGCTAGAGTGGGCTAGGCTGTTCAGGTGACAGTACTAAGTTTGGCATTAATATGGTGAGCTACTGAGAATGGGCAGGGATGGGGTGGCATCAGGTTTTCTGAGGAAAGGTGAACCTGCTTAAGTTGGAAAACAGAGTAGGTTAAGGCTGCCTTGATCATCAGAATAGGACTAGACTTTTGAGTAGCACTTTCAGCCTTAGTGAAATAGGGAGATCTAACTTTTAGTCCCCCTTTACCCCCTTTTTTAAATTAAAAATTCCTAGTTATACTTTAGCTGCAGAGATTCACTGATTTGTTTTAAAAATTGGGTTTTCGCCTAATTCAGTGAAATCTGAATAAATAAAATTTTATAATTTCCTGCTTTACACCTCACTTTTCTATCTGTGGCACATTGAACATTCTAAATAAGATGAGAAAAATGATCGCCAATCAATCTCATTTGCATTTTACTAAAAAGGAGAAGAAGATGAATTGGTCTGGCTTAGTGAGGAAATCTCTCACCTGCTCCTGAGCTACAGAATATAGCTATTGAGAATACAGGTTTTCTAACTCTAAATATAGCAGTACTGACCGTATTGTCTGGTTTGTCCCTTGGAAATATGTTTCAGTAATTGGCCTGAATTGGTTACCCCTTGTATAAGGATCACTTTCTTGTTTCTTAATTGAAAATTATTGGGTTGTAAACATCCTTTACGGTTAATCTATTCAACACAACACAAATTTTGTCTTAGAGTATAAAACCAAAAGTAAGATACTGCTGAACTAAAATTCCATATTTATGCTACTCTCCATTGTAGAAAATTGAAGAGCAAAAACTTTTTAAAGTTTGGGAAGTTTCTTCCATTTCTCTAGGTGGCCCTGTTCCTATTCTTGTCCAGGTTCGAATTCAGCTAATGAAAGATTTTGATATAGGTACAAACTATATTCATCTCACTCTAAAGGGCATCTTGTTCCCTTTTTATGTTGTTGTTTTTCCTGGAGAAAATACTCTGTCTCTCTAGAGTATTCTGAGAATAGATCAGGCCCCATGTTATTTTCATACTCTGCTCTGAAATGGGAATAGAGAATGGAAAAGTAGAATCTTTGAAGCACAGGACGTAAAGTGAGATTAGGTTAAGTAAAGTGAATTGGAGCTTAAGCAAAGAAAGCAGTGACAGGGAAAAAGGAACTTTTAGGGGTGGTGGTGAGGGAATTGGACATGGAATCAGGCATCTTGGGTTGGATTCAATCAGTAATCCACAAGAATTTATTAGAATTAAGCGCAATGACTCGTCAATCATGACCCCGGCAGAATAATGATGATGTATATTGATCATCTCTTGGTAGAGTGAGGATGGACTCGAACTTTAGAATGAAATAGACATTTTCAAACATGACCCACAAATGTGTTTTCTTTGAGCACATTTATTTGCTATTTGAGGAAAGGAGAATGTCATGGAGGAAAGTTGGGCTTAGTGAAAAAAAGTAAAGAAATGAGTATCCAACATATTTTATCTTTCTTTAAAAAAAATTTTTTTTGAGTTACATGTAGAAACACTTTTGACAATTGGTTTTTGATATTTTAAAATTCAGATTTTTTTTTCTCTCCTTGTCTTTCCCTCCTTTCTGAGACAGTGAATAGTCTGATATAGGTTATACCTGTACTTTTATATAATATATATTTCCATATTATGAAAGAAGACATATGACATATATAATAAAAAAAAACTCATGAAGGAAATATAGTGGAAGATAGCATGTTTTGATCTGCACTCGGATTCCAATAGCTCCTTCTTTGGATAGCTTTTGGTTTTTGCTTTTATGAGTCCCTTGTGGTTATTTTAGATACTTCTTTGCTGATAACAGTTTAGTCCTTCGCAGTTGATCATTGTATATTATTTCTGTAATTGTATACATTATTCTCCTGGTTATACTTACTTCACTTTGCATCAGTTCAAACAAGTTTTTCCAGGTTTTTCTCAACTTATCTTGTTCATCTTTCATTATGGCACAAGAGTATTCCATTACACCTATATACCACAACTTGTTCATTCTCCCTCATGTGATGGACAACCTCTGTTTCCAGTTTTTGCTGCTACAGAAAGAGCTTTCAAAAATATTTTGGTCCAGGTAGGCCCTTTTCCCTTATCTGTGATCTCTTTGGGATACAGACCCAGTAGTGATATTACTGAGTCTATCTACACATAGTTTTGTGGACTTTGAATCTGGGTCCATATGGCACTTCAGAATGGTTGTATCAGTTCACAGTTTCACCAATAGTGTATTAGTGTCCCAACTTTCCTACATCCCCTTCAGCTTTTATCATTTTCCTTTTTGGTCATGTTAGCCAATCTGACAGGTGTGAAGTGGAATCTCTTTTTTTTTTTTAAACCCTTACCTTCCATCTTGGAGTCAATACTGTGTATTGGTTCCAAGGCAGAAGAATGGTAAGGCTAGGCAATGGAGGTCAACTGGTCACACAGCTGGGAAGTGTCTGAGGCCAGATTTGAACCTAGGATCTCCCTTCTCTAGGCCTGGCTCTCAATCCACTGAGCTACCCAGCTGCCCCCTGTGAAGTGGAATCTTAAGAGTTTTAATTTGCATTTTTCTCATCAATAATGATGTGAATCTTTTTTCACATGACGATGGATAGTTTTTACTTCTTCCTCTGAGAATTGGCTGTTTGTATTCTTTGACCATTTTTCAGCTGGGGAATTCAACATGTTTTAAAAATACATAAAAGACAGGAAGGTTCAGAAAGTGACAAAGACAAAAATAATGTTGATACTTAACATGATAAATTTTGCATATTTTTTTTAAAAGGGAGCTCTAAATGGCAGGATTATAGTTTCACATGCAATCCTTTCATCCATTTTCATATGGAAATATTCATGTTTAACTTTTAAGCTGTTAATAAAAATGTTTAAAAAAGAAAAGGAAAAAACTAAGAAAGAATATGAGAATATATGATGAAAACCTACCTTTGATGGTACTTATTGAAATATGGGGATTAACATTTTGAGTTATTGGTAAAGCTCAACTGGGCTTTAGAAAAGAATGTTAGTGGAAATTTAAGCCATCTTTTCTGGTTAGTTCATTCACTTGGAAACAAGGGAGAGAATAAATCTGGTTCTTTCCCCCCCTTCCTTCCTTAAATAATATGTACATTTATATTCTAGGAATGCTGTATGGATGCTAATTTCCTTTAGACAGAGATTACTTCTGAGTATTCATTTTCTGTTGTTCTTCTCAAACATCTGCCAATATGATGTTTTGTAAACATAAAATATTGACAAAAGACATTGGACAAAAGATTAAATAAATAACTCCTTTTAGCAGATCTGACATTTTGGGGTGGGGCATTCTTCCTTTGATGAGGTTCCATAATTGTCTCTTCCTTCTAAGACTTCTTTCTTTCTTTAACTTCTATTCAATTGAATGAAGTGTCGTTCCTTGCCTACCTCCACCCTTAGTTATGCCCTGCATTATAGTCCATCTGTGACTTTTGCTATGATCAATAATCCATTGAATCCATGATCTTTTTAATGTGGTAGT
The DNA here is from genome assembly GCF_027887165.1 of Monodelphis domestica. NCBI lineage: Eukaryota > Metazoa > Chordata > Mammalia > Didelphimorphia > Didelphidae > Monodelphis > Monodelphis domestica. Next base: position 116,941,574 of record NC_077231.1, read on the forward strand.
TCTCTCCAGCTGTACAGATGGCAACCCACCCATACCTTGTCTTGGTAGTTATCTTGTACAGGAAATGTTGTTGTTAATCATTTGTTTCAATTGTGTCCAATTCTTCATGACTCCATTTGGGGCTTTCTTGGCTCACATGCTGGAGTGGTTTACTATTTCCTTCCTCCATCTTATAGATGAGGAAACTGAAGTGAGCAGAATTAAGTGACTTGCCCAGAGTTACCCAGCTAGGAAGTGTCTGAGGCCACATTTGAACTCAGGAACAAGGGTCTCCCTGACTCCAGGCTCAGCACTCTGTCCACTGCACTACCTAGCTGGCCCTATGGAAATAATGGGGCCACCATAATGGTGTAAGCACTTAAATTTTTTTTAAAAATGAGGTTAACTTAAGGTCATATTGTCTAACTACTCCTCTTCTTTGTTACTAATCTCTCCCCTTCCTCCACTCCTCCTTGCTCTATTCCGTCCAAGAGCAATTAGATATTTATTAAGTGAATTGAAGTTTGGTGAGCAGAACATTCATATAAGCTGGGTATATGTCCATTATGTTCTTATGTAAAACACAGATAATTATCACACTTAACTCCCAGGATTACTATGGACAAAATGAGACTATATAAAGCACTTTGCAAACCTTAGAGGGCTATAGAAATGTGTTTATAAGATGCTGGTAATGTCTAAAACTACAAAAAAGAATAAAGGAACATCAGTTTTCATATAAATATTTAGGCTCTTAATATAGACGTTCAGGACAGGCTTTATTTTGTGCAGCAGAGAAAGGAAAGACTTGGACCCATGCTCATAAACGGTCAAAGCCACTCCCTTCTCTAATGGGCAGCCACTTCCTCCTAGGTTCCAGATAGCCATTGGACTTCTGGTACACACACACACACACACACACACACACACACACACACACACACACACACACACACACACACACCTAGGGCTGAACCTTCCCCAAAAGGAAAAAGCAATTGAGAATCTGTTTGGAACCAATGAGTCCTAGAGACTTTTCCTCTTCTTCCCAGAGACTTGCTTTAGGAGCTTAGCATTTTCCTGGAACTCTTTTCAGTATCTAGCTTTGGCTAGAAGATTTCTCTGTTCAGAATCTCCAGCTTGTTGCTCTGCCTCTACCCCTCTGCCATCCTTCTGGTTTAGCCCAGGAACTCCTCATGGCTTAGTTGCTGCATCCGTCCAGTGACCTCTCTAGGAATACCTGCTTCACTCCTTTCCTAGGGCGAGGTGTTTTCCTGATTCACATCATTCCCTGAAAGGTTGGAGCAGGTTTCTCTCCAGAGAAGAGAAAATCTGCATGTGATCTGACCTCAGCTCTGGTTTTTGTCATGGCTGTCTCTCCTTTTAAAAGGTGGCATCCAAAGTTGTAGAGCCCAGATGCTCCCAAACTGGCCAACTGATCATTCTGGTTGGTGTTAATGGACCAGCCAGGTAACATGAGCTCACATTTTATCAGGGAGATGTCATCAATGAAAGAACAAAATCCCACGTGTAATATCACCAAAGATGTTTATTTTCTATCTATCAGTGCCAGGACACATTGACCATTAATGAAGTAACCTTGACCAGGTTCCTCTCGGATGTGTTGTCTATATCTCCCATCATTTCAGCAGATTTTCAGAACAGTTCTCAGGTCTGCAGATTAACTTTCTTTTATTATGTTTTGGCTTGTCAGGCATGACAGAAAGAGCGCTGGATTAGGAAGTTAGAGACCGTAGTCCTGGTTCTGCCACGAATTAACAACGTAATCTTGACATCTGTTCTGTAATGCTCTGACATCTGTAAAATCAGATAATTGGACTAGAGAACCACTATGGCCCTTCTGGCCCTAATATAATTCAATAAGGGGCTTTAACCTTCTAAAGGGAAAAGTAGGAAAGTATTTAAAAATTCCTTCTATCTTTTCCATTTCTGGGTGTGTGTGTTCTTGTCAAATGGATGCACATATTAATGGTGATGCCTGCCTGTCTAATGGCTGGAAAAAACCCTCATATTTACAAGAGTACCCAAAACATCCTCTTGCTGACACATTCTGTCTTCTGACAGAGAAAATGCTAATAATAATTTTAATCATAGCTCACATTTTTTATAGCTCTTTATGCTTTTATGGAGTGCTAACAAAGCAAAATTACACAGATGAGAACTTGTAATTTTCCCACCTGTAACTTTGGAAGGCTATTGCTTTGTTGTTTCAAGTTTGCGACAACTGCCGACTTTGTCTACTGCCTACTGCCAGGAACCATCCCCTCAGGATGGGAAGGGAAGAGGAAGTTCAGCTGGTAGGACTTAGTCGGGCAAGATGTGAGCAAAAAGCTTATCATCACTTATTCTTCTCGTTCTTGTGCCCTGCTGGATATAGGCTCTGGTAGGGCATAACTCCAGAGTAGGGAGTTTAACCTTTTTTCATGTCATGGGTCCTTTTGGCAGTCTAGTGAAGCCCATGGAACCCTTTTCAGAATCATGTTTTGAAATTCATAAAATAAAATACTTAGGATTATAGAGGAAAACAATCTTATTAAAATGAAGATATGTTTTTCCCCCCATCCTAAGTTCAAAGATCTTGAAATCTACCCACCGGAAACTTTGGTCCATACATCTTTCCTGATTTTATATATTAAAAAAAAAAATATATATATATATATATGTATATATATATATACCCTCCTGATACTCCTGCCCTCTCCCCTCTTTATCTCTTCTCTTCCATTGATGACATTATAGAAGAGGATGTAGTAGGTCCTACCAGGAAAGACTACAACATTGCCTAAATTTTCCAATGATACTTGAAAAATCCTATAGTAATCTACAAAAATCATCAATCAACAAGGATTTAGTAAACACCTATAACATGATAAGCTTTGAGGAATCATATATAAAAAGGAAATAATCTCTGCTCTCCAGAATCTTACTTTTTCTGTGGGGAGATAAGCATATGTATAATAAGTCACTGGAATGAATCAAAAAAAGCTTCATGTAAGAGGTGGTCCTTAGGCTGCATTTTGAAGAAGAATTTGATATCCTTTAAAAGGTGGGAGTAAGAGGAGATCATACAATTGAGGCTTGGGGAAAGGAACCGAGACAGATGGAGTGGTTGAAGAACAGCTCTCTTGTTCACTGGCCATTAATTGCATAAACTAGCTGCCAGGTTAATTTACGTAGAACTTTATTTTTATTACTATTTAGCTTTTTTTTTTCATTTCTAAATGCCCATTGACTTTCAGAAACGTTAACATGTTTCATGGTTAGAAAAACCTATGAAACTGAATGACTTCACCCACAACCTTACATGGAGTGGCCCATCCTACCCCCCAACTGCCCCCAAGCCACACAGTACCCCCAGGGAGCATGAGCTGGGTAGCCCAGTCTCTGACTTGAGATTTATTTTCCATGACACCAATGGCTAACTCCTTATCAATGGGCTCATAGTAGGGAAAGAACAGATATCATTGTTTGTTAAACCAGACTGGCCTTATTTTTCCTTCTACCTGCACAATGATCTGCTTGCAAACTAATTAGAGCATTTCCCCAATGGTGTTGGTGATCTACTTCTCTTGGTGCAAATTAAACATTTCTCTGGGCTTCTGGACAGTTTGTAGTGTCATCTCAGGAAATGGCAATAAAGCTGCTGTCCCCTCTGACCTCTTTTAGCAGAGTAATATGGAAAATGGGCATTTCCCCTATAATACATCCCCAACTTTACATTTTATTTAGCTTTAGTTTTATTTTTATTATCGTTGAAGAAATTTCCTTAATATTATTCAGTATTATTCCTTGGAGGAATAGTCTACATTTTTATATGATCTTATTTCCCTCTTATGTCTCAACTTTTTTCCCCTTTTGAGCCTCAAATGTACATAATAAAACTTTTCCACATTGAGTGTTTTAGAAATATTTAGAAACTGAGATGAATTTTAAAGCTGGTAATGAGTTGGCAGAAGCACAGTACTGAGAATCAGAGGTCTAATGTTTTAAATGACCTGGCTCTGCCATTTGACTAACTTTTGAGAAGATCATTTCACTTGCTCTCAGTTTTTCATCTGTAAAATGACAATTAGATATATGATGTTTAAGATCCCTTAGAGCTCTTAAAAATCAAACTTGAAACACAGGCACTTTTTGGAGAAAACTGGCATCCTTGGCAGAACCATACCAGACTCTTTTCTTAGCTTCATCAAAGCCTACTCTGCATCATACCTGGAGTCTTCTAGGTCAGTTCCAATCTTCAAATCAGAGAAGCACATTTGCCAAGCGAAGGGACCAAGAATGTCTGTATGCCAAGCTGCAGCAGCTGTAGTCCCAGAAGCAGCTTCCATCTGGGGCTCTATTAACAGCTGGAGTGCTATTAACACTACTGGGTTTCCTTTTCCCTTTCAAGAGTTTTATCTGTTCAGCTAATCCTTTTGGGTCAAAAACTTAGCTCTCCTTTTTTCCCTCTCCTCTTAGAGATGTTCTAAGGCTTCTAATTTCTGTGGTAGCCAACCATTTAAATTTACTGGAGGATTTTTTTTTTGTTCCAGGGAGTTGATTTAATAGTATTTCTTTTCACTCATCATAAAACAGAGCTTGTATAGGATAATGCAAGTAAGAAACTGAAGGTAAGGTTAAGGATAGATATTATGTAGATGTCACTAGTAAAAGGTCAAACCAAAATATAATTGCCTGTAGTAAGAGAATATTGAATAAATGCATGACGTGCTTTTATTTACAATTTTATTGTTGAGACTAATTGACTTGTTAGAAATTCTTCCATGGTGGATTCATGAATGGAAATGTACAAAAGAAATTAGACCTGACTACACTTTGATGTATTAGCACCTTTAAATCAAGGTATGGAAGGTATTTAAACTAATACAAAATGAGCTCTGCTATGGCCATGTAAAGAGAACTCTAATTTATCAATTGACCCTGTTTTCAGTGTTTCTGATTGGTGTTAGTCTTTTAAAATATAAGCATGTGGACCACTAGACCATGGTTTTTTTTCCAATCTCTACATAGGTTCAGGGTTCTAAGAATGGAAAGGGAGTCTTTATATTCCTTTCTAAGTTCATGCAGCTGTCTTGTGTCTATGACTCTCTCCCCTCTACTCCCAGGAAGTGGAGGCTAAAGTTTCTTTCCAAAGAAGTAACACCAGAATGTAAATTTGGAGATCAATCAGTTAGCAAGTATTGAGTCACTGCTATGTGAGCTGGGGAGCTCCTGAAATCAGGGTACTCCTTTAATTTGTTTTCCCATGTCATGAAGTTCTCAATGCAAAGTCAGATTCTTACTTTTCTTGTGTTTGTGTTTTTTCTTCCTTTCTAGGATTCCCTAAAGATTTTTCCTAAAGATCAACTTAATGCATTATTAAAGAACCTTCTTATAGGAAAATGATAGCAAAAAACCAGAAATAATAAACACACTTTCATTTCCTCTTTTAGAAATTACCTTCAGAAAGAAAAACAAAAACTCTTATACTAAAAGTTTGAATGACATGAAGTTCTAAATCTTATTTTTTTAATAAGAACTCTATAAATCTTCATGTGGATGCCAACAGGACTATTTTTTATTTGTGGATGAAGCTGACTCTTATCAATAAAAAACTGTTTTCCACATGTCCTATAAAGAGAACCCACATTGCTATTGCATTTTTGGTGGTCTTTATTGTTGTTTATACAGTATTAATGCCAATGAACAAATACTACCTGAACTTTTTTTTTCTTTTTTTAAGACAGGATGATATGCTAAACCAATGAAATGCTCTACTATGAAAGTTTAGGGCATGATTTTTTCCCCCACCAGATGCCATGTGAAGTCCCAGAGGTATAGAATGTTATCTTTGTAAATCAGGCAGCTGTGGCCTGGATAGTCGGCAAGCTCTTTCTTGAGGGAGTTTGGCTACTTCCTGGTTCTTTCTGGGATAGAAATAAAAGCTGCCAAGTTCCTTTATCCTGTGACTTTTTCCGCTTCCTCTTAGTAAAAAAAAAAAATAAACCAGGAAGTATGAAAACAGATGCCCAAAAAAGCCCAATTGAACAAAGGAATTTGTTTCATTTTGTTTTTTGTTTTAAAATAACTGAACATTTACCTCTTTTTGAACTGCCAAATAATGATGTACTCAGTGGTCATAGGGAAATAAGAAGAGGATAAATTACTTTTTTTCTCAGGTCATATGTTTATATCAACTCATTTGTTCTTTCAGAAGCTGACCTTCCTGAAGGCAGATCAGGATGCAGTTCCTGTCTCCTCCTAGCATGTGCCTACTCAAATTTTTTAGAACTCAGTACCAATGAGAGACGACTTTTACACCATTGCAAATTCTCTATTTTAGATACACGGGTATCCCAAAAGTCTTACTGCAGTTTTGAGCTTCAGTAGTATAACTACAGGCTACAAACTTACCCAAAAAACATCATTTGAAATTGTAATTTTTGAAATTTTTTTTATACTCAGTTGTTTCTTTTTTCCTACATCTTCAGTAATGCTTTATTTTTTTTCTTCCAATTACATGTAGAAACAATTTTTGGCTTTCATTTTCTAACATTTTGAATTCTATATTTTCCTTCGACTTCCTTCTCCTCCCCGTACATTTTTTTAGTTTTGTGAAATTTGAATAATACATTTTAAATTTAATTTTCTAGATGACACTTTCTTAGACCAAGAAGGAGGGGAGGTCTGGTCCAAAAGGAAGTCTTCTCCCTTGGCGCCCCCCCCCCCCAATCTATCTCCATTAGACTTTTTCGTGATGGGCGCCATGTCAAAATAGTTGTGTCTACCTCAAAACCTTGTTATTTGGATGATTTTAAAGGTAGTATTACAAATGCAATCCTTTCAAGTCATTGATCAGCAGCCAGTGAAAGTTTTTACAAAGTGAAAAAATCAACTGGAGTGGAGTTTTTTAGCCAGGAGAGAATGATTAGATTGAATTTGAATAAGAAATATGTATGGCTAGGCAATAATGCTTCTTCAGGGCAAGAACTATTCACCTTCCCCCCATTTATTTTCCTTTATTCTTATAATTCCATGCATGGTACATAATAGGCGCTAAATAAATGCTTATTGGTGAATGAATTAGCTCCTCCTAATGCTTGGCTTCAGAGAGATGAGAAAAGAAATGAGGTGGAAGCTTCAGAGAGCAAGTTCCCATTGCATGTAAGGAAAATGCCTTAACTAGATTTCAAAAATGGAATAAGAGATTATGGGTCTTCAGGCAAAGGCTAGGCTGCATGAGTTTGTCTGGAATACAGAAAGAGATTTCTGTTTCAATATATGGTTTGGACTAAATGAACTTTGAGACCTTTTCTGTTGCCAAGATTATACGAAGGAGCTTACATTCTCCTTGGGAAGACAGGACATGTGTTTATGTGTATGTGTGCATATGGCTTATCTTTTCATAAAGTAGGATAGGATAGAAGGAGTAATATTAACAACAAATGTGGTAGGTATTCAGCAAGCGGGGAGATCATTTTGGACTTAGGGCATCTAGAGAATGACTAGGTAAGGACTTGAAGGTTGGATAGGACTTGAAGGTTGGATAGATGCAAAGGGAAGTTGTGGACATTATTATTATGAATGTCTTAAGAAGATGCCTGGAGGAAGGATGGTGAAAGCTAATCATCAGACCAAAATGGCTGGAATATTATGGGGAATATAAAGCTAGGGCAAAGGGGAAGAGAACAGGACAAGCAAGTTGTGACCAGACAGTGTAGGGCATTGAATGTCAAGCTAAGAAATTTGATTTGATTCTGTAAAAAAAAGCATGAGATGCCTCCAATAATGGATGGTCTAAATTTTTTTTATTTTTAAAATCCTCAACTTAAACATCCAAAGAGCGTTTTCTTTTCCTTTTCCTTCCTTTTTTTTTGGGGGGGGGGTTAAACAAAGACTAAGACATGTTTACTTTGTACTCTACCCAAAGGTCTTCCCTTCTGATCTTTGACATCATGTGTATTTCTATGATGTGTAACTTACTTATCCAGTTGTTTTTTTAGCATCTTATGGAGTGAATGGCAGTTCTAAAAATATCTTGGAAGCTACACCCCTTAAACAACGCCTGCCTCCCCTTTTTCTGGCTCCATGACACCTGATACTGCCAACTTTCTCCTGAGGCAGAGCTTTAAGACACAAATTTTCAGACCCTCTTTTAATTTAATTTTTAAAATGTTTTATTTTCCTACAGATCCTTTTTAAAATAATATTTTTCTCTAGCTCATCTGGTGCCTTTCTCCCCATCCAAATATCCTTGCAAGTTTTTGCTAGTTGGCTAGTAAGTATGACTGGTTTGTTAATTGATTTCCTTCCCACGCAGTAGAACACAAAGAATGAATCCTAAGTGAAACAATTAATTTCATCCTTTTTGATTTAAAAAAAAACAACTCTACACACTACTTTTTACTGAATTTCCTTCTGTTCATTAAAAAAAGAAGTTATAATAGCCCACTTCCTCCTCCTTTTTGCCATCACTATTTCTAACCCCAATTAAAGCCTAAGAGAGAAAAAAGAACCCCCTTGTAACAAATTAAGCAACATAAATCCTTTTCCTGTTGCATTTTTGCTGACTTTTTGTCCAGATCTGGGATGAAATATATTATTTATTTTAGTTTCAAATTAGATTTTTAAATCATTTTTCAACCTGTTGCAAACTTTAGGATTTTTCTAAATAGTTATATAGGAGCCCGGTAGCTTACTTCCTTTCAAGTATCCATCCTAGCCCCAAAGTCCTAACATAGACATAGACATAGACAAAGACACAGACATTTTATACATATATAAAAATATGTACATACTTAGAGACATATATTTTTAGGGGAATGACATAAGTGTGAAAAAAATGAATCTTAAAGAAATGTTTTAGTGTTATGCATTTTGTAGTCATTACTGTGGAGCTTTGGCTGATGAGCAATCAGGAATTTTAGTGGCTTTGATAAATATAATTGTCAACTGGAAATACCCTGAGGGTCCCTGGTTGCAACTATATTTCCTGTGCTTTCCAGTTCCATTTAAGATAGGTAATATGCTTAACAGGGTTTTTTTCCTACCTTCTACTTTCCTCAGCCTTTCAGATAATGACATAATTTCTTTAGACATGAATGTAGATATAGACATAGAAACTTATAGTTGATAAAATATTGTTTTTATTTTATGCTTGACTGCAGAAGAAATCCAAAATTAAGGAAATAAAACCTTAGAAAAAAACAAAAAATGATTCCAAAGCATTATGTTTGATATTAGAATGATATACTCTGTATAGAACTTTTAAAATATAAATTTGTCATAGAGTGACTCTGTTTGCATACTTGACTTACTTTTATAGGTATCAGATATCCAGAATCTCTTCATCTAGAACTTGAAACTCTTCTATGCTAATTCTAGAGCAATCTATGAAGTCATGTGCTAGGATTTGAGATCAGTTTTTTTTTTTAATAGTGTAAATTTTAATAGAAGTACAGCTTTTTAGAAAATGCAGGTAGATAAGAATTTACCTGTCCTGTGACTTATGTTCACCACTTCTTTCTGATAATTGTTTGATTTTTTTTAAACCCTTACCTTCTATCTTAGAGTTGATACTAAGTATTAGTTCCAAAGCAGAAGAACCCTAAGAGCTAGACAAGTGGGGTTAGGTGACTTGCCCAGTGTTATACAACTAGAAAGTGTGTGGGGTCATTTTTGAACCCAAGACCTTTCATCTTTAGTCCCAGTTCTCAGTCCACTGAGCTACCTGGCTGCCCTTAATTGTTTGATTCTTGAAGGGCCAAGCTTTCAGTAGTTTGAATCTTAAACAAAAGTTTTTGAAAGTCTCCTGTGTTTTTCATTATTCCTTTTGAAAGGTGATTTCCCCACAATCATTACAGTCAGGAGAGAGAAAAGCTGGGATATGAATGAAGACCCTCTGATTTCACATTTTCTGCCTTTTTCTCTGTATTGCCTCCCTAGTGATAAAAGGCAACACTCTTACACTCTTCTCTACTTTAAAGGTCATCTAGTCCAACCACTTCATTTCACAGGTAAGAGAAATAAGACCCAGAACAATGAAATGATCATTGTTGTCTTTAACCAGCCTTTGGAGAAACTGGTTACTTGGCTTCCATGAAATCAGTTTACTGGCATACAGTGAGGTCAGACTTTAATCTCTCTTCTTTAATTGCTTGTGTCTAGAAGGTACAATTCTTGCCATCCCTAGCTCATATTTTATGGTGGGTTTTTGTTTGTTTGCTTGCTTTTGGTAAAACTTTCATCTTATGAGCAACCTCTGGATATTGTAAGAAGTGTGTAGTGATGTGGAGGGCACCAAAAGGATTCTTTTTTGCCTTTCTGGGTCTACTTTATCAGATAATCTGTTTAGTTCTGGGCAATTAGATATTCTAGATGTGATCATCTGCTGATGACCTCACATTTTGAGAACTTAGAAGTTACAACAAGAAACCCCAGTTACTTTCCACGGGATTTAGTCTAGAATTTCATTTTGGACCTCAGGATAAAATTATTTGTTCCCAACAATCCAAAGAATGAACCAGCCTGATGAAAATGTGGGATGGGTAGGAGCTTGGGTTGGGGAAGAGGTCACTAACCATATCCTCAACTTCTTTGTAGATGAAAAAAATATGTAGTTAAAAAGTATTTGGGGAAGATCTTACTGAGATTATTAACTGGGAAGGAGGCCCAGAACTCAGCCAGGCAAAGGAAATGTATAGTGTTCAGCTATTAGACATAGAGAAGATTCTTTGGCTCGATTTCGAAGTGGTGCTTATTAGCTTTGGAAGAAGTCAGTCTAAACTCCAGTCATAGACTGGTACCGTGGTATAAGGTGATACTGTGGAGTACTATCAGGCAGGGGAGAAAAATGGAGGAGAGGTATGCTTGAGATCCTAATACAAGGGGCAGCTAGGGAGCTCAGTGGATAGAGAGCCAGACCTGGAGATGGGAAATCCTGGGTTCATCTATGACCTCAAGATGCTTCTTAGCTGTGTGACCCTGGACAAGTCTCTTAACTCCAGTTGCCTAACCCTTACAGGTCCTCTGTCTTCAAATAGGTACTTGGTATTGATTGAAAAACAGAATGTAAAGATTTTTTTTTTTTACGAATTGTAACACAGAACCCTTTCTCCAACTTGTAATGTAATTTCTAGCATTCAGATTTAGTAAATATTTACTAAGTATTTGTGTATAAATGAAACACTTCAGGGCAATACCATTGGTGCTTGCTATTATCTATTAGGACTAGAGATTTTTATTGTAGCTTGCAATAAAAAATGTTTGGATACTTTAGATCTATGATGTCTCACTGTTAGGAAGAGTGAATTCACACTCTAATTCTGTATAACTCTAGTCCAAGTCTTCCTGTATTGCTTGTAGTCCAGCCACACGTTCCGTGCTTAGAATTATTTATTAACTGACCGTCCAAGAAAATCTAAACTAGCCAGTGCCCTTCCTCCGCAATCTGAACAGGCGAGTGAGGACAGTTTGTGGAACAGAAGAGATAGCTCTGCTGAAGAGAGAGCCAAAAGCACCAATGAACTTTGGCACAGGTCTTCTGTCCCCCTTGCCACCTCATCATCAAGTCTCTCTCTTGGACCACCTAAGACATCTCTGATTGGTAAATAGCCACCAGGGAGGTGAACTTAGAGAGCCTAACTCCTCCCTCATTACTTCATCCCAGGAAGAGGCGGGTCTCAGAAGGATGCCAACACACCTCCTTCCTCTTTGCCACTGGACTGGGTCACTGTAGTCCAAAATGGCGGCTGGAGCTTATTGACTTCATTACCTAAGAGAGTTCTTATTTACAGATAAATAAGGAGGAGGTCTCCACCCTGTCTGTAATAAAAGCCAGCCCAGGTAAATGCCTTGGGGCCCGGGAGTAAATGACTTTGAAGCTGACTGACCTTCTGAACCCAAAGTTTGAGAAAAGTTTCACATAAAAATCATTTTGATTCAATATTAATTTCCCAAACTGTATATGTGTGTATATATGTGTGTGTACACATATTTGCATTATAGACAAATGTATAAATGTGCATATTTTGAAAACAGTTCCTAATATGTATTGATACTGTTTTTAAACTCATGATTTAAAACAAAATCTACCCTTTAAAAAAGATTTTGTACATATTGAAAAGTCTTTGCTGACAAGAGTCTTGTAGTCAGGCAGACTCTGGTTAAACCCTACTTCAGACACTTTATTAGAAGCCTGCCTCATGCCATTTATTCCCGATTTATAAAATGAGGAGATTGGATTAGATAGTAATAATAATAATAGCTATCATTTATAGAGTTCTTTGAATTTTATAAAGTATATTGTTTGGAAAACATACACTATTTTTCATTTGTTCATCACAGTAATCCTTGGAGGTAGGTACTATTATTACCCCAATTTTACAAATGAAGAAACTGAGACTGAGTGCTTAAGTGACTTGTATAGGCTAAATAAGTGCCTCTAATGTAAGGTTCAGACTCGGGTCTACTAGGCTCCAAGGCCAGTATCTACTCTCACCCAGCTGCTACCTGTCCTTCTAAATCAATGATTCCTCAAGCTCCTTTCCCTCTTCTCCCACTGTCAAGGTTTTACTCAACTTGTCCTCATTCATAAACGATATTTATATTCACTGTCATTAGCAGTAAACTTCCTTGGCGCAGATATAGACCCAATATTTACAGGTTTCCATTTTCACTTGCCACTGTATTGGGTCACAGATTTAGAGTTGGACAGAACTTTCACATGCTGTCTCATTTTACAGATGAGAAAACTGAAAACCCAAGGGTAGTGAAGTACCTTGCCTAAGGCCATTCAGAAAGCCTCAGAGGTGGGATTTGAACCTAGGTTCTCTAAACTCCATCAACTGAACCATGTTGTCCATTTTATCCCAGACCATTACAAGCACGAGCCCTCTTTGTTTTCTCATAACAAGTAAAGTGCCTCTGCTTGGCAGGAACTGCCCCCTGAGGTTTAAACTCTACCCTCCCCATCTCTTCTCCCTTGTCCCAACTTACCATTAAAGAAAATTATTTTCCCTATTACATTAGCCTAGGGCTAAGTCTTGGATCCCTCCCATCAACCAGTTATAAGCATGCCCTCACTGCACTCAGGGTATTGTCTTGGGTGCTATTTGAATATATATTGGAAAGTAAAAATAATCTGAATTTTTCAGAAACTATAAGGGGAATATTGAGGGCAAAAAGTTGTGAAAAGGATCCTTAAGAATAAACAAGATGTGGGGACTTCTGGGTGGCTCAGTGGATTGAGAATCAGGACTAGAGATGGGAGGTCCCAACTTCCTAGCTGAGTGATCCTGGGCAAGTCACTTAACCCTTATTGCCTTGTCTTTAGTGCTCTTCTGCTTTGGAACCAATACAGAATATTTATTGATTCTAAGATGGAAGGGAAAGATCTTTAAAAAAAAAGAAAAGTTTTTTTTTTTTTTTACAAGGTGTTCTCCAAAGACTTAGTGGTGTTCTCCAAAGACTTAGTGGAATGTTGTGCTTCAAAGCTCTTAAGAGACTTTTTTTTGAGACATCCAGGATGTGGTGTATCCATGGGTGACACACTCCTGTAATCTTAGTTTCAGAGGATGGTGAAAATGGAGGATCTCTCAAGCTCAGAACTTCCAAACTGCAGTAAATGCAGCTGACTAAATCTGGTGACCCTCCCATGTGTAGGTGATGATGGTGGTTGTCTAAGGACATGTGAACTGGCCGAGGTCAGGAACAGAGCAGATCTAGACTCCAGTGTCACTCGATGGTGGGATTGGGGCTGCTTCACTTCTAGACTCCATAAAAATAAATAAATAATAATTATATATGTGAGTAGGTAATTGCATCTTTGTAGAGCAACACATGACTGAATTCTGAATTGGTTCCAGTGGTTGTTGGGGTTAGGTGTTGGCATTTTGACTGTGAGAACTTCATGGAAGAAGGGAGTTTGAAAAGTTGCATTTCCATAATTCTTTATAGTTGCCCTGCCCATTCCTTCTCAGATAACACCAGTCCTAATAAGCCATTTCCCAGGTGTAGACAAGGTCACACAGCTGAGCAGGTGTCAGAACCTGGGTGTTAAACCTTCACTTTTGATTCTGAGCCTCCATTCTCTCTGCACTGCACTATGCTCCTTCTCCTTAAACATTTGAAAGTCATTTCTAAGTGGTGGGAGGTGTAGACTACTCAGTAAGCTTATTAAGTAAAAGAATCTTCCTTTTCTTGATGGAAAGGTGAATTTCCCTCCCAGGGTTGGGAGGAGGGCAGCTTAGGAGAGGTTCTGGTTCAGTGTATTTAATGTATTATCTTTATTGTCATAAAACTTTTTATTTTCTGCAATAAGACTTGAGAAAAATGTTTTTAAATGAACGTGTTATGCTAATGGTTCTGTTGATTGTATACTTCAATCAGTATAATCAGATTTCTCTCATTTCAATGAAGTCTTTAAAAAATGACACAAGATGGGGCTAATTGAAAATTGGTTTAGTTCAGTTTTGTTTGAAGATGACAGACAGTGCTGAAGATGTAGCTTGAGTAGTGTACGAGATGGGATTTAAAACATCTAGTGCAAATGTTTGTGAAGCTGACACTGATCTAAAATCCTAAACAAATCTGTTTTAAAAAGAAACCATACCTTATTTGGTCAAAAATTGTAACGGTTAAAGAAGGATTAGTGTAGATAATAGGAAGAAAAACAGGATGGAAGAATACTGTATTTAGAGAGGGAAATGGGAAACTGAACAAGAGAGCGAAGTCTCTAGATAGTTGTGAAACAGCTGAGTGCAGAATTTTGAGCCGGGAAGTTCAACTCCTTATTAGACACTTATTAGCCATGTGATTTTGGGTGACTCTTAGCCCGAGTTTTCTCCACTGTAGAATGGAGACGATAATAAAACCTTTGTCCCAGGGTTGTTGTGATGATTAAATGTGATAATATTTGTAAAACACTTTGCAAAACTTAAATATTATTTTTAACACTAATGGGATGATGATGATTGATGTGGAATGGGGAAGACTGTGATGGTACAGCTGAGAGAGAGGCACAGAGACAGAGACAGAGAGAGATTAGCTGTTAGATTAGGTTTTAGCCTAAGATTTCAACAGTCTCATAGCCCTGTCTGGCTTGTTTCTCTTGGATTTCTAGCTGGGTTATTTTACTGGATTTCTTTCTGAGGTGAAAGAGACTTGAGAAGCCATCTAGCTTCAGGAGTTCATATACCAGAACAAGAATTCCCCTGAATATCCCCTCAGATCGCCATTCTTGCTCCAAGTTCTTGCTACCAGGTTCACTCTGCTATCTTCCAAGGCAGTCCACTTGACTTTGGGATTGTTTTTTTCCCCCCTTTTTTATTTATTTAAACTGCATTTGCAACTTCAACCAATTCAGGCATGCTAAACATAGATGGTTCCTTGGTATGGTGTGCTTTGTTAGGATTTTGACTTTTCTGAGTCCACCCCCACTTCCCCAACCTCAGCCTATCAATGTCTTCCCTACAGTGTGATGTGCAGAATTTCATAGAACTTCAGATGTGATTGATCAGGGCAGAGTGCAGTGAGATTCTTAACTCCCCATCCTTGGACTCTGTGCTGCCTCCTTGAGCCTGAAATCTTGCATTAATTTTTTTTGTTTTAACTGGAGTTTTACAAACTCCTGAAATATGGTCAACTTACATCTGACTAAAACACCCAGATAGACTAGCTTGTATTTTAGTCACACCTTACCCATCTGGTACTTGTCAGGTTGATTTTTGGAGCTCTAATGTACAATTTTGCATAGAGCCTTATTCAATAACGTCTTATTAGATTTGACCTAATGTTCCAGCCTGCCAGTATCTGTTTGGATTTTGACTGTCATCCAGTGTGCCTCCCAGCTGTGTGTGCCATTAAAAAAAATTATGTGTGCTACTTTGCTTTTATCCAAGTTATTGATAAAAAATGTTGATGGTTTCTTTATTAACAAAGATTTAAAATGGCATATGGATCACTTCTTTAAAGGACTGATTAAATTTTTAAATTTGTGTCTGATCACTTCTTTAACATGTCCATTTATTTTTAGTCTATTCCTTTCTAGGTAATTGATTTTTTTTAATCTTGAATATTAAAATTTTTCTTTCATTTCATCCATTAGCCTTTATACTATGTTTTGTTGGTTTGTAATTGAGGGTTATTTATTTCCTAATACAGTTTTGTCACGTCTTCATTTTTTGCTCTATTCTTTTTTATTTTTAATTTTTAAGATTTTGTATTCTTTTAGGTTACATTTACTAGTAGTTACTTTATTGTCATTTTAAAAATTGTCGCTTCTATCACTGTCTTTGATAAGCCATCCTTGTCATATTTTGATCATATTTCCCTTTTTTATTCTTCTTGTTCAATCATTTGTCAGTTGGGCCGGACTCTTTGTGACCCCTTTTGGGGTTTTCTTGGCAAAGATATTGGAGTGGTTTGTCATTTCCTTCTCCAGCTCATTTTTACAGATGAAGAGACTGAGACCAATAAAATTAAGTGACTTGCTTGGGGTCACACATCTAGGAAGCATCTAAGGTGAGATTTAAATTCATGTTTTCCTGACTTCAGGCCTGGACTTCTGTCCACTGCATCAGCCTACCTACTATTAATATTTCCCTTAAAGATTATATTAATTGAATTTCTGCTTTTTGTCCTTTTATGTCCTATTCTATGATCCATTTTTATAAATGTTTTTGCTTGTTTTAAATAAAAAGGGATTTCTCCAATAAAGTTATCTAGTTCTCTTTAAATGCTTTACCCAAAGTCATGCTTACAACTCCTGATTTTCTGGAGGTATATGCATTTTATTCCAACCTTTAATTTTAAACCTGTCTTATTTTAAACAATAACAATAATAGCTAACTTTTACATAGGCACAGTGCTAAAAAAGCACTTATTTCCTTTGATCCTCATGACAACCTTGGGAATGGGTGCTATTATTATCCACATTTTACAGTTGGAGAAACTAAGGCAGATAGAGATTAAGTGACTTGCCCAGGATTATATAGATAGTAACTATCAGAGCTAGGATTTTCACAAAGTGCTCTAAATCCAAAACTATCACCAAGGCTAAGTTCCCCATCAATGAGGTATTTCATTTTCCTTTTTTTAATAGAGATATTTAACTCAAATTTTATCAGGAGGATTTTCTACTCTTAGACAATTATGAGCCTGAGTTGGTATCTGCTTTCCGTACCTATCTCAGATATCTGTCCTTAACTCTATCTGTTGTACTTAATTCCATATAATAATTAAGCGTTTTTCTTTCCGTATGGTGGGGAATTTCCATAGCCTCCAGACTCAGGAACAGTCTTTAAATACAGTGGTTTGCCATGCCCTTCACAGAAGGAATAGCAGTTTCAATTTGATTCTTATTCCTTCATCAAAAAGGTGGAAAAGAGAGGATGACAGGGCAGATAACAGTCCCTGTTTGACCTAGTGGTTAGCTTAGGGATTGGAGGAGTCCTAGAGGCTGGCTGTTTACCAAAAGAGAAGGCATGGTTAAGGTCTAGCCCTCAATCACCCTGACTTAACTCTTCTCTGAGGTTCCCTCCAATAGTGGGTATAATATCTCTTCCATAGAGGGGGCGTAGGGTGGGGAGAAGGCAGCATATATGTGTCTCAGGAGGGTCTTTTTTAGTTAACTTAGCTTTTGTGATTAGTTATTAAGGTCATTAATCATTTGCCTTAATAACAGAGAATCTGGCCTCTCAAGAATACGGTCAAATATTATTTTATACAAATGCCAGATCCTACAGCATAAAGAAATGCTGCTCTCTCCAGCATTTGGGAAATCTATTTTGCAATAAAAGGGAACTATCTAGTTGATGCTATAATTGAAGCCAGTAGAAGAGTCTTTTGTGTATAATAATACTGGGAATACAGTTTTCAAAACTTGTCCAGGGAATTTAAAAAGGGAAGCAGGAATACTTAAACAGTGAGTGATAAATGTGCACCTATTAGGAATGGTAAAGAAAGACTTTTCGCATTCTTGGAAGGTTGACTTCTAAGCCCCTTGAAGATTCCATGATTTTCTCTCTCTCAATACATTGGATAAATTTCCTTTTTTTCAGTTATCAAGCATTTATTTTCTCACCTTTCCCTTCAGCTTAAAAAAACCTAGTTATACATTTCCATGGAAAACAAATTCTAGATATATATATGTCTTAATATGTATCTCAATCCATCATGATTGTGTCAGGAGGCAATAATTCATCATTAGTCTTTTGGCTGGATATTGCATTGATCAGAGTTCCTAAAATCTATGAAAGTTGATTTACAGTATTATTGTTTTAATTGTCCTGGTTCTGCTCACTTTACTCTGCATTAGTTCATGTGAGTCTTCCCATGTTTATTTGAAAGAAACTCTTTCATCTTTGCTGTTGATATTTTAGGGTTAATATCTTCCTTCAGTTTTATGCTTTGTTTTTTCCCTTCCATAATTGTTCTTTCTTTGCGGTCATCTTTTTTTTGTTTACTCATTCTTCCAGATTTACTTCCTGAATTGGGATTTTTTTTCATTGCCAGGCTTTTCACATTTATATTTGGGCATTATATTGCATTTCTAGGGCCCTGGTGTTATGTTCTAGGACTTCAACAAACAGAGATATGGCTTGGACCATGAACCTACACTTCCATTGCAGTCTGATCTGGGACAGAGTCTTGTTGCTGCACTCCTGGTCTCAGATTTGCAAGCTCCTGACTCTAGACTATGTAGGTTTACCTCCAGTTGGAATTCCAGTAGACCACTAATGGTCACAATCCCTTGTCAGCTAGCCAGAAGGTTCTGCAGGTTCAGAATGACAGTATTTCAGGTTCCTCAGCTCCCTGCTCTAGTGACTCACATAGAAAGCCTCACATGGGCTGTATCTTAATACACGTCCTGACTTGAGATCAGTGGCACACTGCTGTGCCTTTCTTTTGTTCTTGTTCCTTCTCCTCTACTTGATGTCAGGCCAGGTCTGAGATATATTCACTTTATCAGTAATCTTGCCTGCCTGGCACTCACTCAGCCCCAGATCCATCCTTCCCCTGAGTGCACATCTTCTCCCAAGTCTACTTGCTAAGAGCACAGCCCCTGTGCCCTGGGCTCTAAGCAGTGCAATTGTGGACTGACTTTTTTGGGGGAGGTAATTAGGTTCTGTCCTTGCTAGATTTGCAACTGCCCCTCATTCAGGAGCCTAACCACAGGTCAGCCTCTTCCCAGCTTCAGATTTCTTTCCTGCTCCTCAGGCTGGAAAAAATGACTCATGTTGTTTTTCCTTGGATTTCCCATTACTCAGTCTAATCCACATCCCTGTTGGGGTAGGTGTGGGGGGGAATTGGACTGAACTTCTTCCTCTTGTTCTGCCATCTTGGTCTCTCTTTCCTATCTCCCTTTTCCTTGAGATGATGATAAGCTAATTTATAAAAGCAATCTTGACTTTCCACCTCAATATGCCACTCGCACATGTATTTCTTTGAACATTTTTGAGATCCCAGAGTGTTCTTGGAGATAACACACTTCATGAACAGAAAAAGGACAAGGTATAAAATAACAGACGAACAGTGATTAAAGCAAATTAGTCTCGCCATTAGGACAGGGTTTTCCCTGAGATCTATTTCAAAGGCAAAAGTAAAACCACAATAAAACATTCCTGAAAGCTTACACACTTTATTTTTTGGGAAAGCCCTCAAAAGGTATGATTCAGTCAGTCAAGAGTTCTTCATGATCAATCATTCAATTAGTCAATATTTATTAAGCACCCACTATGTGCCAGGCCCTGTGCTAAGTGCTACTAAGCACCAGAAATCATAATCTACCTTTTTAACTCTTATTTCTTTTCTATCCACTCAATTTTCAAGTACTTGTAACCTGCCTTTCCAATCCAGTATATAATGTAACCACTCCCTTAAAGGTCACCTGGTTTGCCTTGTTTGCTAAACCTGATGGACTTTTCTAATTTCTTTGACCTTACCTCAGTTGACATTAATTCGTACATACTTCTCCTAGATAATCTAGCTTTGCTGACTCAGTTTTTTCCCTAGTTCTCTTCTTGGCTCTATAATGGGGCCATCAGTAGCTTTTTATTGTCTTGCTCATAACAGTAAAATTTTTTATTAATAATGATAATCATTTATATAGATTTGTACAATTATTTCATTTGATCCTCACAACAACCGTAGGAAATAGGTACTATTATTATCCTCATTTTACAGTTGGGGAAACTGAGGCATTTAAAAAAAAAGTGACATGCCCAAGGTTAGTTAAGTATCTGAGACCAAATTTGAATTCAGGAATTCTAGACTCCAGGTCTTCTGCCTATCCACTGTGCCACTTAGGGCTTGGAAGGGTTGGCTTTCCATTTAAAGGAAAATTTCTAATTGCTCCCTTCTCTACATATACATATTTTCATACATATGAACCATCTAATCACCAGGTAGTTTTAAATCTTTCTTCCCTATGTTCTCTCCTTCCTTTTGCTTTCCTTGACTATTATTTCCTGAACCTAGAATGGCCTCTCTAGGGACTGCTATGTGTCCAAGTTATGTCCTCTTTCCCTCCTCTTCTACCCCATCCTCACTAGAACTATGCAAAATGGAAATAATATTGTACCTGGAATATGAAGACTTGTGTTCAAGTCCCAACTATTCCATTAATTAATTTTGTAACACTAGTGAATTTATTTCTTTTTTTGGGGGGACTCATTCCTTTTAAGTTGAAGGGTCTGGGCTAGATGCCTTAATTACTTTGGAGAGTTTTCTCTGTTTCTTGAGGTAGTAGCTAACTAATCTAATAATGTAATCGCATTAAAATGTTGAGTAATAACAGCCTTTATTTCTTCTCCAAATAGTTTTTACTGGTAGCTTTCAGGAAATATTGCCCAGGTAGTAGAAGGGTGGTGCTATATTTGATCCAGAACTCTTTGTTTGCAGTGCCCTTTGAATCTTATAATTTTAATGACATCTATTTTTATGCCTTTTGTCAATCATGCCTCCAACTTGTCAAAGTATCTTGCTGAACTTGAATTTTTTCTAAAAGTCCATTCTTTTATGTTCTTTAATCTGAACATTGAATAGATATTATATGCTGAATTTTATATGAAATACACAATGTATTATGTAGCTCTTACATATTTAGGTATATCTATAACTAGTTCTATGATTTTATTTTCTCAGTGCATACTGTGATTGATTTTAGGCATATGTTTATATGATTAATAATTTAAAAATCCGTGATTTCATCGGTTTGAGTATTTTATATATTTTTTCAGCTTTCAATTGTTTTTCAAGGTGTCTGAGTCTTTATGACCCATTTGGGGTTCTCTTGGGAAAGATACTGGAGTGGTTTGGCATTTCCTTTTCCAGCTCATTATACAAATGAGGAAACCAAGTCAAAAAGGGTTGAGTGACTTGCCAAGGTCACATAGCTAGACTAGATTTGAACTGAGAAAAATGAGTCTTCCCCCCTCCAGGCCTGGTGCTCTATCCACTGTGCCACCTAGCTACTCTTGATTTTATACTCCAATGAACAAATACAAATAACCCATGAAAAATGCTTTGCAAATCTTAAGGCACTGAAAATGGTAGTTATATTCTTAGCAATACAACAATCTAAGACAATCCTCAAAGATTCATGATGAAAAATGCCATCTGCCTCTAGAGAAAGAACCAATGGAGTTTGAGTGTGGCCTGAGGTATACCACATTTCATTTTATTTCTTAACTTTTATTTGTTTGAGTTCTCTTTAATAAAATGACTAATATGGAAAGATGTTTTATACTATTTTATTTTTATTTTATTTTATGTTTTATACTATTTTATACTATCATACTTGTTATCTCAGGGAGAGGGGAGAACACAGAGGGTTTGAAAGTGAGAATTTGACTGAAACTATTAAAAAAAGTTTAAAAATTGCATTTTCATGTAATTGAGGAAAAATTAAAGTATTTCTAAAAAAGAAGTTAATGCAGATTGCAATCAAGTCATATGCATATATGATGTATATGTACATATGAAAAACATAAGAACATAACTACCTATGTATGGGTGCATAACAAGGAAATGAAATGAATCAGTATGGGAACTTCCCTGATGCAGATTGAAACCCATCAGGAAAGTCATAGCTAGAATGTCCATGGGAGATAGATAAGGGATACTGAAGGACTTTGAGTTCTTGCCATATGAGGGTAGATTACAGGAACTAGAGATATTTCACTTGGCAAAGTGAAGACTTATAGGGGAATGTGGTAGTTGTCTTTGAAAACTTGAAAGTCAAGGCTGTTGCATGAATGTGGGATGGATTACACTTGTTGTTTTTGGTTCTAGAGGGAAGCTCTAAGAACAGGCGATATAAGTATGTATGTGTATATATATATATATATATATATATTTAAATATATATTTAACTTCCAAATTTAGGCATGGTGTCAGTGTAAAAGTATCTGTTGCCCATTTAAGAATTGTACATTCACATGGGTGGTCTACCTTCTCTACTTGTGGTGAGGCATTGATAAATATCTCTGAAATATTGGCCACTCCTCTCCCAAGAAAGACTTTGTCTGGAGGGGAGCAGGAGAAGACTCACAAGGCTATCCTCTTCTCTGAGAATTATGTCTATCGGCCCATCATGGATGGTGAAAAGAGTAAACCCATTTATCCAAATAGTGAACAAAAATTGGAGAAGTTCTGTAAATTAGAAGAGGAGAGAATGCATAGAATGAATGAGCTCTCCTCCTAGGAGCAAGCCATCTCATTTCAGCCAAGGGAAATTTCCTGAAGACTTTAGGGAAGCAAGCTGGAAATCAGTGTCATGTTGAAGAGCCAACTTTCCTTGACAGGTCTGTCTTCTGGAGTCATTTTCCTCTTTCCATCTGATCTCTCTGTGAAGACAGTCAGGAACCACATGTATCTCTCTCCCATACATAAAACAGCAATGAATAATGCTGTAATGTAAATGCTCACAACTTAAGTTGTGAGTTTGACCCATAGAAACATAGTCTAGACAAGTGTCTTTTTTTTTTTCAGTTGATAAACATCCTTTTATTTTTCAGTTATTGACCCCTCAAAAAGGGTTGCTATAAATATTTTTAATCATATAGGACTCTTCCCTCTTTTTTTTTCATGTGTGGTGGTTTTTCTTTTTTTTTTTTTTAATTTTATAGTATTTTATTTGATCATTTCCATGCATTTTTCATTAAAGACAAAGATCATTTTCTTTTCCTCCCTCCCACCCCCTGTGGCCGACGCGTGATTCCACTGGTATCATATGTGTTCTTGACTTGAACCCATTGCCATGTTGTTAGTATTTGCATCAGAGTGTTCGCTCAGAGTCTTTCCTCTGTCATGTCCCCTCAGCCATTGTAGTCAGGCAGTTGCTTTTCCTTGGTGTTTCTACTCCCTCAGTTTGTCCTCTGCTTATGGATAGTGTTTTTTTTCTCCTTGATCCCTGCAGATTGTGCAGGGACATTACACCGCCACTAATGGAGAAGTCCATTATATTCGATTATACCACAGTGTGTTTGTCTCTGTGTACAATGTTCTCCTGGTTCTGCTCCTCTCGCTCTGCATCACTTCCTGGAGGTTGTTCCAGTCTCCATGGAATTCCTCCACTTTATTATTCCTTTGAGCACAATAGTACTCCATCACCAACATATACCACAATTTGTTCAGCCATTCCCCAATTGATGGGCATCCCCTTATTTTCCAATTTTTGGCCACCATAGACAAGTGTCTTAAAGGCTAGCCATAATATACTTTGTAGCTAGGAAGAGGATTAGATAGGGATCCAGGGGACTTGGTTCTGCCACTGACTTTTTGTATTTGAAAAATCATCTCAGTACTGTGGGCCTCAACTTTCTTATTTGGACAGTATGGAAAACCTTGCCTCCAGAATGATTTGGTTTGGGATAGAGGGGGTAAAGGTAAATGGAGTAAACAGGTGCGGATATATCATATCGTTCACATAATAGGTGATAAAGAGTTACTGAAATAGCAAAATGTTTTAACTTCATGTTGGGCTTTGATTATAATGTTTATCAATGTTTCAATGAAGCGAGGTTGGGAGTTTGTTCTAAGGTTAAAACCAAAGCTACAACCCAAATGTTGTGCCAGCTCCTATAATTTAGTCTCTCAGTGTCTTTCTCACTCTCTCACTCTCTTTTTCAGTCTCTTTCACTCTCTTTCTCTCTCTCTTAGTCTCTCTCAGTCCCTCTCCCCTTCTCCCCCCTCCCCTTTCTTTCTCTGTCTGTCTGCCTGTCTCTATCTCTGTCTGTGTCTGTCTGTCTGTCTCTCTCTCTTTCTGAATTTCCTAATAGCCATGAGTCTGGCTTCTTTTGGAAGAAAGTTTGAGGCATACAATAATATTCCATTGTATTATATCCTAGGATGGTCCTAGTTTCTTTCAGACCTAAACTCGGATTGTTCGCTGTTAACCTTCCTAGTCTTTTTTATATGATACATTTGGGGAAAACAAAAACCATCTGCATTTGGAATTGGGGAACCTGAATTCAACTGTTAGCTGTAACACTTAGAAATAGTATGACCTTGTATATAACCCACTTCTCAGACACTTTTATTTTCTCATATATGTGAGGGATAATAACACTTACACTGCCTGGGGCACAATATTGTTGTTAAAAGTGCTTTATAAGTCAATCAGTTGATTGATCAATCAGTCATTGATTGATTGACTTAGCCTGCCTACTTTACAGTATTATTATTATTAAAGTGCTGTATAAACCAAGAAATGTAAGGAAAGTACTTCATAAATCTTGTTAGAGAACAAATTACATAAAGGCATTCTGATGATATGATTCAAAGAGATGGTCCCTTTGAGAGCAAGTGGAAAGAACAGATAAACTGTTGTTCTCCATTTTGCATATTATTGCCCAAATTCACCGGGTATAACTTTGCTACAACCTTGTACCCTTCATCTATGCTTTTAATCTATTTTCACTAGTAGGATATGGTTAGAATCAGCTTCCTTATTTGACTGTAACCATCTGTAAAATTAGAGGGTTGGACCATATCTGAAGGGCCTATCATATTTCATTCTTGACCCAAAATAATTTTGTCGAGTTAGGTCTCTATTGCTGGAATTGTTTAGGTTATAAGCAAATCACTCTTTTCCATCAAATGGCTCAGAGAGTGCTTTGCATGCCCTGATTGAGACTTTGACAGTGCTTAAGAAATATTAAAACTGTACTTTGTGTGCAGGGCATGTCTCCCAGAAGTAATTTTGATTAATTTACCATTATTCTAAATCCAAACAATTTTAGCTTAGAAAAAATGTCCAAATTGATATAATCTCCTTTTCTCCCTCCTCCCCTGCCTTACCCTCTGGTAATTCTCTTTCCACCAGACAATTAGTAGTAACATTCATAGGAATTTTGAACCAGAAAAAGGTTACATTATGTTTAAATAAAGTTTTGGGGCAACATTCCACTATATAGAATACAACATTTTACTATAATAGAATAATAATCACATAATCTTTTCCTAAAGTTATTGAATTCCTCCTTTGGTGGCTCCTTTCCAGTATTCTCTAGTGGCACAGTAAATAGAGTTCTGGGTCTAGAGATAGGAAGACTCATTTTTCTGAGTTCAAATCTGGACATAGACACTAATACGACTTTGGACAAACCACTTAGCTCTGTTTGCCTCCGTTTTCTCATCTGTAAAATGAGTTGGAGATGGAAATAGCAAACCATTCCAGTATCTCTGTCCAACATCTCCCCAAATGAGATCACAAAGAGTTGGACATAAGAAACAACTCAACAAAAACAACAAATGAAAAAGCCTCCCTCTCAATGATTAATACCCTATTCCCTTCGGAATTGTAAAGAAGTTGCTGCCTACAGTATTTCTTAACTCCTTTTTCCTCTCCTGGTTGATTTTAACTAGGCAAAATATTTTTGTATAAGAATAACTATGGCAAGGACACCAAAAATAGTAGCTGACATTTATGTAGCACTTAATGTGCAAAGTGCTTTACTATTATTATTATTATTATTATTATTATTTCATTTGATCCTCCTGAACCTTAGCTTTTATTCTTGACCTTTTACACACTTTCTTAAAGGAAAAAAAAGCTTGGAAACGACCTCACATTAGAGGAATATTTCTTAATATTTTAACTTACATGAAAGGTTTTTCATAGGTTTTTCCTTTTTCTTTTTTTTCTTCAACACTTATAATCTTAGTAACAATTCTAAGACAGAAGGGCAAGGGCTAGGCAAACGGAGTTAAGTGATTTTCCCAGGGTTGTACATATAGTTAGGAAGTGTTTGAGGTCAGATTTGAACCCAGGTCATCCTGAATACAGACCTGGTGCTTTATCCACTGTGCCATTTAGCTGCCTCCAGGAAGGTTTTTAATATACATATGTAACAGGCTGATAAACAGATTGAATGAACTTTTAATTCTTCAAGTAATAGAAATTATTCCCTGGCCTGTGACTCATTTTCTGATCCTAAAGATGACCTCTTAGGTCTGGGCATTCTGTATAATTCTGTATAATATCATATATTAGCCAAGTACTTAAATGCAATGATAGAATGCTAAGAAGGTCTATGTCTTCCTCTCTTTCTTTTCTCTTTGACTCATTTAAGTGTTTAAGCATCTACTCCATACTAGTTCATTTTATAATCCAGTCTGCAGTAAGAAAACATGTGCTGGACCAAATATTATTCCCTAACCTATTAGCAGAGAAATCCTTTTCATAGAAAGGACAACCCCAGAACCAAGGGTGCCGTGATCTCAGTACCAAAGACCATCTTTGACTCCTTTATTTCATTACCAATTAGGAGGTGTGGGTGGCTCTGGTTGACATAGTCTACACAACACATCATTTCTATTTCCTGCTGAATTCATAGTCTACATCAAAAGACAGCAGCACTTTAGGCATCAAGACAGATTGGAATGACAAGCAGGGGAATTGTAGGTTTAAATTGAAGAAGAAATCTTACATTTAAAAGAACTTTCATTCCAAAGGCATTTAGACTCATGACTATCAGGAAGTCTCATAATTTTCTGTGTGTGTGTCTAGGTTGTAGATGTTGGCACAACATTTGGGTTGTAGCTTTGGTGTTACTTTGATTTTTCAAATCTCAGAACATTTATAAAGTGCCCGAGGCTCTCCAGCTGAATACAGGTTGCCTGGAAATTGTCATTGATGCATTTAAAAAAAATTACCCAGCAGAGTTTACCTCCTGATACCCCTTGGGGAAAAAAAAATGGAAGACATTTCAGAACCAGCTACTCACGAAAGCTGTTAATTTTTTGGAATAATCTTTTTTGGAATTTTTGAAATAATAATAATGGAATTATCCTGAAATTTTAATTTGGGTTGCATTTGAGATGGTTGGGTCCAAATAAGAGACTCTTTTCCTGATTTTCCACCTCAGATCCCACCTGGTAATTTGTGACATCACAGTCCTCTTGGAAGTAATCAGTTCTCTAGCTGGCACAAGGTTAGAATGTTAGGTGGCAAATTAACAGCCAGGACAGTGAGTTCTCTCAGCCTCAGCACTCTTGTTCTGATGTAAATTGCTTTTAAAGATGTAAACAGAAAAAAAAAGTCTGAAATGAAGATTCACAAAAGTCAATTTCTTTTTTCTTTTTAACTGGAGAAATTTCGACTGAAACCAAAGTTTGATTTAAGTAGAGGAAGAAGCCATATTCAAAGATTTGAGAGTTGTTCGAATGAGAGTACCTCCAAAATAAGGAGAATTGCCCTGTCTTCTTATGTTTCCAACCAGGGAGTCCCAGTTCTAGTAATTCTTCTGCACAGGGCAGGTGCTCAGTGCAGTTGTTGTTGACTGACCAGTTGACGTGCTGTATATCAACCGAGGCTTTACATTCATTAGTATGCTTTTCAACTGGACCATACCCCAATTTTATAAGTGCTCTTTCTAATTCATTGGCTTCCCTAATGGAAATTATACTCAGTAGGTGAAGACGGCAGCCCCTCCACACTATAAGAGGCACTCTTCATGGATTGTTGTGACAAAAAACCCAACTCATCCTCATGTTTTGATTCTGAGCCTCTTTAGCTTAGCAAGGGCTTGTCCTCTGAGATAACCAGTCCACAGCCTGGACCCATACTCAGCCTTACTAACTTGATAAAACCTGTAGGTGTTGTGGCTTCACTGGAATGGTTGTAATAATTATCTAGCGTTATCTCTGGTGATGAAGATGAGGTGATAGAATTAGGCATGTCAGGATGTTTAATTCTAGAAGGGGGTAGTGAATATATTTGAGTTTCCAAAGTTGATTGTAACCAGCTATACTTTAGAGTGGGCCAAAAAGAAGTTTCTGGGGGAAAAAAAAACCTTTAGGGTCCTTGGTTTTAAATGTGAATTCCTCAGAAGTAAGGGCTGCTATCTCGATTTCTCCTTACTTTGCATTTCTAGCTCTTAACACGGTCCATATTAAGTGTCAAATAAATGCTTTTTTTCCCCTTCCATTTAGAAGACCAGACAAAACTATATATAGTCATTTTATGTGGTGTGTGACATGTCCTAAAAATGCAAGGAAGTCCTGGGAAGACAGAGGTTTACTCCTGGTGGTAGGGCATGCTTTATTTTCCTACTTTGGAACTAAATTAAAACTGCCTGGGAGCAATGTGGTTCAATGGGGAAAATACTGGATCTGAAGTTGGAGGACCTGGATTGGATCTTAGCCTTAGTTACTTTTAGATTACCTATCTGACCTTAGACAAAACATTTCATTTCTCTGTTCTTCAGATTCCTTCTTGATAAAATGAGAGGACTGGATTCAGGTTGCTTCCATAGGTTCCTCCCAGCATTAAGTCTGTGATCCTGTGATTTCTAAGGCCTCTTCTAGCTTTAAATTACACGATTCCATGATCTTTCACTAAAGGAGGGAAAGGGAATAAGCATTCACGTGGCAGGCAGTTTTCTAAGCATTTTTACAAATATATAATCTCTTTTAAGCCTCTGAAAAATACTGGAAAATAGGTGCAATTATTACTCTCATTTTATAGTTGAGGAAATGGAGATAAAGATTAAGTGATTTGCCCAGGGTCACATAGCTAATAAATGTTGGATGTTGAATTTGAACTCAGGTCTTCTTGACTTGAGGTTCAGATCTTTATACACTAACCCACCAAATGCCTCGGCCAGGAAGAGAATTCAGTTGATAAAAAGGTCATTAGGGTTTCTAAAAGATAAGGTAATCTTTGTGGACAACTCTGGGCACAGTGTTTTTCAGGGTAGGATTCTTGGATGTACTGGTGTTCGTGTGGTGGTCTAAGGACAGAATTAGAAAATGCTACCAGAAGGACTGCTAGGTGGTGAAGTGGATAGAGAGTTGGGAGGACCAGGGTTCAAATTTGACCCCAGATATTTCCTAGCTGTGAGACCCTGGGCAAATCACCTAACCCAGTTTGCCTAGTCCTTGCTGTTTTATCTTAGAGTTATTACTCTAAATAAGAGTTAAAAAAGAAGAAGAATGCTACCGGAGAAGTGAGAGAGGGAAAGGAAAAGAGTTTAGAAACCCGAACAAGGTTGGGGGGTGGACAGGAAGAGGCAGTGCTTTGCTGGGCATATAAATGAACTTCCCATACCCCTCCTAGATCATAGGCTCTAAATGCCAACAGTTGCTAGAGGTTGCATGCATCCTTGTCTCTTTTATACATGAGGAAATGGAGCCCGAAGAAGGCTGTGACTTTCCTAAGGTATTCAGTGGCAAAGACAGGACTTGACCTGAGATTCTGTGTTCTTCTTTTCCCCAGTTCCTTGCCAGTTTTCTCTCCTGCTCTGTTCTCAGACCCCTTCAGGGTACATGGAATGCCTGGTGGGTGCCACTAGTCAGAAGTAAAGGATGTTTTCATTTTCCTGAAATAGCAGGCACAAGTGACTATTTGTAACATTTTGAGAAATAAATGCATGAAAACAGGTGCTTCTTTGTGGTGGCAGATGAGGAAAGTGGACGTGAATGCAGATATTCCTAATAAAATACTGAGGCAGACTACAGGAGCCCGCCCATTCAAATTTGTTAACGTTACAAACGTATTTAATAACAAGGTTTCATCATGAAAGCCTAGAAGGCACTCCCCCAAGGCAGGAGTATTTTCTTTGACTAAAATTTGGCAGCTACTGTTTTTCGTATAGACACATGTGTAAGTCAAGATGGAGAGAATTTCTACCTTGAACACAATTGTGGAGACCCTAGACTTCCATTCTGGAGGGAAGTATCTCTTGTTGGATGCATATGATATGTAGGGGAAATGAGGGTTATACCTAAAAGGCAGGAAACCTGGCCCTGGCACCAGCTGAATAACTTCAGGCAAATCATTTACCTCTCTGAACTGCCTGCTTTCCAGGGCTGTGCGGGAACTACTTTGCAAACCTTAAAGTACTATATTAATGTGCATTATTATTTTTATTGCTCCCAGGAGAGGTGGCACCTGAGCCTAAACTTACTCCTGCAAAGGAATCCCAGACACACAAATATCAGCTGAAAAATCATTTTTATTTCCTCACTTGCATTTGAGGCCAAGAAGGGAGATGGCAAAGAGGAGAGTTTGTTTGTAGAGCGAAGGGAGACCAAGTTCTGAAACTTGGTTTCATGAAACTTAGGATGAGGAAACTGAAGCCCAAGGAGATGAAGGATTTCCCCCTGTCCTATCTGCCTGAATTCCAGTAAGGGATCAGGGTTAGGGGTTGACAGTGGGTGGATGAGGATAATGAAAAGAAAACTAAAGCAATGGCAAATTCCTAGGAGGAACAAGAAGAAAACTTGATAATTATTTGGGACTAGTTGAAGGCATCTGCAAATGTTATGCAAGTAGATCCATGGTAAGCTTGTCTATGATGGAACTTTTGATGACACCCTTGAGGAAACAACTCAACCCAGAAGCCCATTAAAGTTGGGGCCCCTTCTAGTAGGATATATATATATATATATATATATATATATAAAGACCATCTGATTTGGGGCTATAGTGGAAAAATTTTGAGAGCAGCTGATGTATAGATTACAAATAAATCCTCAAGCACTGCTTCCTTGTTTCTAGTGGCAAAAATGTGTCCAGGGTGGCAAAGGCTGGGGGCAAACCTATTCCTTCCATACCATTCCTTGATGGATCCCATTCATGCTCAGAGCCAGTTTTTATCTTTTATTGACTCACCATGGGCCAGGTTCATTTTTTCCTTAGGATTGAGCCCACAGAGAGCTGCCAGATCTTCAGTGGGATATAGCAAGAGGAAAACCTAAATTCCAGATTGGCCCTGGTGGTTTACTAATTGTGCACAGCAAAGTTCTAAGATAGGAAAAGAATTTAGACTGCTACTTTCCAACATAAACTCTCTGCTTTAGGCAGGTCCATTTCCTTAGTCTCCTCTCATTCTAACCTTGATTATTCCTCACATTCCCTTGTTCTTCTGGGTCTTCCATCAGATCTTCACAGCAATCCCACTCCTACTCTGGTGGCTTCTCATCCTGTCTTTTAAAATCCTACTTTACACCATGGCTTAGCTCAACCAATACTTTGCACAAATGAGCACTCGTCATCACTCTCCAAACTTCTTTGGAACCCAATTATATGGTGCCTTGCTCTCTTATTGAAGTGTTGGGCATTTACGGCTTATTTCCCTCGCTTGATTCTCTTGAAGTCACTCGTAAAGGGCATGGACTTGTCTTGAATTTTCTTGCACTTAAGCATTTTTCTAGGCCCAGAATTAGTCTTTACTATTCAATAAATATTTGTTGAATGGATTAGTCAGGATCCCAGATTTTTGATTGTGATGGTACTTTGTTTTTCTCAATGAGGCACTGGCAACCCTTTCCTTATACTGATATTTTCTCCTGGGACTTGTTGAATTGGGTTTGACCTGTATTGTAGTATCTTAGTAACTTACATTTGTATAGCAATTTATGGTTTATAAAATACTTAGCTCAGTCAGTCACTTGACAGACATTTATTAAATGCCTTTGTGCCAGACATTATGTTAAGTGCCGGAGAAATAGAAAAAAATGAAAATCTTTGCTTCGAAGGCCATAAATTAGCCTTGTAAGGTAGGGATTTATTTTTGGTTGATTTTTATTTTTTATTTTTGTTTTATCTGGCAATAGGAGCAACAAGAAAGACTATATGTGTGGCTTTCTTTGTACAGTGGTTATCAAAGCGTGGTCTGCTTACACCCGCAGCTCTAATACCATTGCAGGGGGTCTACAAGGTAAAACCTCTTAGCAATAAGATGTTATTCCCTTAATCAGATACTCTTCTCTTTTCCAACTACATTTCCTGTGATGCAGGATTTTCTTCATATAATTCAACCAAAATGACATATTCCAACAGATTGAATGCTGAAGTGGATGTGAGAATTTAGCTGTCTTCTGTTAAGTCAGACATCAAAGAAACTTGCAAAAGCATGAAAAGCAGTGTCACTCTTTCTCACTCGTTTTTTTTTGGAGGAAGGAATACAGATATTTTCCATAGAAACAGATTATTTATGCTAATGTGTGATGGGTTGGTTATTCTTATTTATGTGTTTTATGTATGTGTTTATTTATTGATTGATAAAGTCTTACCTTCTGTCTTAGAATCAATACTGTATTTTAGTTCTAAGGCAGAAGAGCTGCGGGGGCTAGCAACGGAAGGTAAGGATTAACCCAGAGTCACTCAGCTAGGAAATGTCTGAGGCCAAATTTGAACCCAGGATCTCTGCACCTGGCTCTCAATCCACAGAGCCACCTACCTGTCCCTATTACTGTTATTTTAAGTGAATTGATGATTAAAAGTAAGGATCAGTTTTAGATTCTAAAACGGTAAATATTGATAGGTATAACCCATAGAAACAAAAGCTATTTGAGGTCCTCAGTAATTTTAAAAGTGTAAGAAAAATTTGAGAACTGCTGCTGTAGGGAACTCTTGGCATGGAAATTCTTCTAATGGAGATCAGCTCTGCATTTGTATCTCTGAGTCAGAGAGAATTACTCTGGGCATATGAGAGATTAAACGACCTACTCCTGATTACACATTATTTGTCAGTTTTTGAGGATTTGAACTCAGATCTTTTTGACTTCAAGACCATTCATTCATCCACTATACTATGTTACTTCTTACAAGGCAGACAAATCTATAATTATCTTTATTTTAATGATGAGGAAACCGAGAAATTGAAATAATTGAGTGAGCTCCTCTGGGCTTATCATATTCGTTCAGATTGGCTCCCCTCCCCTTCCTCTACAGATATATTTTCTCAAGCTCAGTACTGGTTCCATCATGTTCTGGTGCCTTCTCTTACCTCAACAAAATTAAACAGACAAATACTCATCTTTCTCCAAGGGAATATTGTATTCTTAAGTAGCCTCCTTCATCAATTTGGGGGATCCTAATGGCTGATTTAAATGACTAAGGATGGACGATGATTAACCTGGGGATGAATATGAACAATGAGTAGGAGCCTCCATTTACCCAGGAATTACTAGGTATTCTGGGCTTCTGGGGAAGACATCTACTCATTCATTCACCGGGTGTTTATTATGTAAGTGGCTTTTTTCTTGTATATAGCATGGTACCCTTAATAAATACTTGTTGCCCAACTGCTTTGCCTGAATGATCTTTTTATAAAAGGCACTGTTCTATAGTAGAAAGAACACTGGATCCCAGAGGCAGAGGACCTGGATTTGACTTCCTTCTCTTCTCACTTTATGACTTGAGGCAAAGTACTTCAGCTCTCTGGGTTACAGTTTCCTCTGGACAATTGGGATAATCCTGTCTGTACTCTCAGTCTCTCAGAGTCGTAAAGAAATCTCTTTGTAAATGATGCAATATATATATATGTGGATATTTTGTATATTAGTGACCAAAATTGTTATCATGGTGTAGATTGTGTAGACAGTCCTTTATTAGGCACCAACAAAGTCCCTTGGCTGAGGACATAGCCACCCATGGAAATGTTCAGTAACTGAGGGCAACATATAACTAAGAGTTCACAGGAGGTTTGCAGGTGACAGGGAGGACTGGTGTTCAGAGAAGAGGGAAGAGCCCTGTGTGCTGAAGTCACTTAGAGAAGTCTTGTGGAAGAGTTTGAGTTGTGCCTCGAAGGATGGAACAGCATCCTATTTCCTCCTTTTTTTTTTCTTCTTTAATCCTATACCTTCTGCTTAGTATCAATTTTGAGAGAGAAAGGCAGCAAGGGCTAAGTAATCAGAGTTAAGTGACTTACCCAGAGTCACACAGCTAGGAAGTGTCTGAGGTGAGATTTGAACCCAGGTGTCCCCAGCTCCTGACATGCTACCCTCCCTCCTCTTATTTCACATTTGTAACTCCAATATGTAGCACTGGAGTCATTTGTTGAAATGAAATGTTAATGGAAGGGAGAGTAAAGGTGCTAGTCTGAATGAATAATTAGTACTAATTAAAAATTAATACAATAAACCCTTTTTGGTGGGGTGGCAGGTTAGGATTTTGTTTTGATCAGCTTTGCATTCATCTGAATGTAGGTGAACCCTTCCCTAGGTCGTAGTTTAAAGCCAGAAGGGTCCCTCAATTTCAGGGGTACCCGAAATGTTTTTTAATGTATAAAATAAAATACATAAGATTATAAAGCAATTAAATTATATTGAAATAAAACTTCCAAACATTTCAGAGGCCATCGCTAAAGAACCACTCTTCTAGTCCAGGCCCCTCATTTTATAGATAAGGAAACTGAGGATCCAGAGAGCTTAAGTGATTTGCCCAAGGCTGCAGAGCAAGTAAATGTCAGGGGCAGGATTTCAATCCAAATTTTCCTGCCACCAAATCCTCTACTCTTCTTGTTCTGTGTTCACCTCTTGATGGATAGTGAATAGCTGAATGCCATGGTTTCCTAGGATGTCAAACCTTATAAAGCACTCATAGGAAAGTGCCTGGGCTACAGTTTTGCTTTAAAATAATTCTGCTTCCACTACGAAGGCTGCTTTACCCTTGAGGTATCTTTCAATTGCCCATCTTATCAGTGTGCCGCTGAGACACAGATCTTATCAGCTCCTTCAACTCGTGGCAGTGTACATGGAAACTGAGGCAAACAGGGGTAAGGGATTTACCCACAGTCAGGTAGATAGTAAATGGCTATGACTGGTTTTGAACTCAGGTCTATCTGACTCCAAACCCAGTACTCTTATCTACTGCACCATCTAGTTGCTCAACAACAACTAATATAACAGCACATATATTGTGTGTCATATCATATTATAGAATAAATTATAATGTATGTAATGTGCATATTTTATTATATCATTTAATATATAAACATATAGCAAGTATATATTTTAATACAGTGTCGTTCCTACATTATATCATTCAGTCTGCTTAGTAACTGATGTAAGTTGTGTAGAACTCTTGATTTATTTAATTTTTAAAATTCTTAACATCTGTCTTAGTATCAGTTCAAAGACCCAATAGTGACAAGGGTAGGCAAATGGAGTCTTACCCAGGGTCACACAGATAGGAAGTGTCTCAGGTCAGATTTGAACCTATGTCTTCCTAACTCAAGATCTGGTGCTCTATATACTGTGCTACCTAGCTGCCCCTGTAAATCACTATTTCAGTTTGTAAAGCTAAGCTGATGGATTGACCCAGGGTTGCACAGCTAAATCAGAGGTAAAATTTGAACTCAGGTCTTCCAGGATTTGAGGCCAGGTCGCTGCCAAACCATACTGCCATTGGCCTCTTTAAATCAGACCCAATGAAAGGATGACGACCTTCCTCTCAGTTTTCAGATTCCAAGACCCAAAGTGTGTTTATAATGTTCTGTTCTTTCTCTCACCTATCTCTCTGAGCCTTGCTTTATGTAGGGAACTTTTACATACTTGTTCCATGAAAATAGAGGAAGCCCTTTAAGGACCAATATGGCTTGTAAAATGAGGACAAGATAATCTAAATGGCTTGGGGTTCTTTTTATGCGCAAATAATAGCCATAGCTAGTTAAAATAATCTAGCATAATTAGATTTGCCATATCCTTCTCTGTGTCTTCCCTTTAAAGCAAGGAAATAAGTGCCAAGTGACTAGACAGGTCAATGCCAGTGACTTAGGAGGCACCCCATGTAATGTGAACTTTGCCCATGTTTTAAGGCTTTTTCTCATCCTCAATGACTAACAAAATGGAAATTGGCAGCTCTACTTCCTGTATGACCTGGCCTGAGAGTCTGCACAGAGGCACCTTTTGGTCTGCCACTCTGGGGGAAAGGTGAGATTCGGGGATTCTGAGGGTGCCAAATGATGAGACAGAACCTCTTCCTGAAGCAAGCCCCAAGAATAGATTTACAAAGATGAATTTCCTTGTGATAGACCCCCAGTTGTTCCAGGTGTCTTCCCTGTGAATGTGAACTTTGCCCATGTTTTAAGGCTTTTTCTCATCCTCAATGACTAACAAAATGGAAATTGGCAGCTCTACTTCCTGTATGACCTGGCCTGAAAGTCTGCACAGAGGCACCTTTTGGTCTGCCACTCTGGGGGAAAGGTGAGATTCGGGGATTCTGAGGGTGTCAAATGATGAGACAGAACCTCTTCCTGAAGCAAGCCCCAAGAATAGATTTACAAAGATGAATTTCCTTGTGATAGACCCCCAGTTGTTCCAGGTGTCTTCCCTGGCTTTTGTTTTTGTTTTTAGACTAACTCACAAAGTAATTTAAACTTCTAGGAAATCATTGTAAATCTGCAAAATGGGAAGGACTGTTTTTATTTCTGTGTGTGCTTCTGGGAAAACTTTCTGAGAGAATACAAATCATCTTCCTTGGCTTCCTTCAAGGATCAGCTCAAATCTCACTTTTTGTAGGAATCTTTGAGAATGCCATCCTCTTTCCCTTCAGCCTATCACCTTTCATCTTGATGCAGTGGATAGGACCCTTGGACTTGTTTCCCCCTCCATAAAATGGGGTTGATAATAGCATCTATCTCCCAGGGGTGTGAAGTTCAAATGAGATAATATTTCTACTATCATCAACATCATCATCATCATCATCATCATCATCATCATACCTTATTTATGCCTAGTTATTTATATCATCTCCCCAATTAGAATGTAAGATGTTTGAAGACAGGATACCATGTATTTGTCTTTAAATTGAATGCTTCAGGGGCAGCTAGTAGATAAGAGTACCAGGCTTGGAGTCAGAAGGTCCTGAATTCAAATTTGACCTCAGATACTTCAGAGCCGTGTAACCCTGGGCAAGTCCCTTAATCCCCATTGCCTACCCCTTCCTGCTCATTTGCCTTGGAACACACTTAGTACTGATTCTGAGATAGAAGATGAAGGGTTTCAAAAAATATAAATTGCATGCCTTAGCCAGGCAGTCATTTATTAAGTGTCTTTTATGTGCCAGGAACCATGCCAACCACTGAGGATCTGAAGAAAAATAAAGGATGAGCCTGCCCTCAAGGAACTCAGATTCTAATGGCAGAGATGGCATGCAAACCTGTACAACCAAGCTTCATACAGAAAAGTTGGCAACAGTTAGCAGAGGGAAGGTGCCAGAATTAAAGGGGAATGGGAAAGGTTTCCTGTAGAAGGTGGGATTTTAGCTGGGTCCTGAAGGAAGGCAGGAGGCAGGAGGTATTTTTAATAAGATGCTTGTTGACTGCCTGCCTGGTGGTGACAGGGTTTTTACTGGCTTTCTGAAACAGTAATGATTTAAATGCTTCTTTGGATTTGTTTTGACTTTTGTCTGAGGTTGCCATTCTGGCTTAAATAGTGCTGCCAATGCCAAAGAGAATAGCAGGCATTCAGTGAAGGCAGTGCTCCTTGCAAGCAGGCCATAGAGTTGTCATGGGGAAATTTTATCCCTCACTTGCTTCCTGATATCGTACTCGAGGAAGAAAAGTGGCATAACCTGTTTGAGGATTGTATACACAGGAAGTGCTCCACGGTCCAAAGAATACAGTGTCAGAGGAGCCAACTGTACTGTGTTTGTATGCTGGAGGCATGGTGTGTCTCAGAAGACACTGGGCAGAGGACGTAGGGGGCTAAGTCTTGTTGTCCAAATGTAAAAGACCAAGTTGGTCTTTTGTTGTCCCAGCAGAAATGGGTCATTCGGTGCGTTGGAACCCCTTGGGTTACCTGCCCCACAGGTACAAGTAATTAGACTGGGCACTAAGGCATGGGGCATCTGGTCTCAGTTGGTAACCATGCCATCTTCCCTCTGGACTTTGTGTCCCCATGTACTTCAGCTGTCAGTGGTCACTTGTTGTTTTTTTGGTTTGTTTTTAAACCCTTACTTTTTCTCTTAGTAACAGCTCTAAGACAGAAAAGCAAAACTGGGTTAAGTGATTTGTCCAGGGTCATACAGCTAGAAGGTTGGGGCCAGATTTTTAAGTTATCCACGTGGGCATTTATACCTCAAGAATCAACAGACTCTACAATCAATCTTGATTTGTTGTTTTATTGGTTTTCTAGTCTTAAACTGGTGATGATGAGAAAATATTAATAATTCAGATTAAATTTGAAAGGGAGTTAAGGTTTTTTAGACAGCCTATTGTTAAATATTTACTTAAGGTACTACCTTTATTGTAGACTATGATGGAGAGTGTGTGGGTTTGGTTTGATCCACCTATTGGTTTGGAGGCAGTAATAGCATGCAATCCAGGGTGGAAGTAGAAGAGTAAAGAGAAGCCTTTGCCCCCTTTCTGGATTCGTATCTAGCTTTTGCAAGAGGATTACTTGCTGTCACCAAAACCATAAACTTGAAAGACCAGAACAGTTAGCAAGCATTGATTAATTTCTTGCGAGGCACAGTATTAAGATTAGATGATAAAAAAAAAAATGGAAGAAGCTTTCATGTCATGGACTTTTTTCTGGGGAGGTTGAGGTAGGGTGTGTCCTGGACCTCTTTGACAGCCTGATGAAAAACCAAGTCAGGAAACTTTTATCAGATGCCTACTATGTGACAAGCTCTGTGCTAAGCCCCAGGAAGGCAAAAGGAAGGCAAAAATCCAAACTAGTGTCTATATTAAAGGACCTCACGGTCTTTTGGAATAATGTTCTTAAATATGTAAGAATCACAAAGGAAACTGATCATTGCAATACAGCTAACTAAAATAATAATTAAAAAATAATAACATCTTTAAAGAAACCCAACTTCATGAACCCCAGATTAAGGACCTTTGATATAGGTGATAAAAATCATCAGTACAAGGTAAATCAACCCTCTCCTTTTCCAGAGGAGGAAATTCAGAGTGGCAAAAGTAACTTACTGAGAGTTAAGCAGATAATAAAGATCAGAGACATATCTAAGACTTTTTCAATGGTCCTTGTTAACTGATATGAGTGTTATTAAGATTACTGCACCTAATAATATTTGGAAGCAAAGCCATGTTGGGTTTTTTTTGTTGTTTAAACCCTTACCTTCTGTCTTAGAACCAATATTGGCTCCAAGGCAGAAGAGTGGTAAGGGCTAGGCAATGGGGGTCAAGTGACTTGTCCAGGGTCACACAGCTAGGAAGTGTCTGAGGCCAGATTTGAACCTAGGACCTCCCGTCTCTAGGCCTGGCTCTCAGTCCACTGAGCTACCCAGCTGCCCCCCAAAGCCATGTTTAAGTACAGCGGATGACTCATTAGCATGTTAAAGTCGATTTAGATCATACCAATTTTTACCCCTCTTAATCAGTAAATAACAAAGGTGTGGTTATATATACAATAATTTATAATCATTTTGGGGGGTGTCTATTTTTTAATTTTTATTATACTTTGATGCTATTCTCATACCTGAATACATTAGTTGGTTAACATTTATTAAATAAATTGTTTTTAAAATTTCTTTTCCATCATTGTTGACAACTTCCCTGCCTAGGGCAGAGTCCCAGTAAATATGAAAGGGGGAAAGCTCTGTATAGGACTGCTTTTTGTGGTTTTAAAATGAATTCTTCCTGCAGGGATAATTCTTCTTGGGGAAATTCTATTCTCTTTTCTATGTCAGCCTTCAAGAATAGCTCTTACTTGTTTAGGATGTTCTTTTCCAGGTATGGGTTAAACTGAGCTTCCTTCCAAGTCTTGAGATTCTGTGAATGTGATTCTCACCACCATTGCTAAGATCTGTTTTCTCTTCCCTGCCTTGGATGTTCTATCTCCTGCCTCTAGGCCTTTGCATGAGCTACTCAACCCCCCCCCCCCATGTCTCTCCTCTGCCTTCTTAACTCTTACTTCTT
Source organism: Monodelphis domestica (assembly GCF_027887165.1). NCBI lineage: Eukaryota > Metazoa > Chordata > Mammalia > Didelphimorphia > Didelphidae > Monodelphis > Monodelphis domestica. The sequence goes on from NC_077231.1 coordinate 116,981,674, forward strand.
GAAACCCCCAATTCCTCTAAGGCCTATTAGCTCAACTCCTTCATGGGGCCCAACTGGAGTTCTCCAATTGTGAGTCTCCTGCCCTTCACCTCCCATAGAAATCACTATGTTTATTTGTGATCTTGCCATATGTCCCCAGTAGTCTTATTTTTTGTTTCTTGGGATATTATTGCTCCTTTAAAAATATACATATTATACATGTCTGTGAACAGAAAATATATATATACATAATATATATAATGAAATATGTATGTATATGCATATATCACACCACATATAAATATAACATGTTTTTATTTTTGAGTTTTACAGTTTAAAACTCATTAATGCCCCCTCCAAACATACAAACTCTCCCACTACCCCTCTCTTTCCTCCACCTGTAATCAGGTTGTCCCTCTTGGCTAGTGCTGGAGTTTTGTTTAATTTTTTTTGTTGTTTAATTTTTTAAATTTTAATTAAATTTTAATTTGTTTAATTATTTCCTTTTTCTTTCTTCCTTTATCCACTTATCTGATTCTTCCTTCTTTTTTTCTTCTAAGTTATATAGTTAAATAAATCCCTCCTTTCTTCCCCCATAAAACTTCTTTTATCTGTTAGTTTTTTTTCTAAATCTTCTAAAAAGAATTTCCATTATTCTCTTAAAGATATCTGATACTTATAGAGAGGCAGCTAGAGAGTACAGTGGAAGTCATTTGCCAAAAATCAGGAAGACCTCAACCCAAATCAGGTTTCAGACCACTTCCTGGCTGTATGACCTAATCACATAACCACTGCCTGCCTCAGTTTCCTCATCTGTAAAATGGGGATGATAATAGCACTTACCTCTCATGGTTGCTGTGAGATTCAAGTGAGATAATATTTGTAAAGTGCCTAGCACACAGTAAACATGTTTAGTTTCTGTATTCCCCATGGGATCCCCATGAAGAGGCAAGAGAGTTTGTGGGTTGAAAGAAATATCTTATTCTCAATCTTATTGGTGTGACTCATGACTCATTTACTTTTTTGAGTGGATTATTTTCTCCCCAACCCTCAAAGAATTCATAGGCTTGTTAGAATTGGAGGGAATATCTGAGATTACCTAGTACTCTCATATTATAGGAGAGGGAGCCAAGATCCACACAAGGGAAACAATGACTTGTCCAAATCCTATTTGCAGCTAGTAAGAGAGGCAGAAATTAAATCAGATCTTTTGTCTCTAAACCCAGTTTTCTTCTTCTCATTATACCTATTTTCCCCAAAACTTTTACCTTCTGTCTTAAAATTAATACTATTTTTGGTTCCAAGGCAGAAGAGCAGTAAGGGGTGGGCAATGGGGGTTAAGTGACTTGGTCAGAGTCTCCCAGCTAGGAAGTGTCTGAGGCCAGATTTAAAGCCTGACTCTCAATTTCGTGAGCTACCTAGCTATCCCCATACTCATTCTTTTATGGGAAAAATAAATGTATTCTACCTTGCAAAATACTTTTATGCCAATTTGCTTTCTTTTCACCCTTTAGAATGATTATAGGGGTATAATATGGGGGTGGTGATAGAGGCCATATCAGCATCCCCTGCACATGAAAACTTAAAACCTTTTTTCTAGCTTTTTATTTATTATTATTTTTTAAACCCTTACCTTCTGTCTTGGAGCCGATACTGTGTATTGGCTCCAAGGCAGAAGAGTGGTAAGGGCTAGGCAATGGGGGTCAAGTGACTTGCCCAGGGTTACACAGCTGGAAAGTGTCTGGGCTCAAATTTGAACCTAGGACCTCCCGTCTCTAGGCCTGGCTCTCAATCCACTGAGCTACCCAGCTGCCCCCTTTTTTCTAGCTTTTTAATTGGAGGGGAAAAAAAAAGAAGCTGGAGGTGGGAATAAAAAATGAGCCTGGAAAGAAGAAATGTTTAGAGGCTTAGTTGTTTCATTTTCATTTGGATTAGAAAGACTCACTGAATTTATATATATACACACATATATATATATATATCATATTATATATTATATTTATCTATTTTTTATTTTATTTCAGATTTACTCCATTTTAAAGTATAAAGTTTTTATAAGGTAGGAAAAAAGTTTTTCATCCAGTGAGCTTTAAAATAAACAAAAACAACATTACCTTATTATTCTTAGTATTATAAAAAAACTCCAAAACTTCTAGTCCATTTCTTTCTGTTCCCCAAACCAATCATGGAATCAAGGTGGCAGAGACGTAAACTGTATTTGGCTGTACATACAGCAAAATCTCTGGTTTTGTTTGATAACTACCTGGTGTGGAGAAAGGTTTCTATGAACTAGAGGATCCTACCCTGTATCTCACATTTTAGTAGCTGTTTAGAACTACAGGCATTATTTAGTCATTTGATTATGGTACCCTTGTTGCAATAGTATCAGGGAAGGTAGGGAAAATTTGTGTTTAATATTAAATGAAAAAGTAACTACAGATGCCCCCCACTTTTATTTAGTTAGTTATTTTTTTTTTGCAAAGGGGGTAATTCAGACAATTGATATGTGCTGATTGACCTGTTTGTGACAGTTGATTTTTTCCTATTTTTGTTCAAACTTTGTCGAACACACACACACATTTATTTATATTTTAAATGGACTTAAGATGCCTTACTCAGTGCCTTCCTCTTTAAGAGCTTAAAGTTTTTTTACAAGTTTTAATCCTCATCTTCCCCACCTTTTTTTTTTTAAAGAGTAAACTGGTACCTCATGTCTGAGTTAAAAAATCAGCTTGAAAGAAAAGTTACATAGGAAACTATGTAATTATTTTTTATCCACCCAGGCCAGTTACTTCTGTTGGTTCAGATATTGTTGCCAAGGTTTGTTGTAGGGCAGATGAATTCTCTGTTGTGTACCACCAACTTATCCCTAACCCCAACAAACTAGCCCCTTAGAAATGGTTATTTTTGTAGGACCAGCCAACAGAATGTAAATCACTAAAAAGAACCATCACTAAAAGGAGAAATAACCTCAAAGCACATACAGCTTTAGAGCTGTAATTGACATTAGAGATGATCTCACGTCTCCGGCCAGACAGTGAGTAATAAATCTCGTTGAGAGCTTGCATGTTGTGGTGGAGCACTGGACTTGTAGGCAGACTGATCTTCCTAGTCCTGTGCGACCTTGATTATAACTCATCTCATTTCTCTCAGTTTCCTCACTTGTAAAATGTGAATAACAATAATACTTAGACATTTATGTTTTCAAGATCAAGGGAGCAGCTTCAATGGCTCAGGGGATTGAGAGCCATGCCTAGAGATCTTGGATTCAAATTTGGCCTCAAGCCCCCCACCCCCACCCCCATGTGTGTGACCCTGGGTGAGTCACTTAATCCCAATTGCCTAGCCCTTTCCTCTCTTTTGCCTTGGAACCAATACTTAATAGAAGTATCTAGGACAGATACTAGCATACTACACAGTATTGGTAGCTAGTGATAGCTAGGATAGAAGGTAGAGGTTAAAAAAAAAGATAAGTGAGCCAATGTAGATAAATTATTGTACACCTGGAAAAGGTTAAGGTGCGTACTCTCATTTTGTCATAATGACATCATGACAGTCTTTACATATGTTTCAAGTACTGTTTTTGTTTTCTTGGTTTGCAGTGAGCTTATTCAGCCCTTCCTAAACACACACACACACACACACACACCCCTCTCTTTCTATCTGGGTGAGACACCCCAAAATGTAAAATCATATTGTGTATATTAAAAAATATTATCCCGAAAGTTCAAGATCAGGGTGAAGAATAATTTAAAATAGTTCAAGATCCTCAAAAATAAAGTGAGTACTGCTTTCTTTAAAAGCAGGGGTTCTAGAACCATGGGTCTATACACTCTCAGAAGGAAGTTCATGAAGAGATTTTAGGGTCTCTGAACTTGGACAGGAATGGAATACATTTTTAATTTCAATATATTAGTTTCCTTTGTAATACTAAACATTTATTACATGCCTTAAAGAAAACATTATTCAGAGAAGAGGTCCATGGGTTTTACCAGGCTGCCAAAGGGGGTACGTGACACATGGCACAAAAATGATTAAGAATTCCTCCTTTAAGGATTCCCTACCCCAATAGATGGATCCTTTTTTCCATTTTCCATCTTTTTCCATTCAGTCCCTACTAACAGTTTGTTAATTCAGTCCTTCACCTCCAACTCTAGACAGTTTCTGTTTACTACCAAGACTATTCTTGCCACTTTAGACTTGGATACAGAACTCAGCACTTAGGTACCACCAGTAAGACTGCTCTTCTTACTTTAGACCTGGAGACATCTGTGGAAAGGAAACAAGACTGACAGTTTGTGGGGGAAGGGCCCAACTGGGAGTGGCAGTTGGGTCTTGTGACTAGCACTTCCTTCCTGCTGGGAGTGGCAGTGGGGTCTGGTGACTAGTCCTATTTAATAGTCTTCCTATTTCCTTTACCCATACATATTACAGCCTGGTCATTTAACTCTCTTAGGTTTTGATTTTCTACAATATGAAGATGTTGGACTAAATGGCTTCTGAAGTCACTTAGATCTCTGATCCTATGCTTAATAACACATCTCTTAATCCAAATCTCACTGAATTTATGCCCCCAGAACACCTAGGACACAAATCTTTGCTCTTGAAATGGTCTTTTGTTTAATAAGAACATCCATTGCCTAGAATAGTTTACTTTAGAAAACTGAGGGTGATGCACACACTCTCTTGGGATAATATGCCAGAGAGACCAAAGGCAAATGTACTCTACCAATTAAGAACACCTTCCAACTCTTCCTAACATCACTAGAACTCACTCTGTACACCTTCTGTTCCCACATTCCATCTTATTTTAGTACTTTGGATCCTCTAGGATTTTTGTGGGTTATACCTACTAGATTTATGTTTCGGGAAATCTGGAACTAGCCAGTGTTGATACTGCCTCATTTAAACTGACCTTAACTAAGGAGACAGGATAAGAACTGAAACAAAATGGAGAAAAAAAATCTGTCACAAACGTTAGCTGGACATTCTTGCCATTATCCAGCTGAATGTGGAATTTCTGACTTCCTGAACATGTGCTAGATATTAGACTCTGAAAACCATCAGTGCTTACCTTAGTCTTCAGAGAATTCATATTTCTAGAGTACTATAAGGTTTATAAAGTGGTTTTTTTTCCCCCTCACATCCAGCCAAGTGCGATTATCCTCATTTTATCTATAGAAACAGAGCCTCATGAGGTTAAGTGAGTGGCTCATGGTTTTAAAAGCTGTGGTTTAAACCAAGGTTTCCTGATTGCAAGTTTCAAACACTTACACTTTCTACTCTATCAGGAGACTTCTTTGCTGTTTATATTAACTATGGCTCATACATTAGTCATAGCATCATCCAAAAAGTATAAATTAAAAAAAAAACTCATTGTACTTATGAGCTAAGGATTTTTTATTCTGGTTTTAATTGGAGAATTTAGCCACATAGAAATTAAGCGATTAGTACATGTAGCAAATGGGGAATCAATCCAATGTGGAATTACCAGTAGTCTAAAGTGCTCTTTGTCATTCTCACTACTCCAAATTCTGCCCACTTTGCAAGGATTTGTTAAATTTCCATTTCTTCTATTTCCTTCTGTATATAATCTGTATGGTGCCGCATATGCAAGGTATTGCCTGAGAAAAGTGCGTTTCAACCTGAAAACTATTATATAAATGCTATCATGCACTGCCTCGTATTGTTCTTATACTTAGTCTCATTTATGGTCATTTTTTCTCCCCGAATGAATTGTATGCACCTGATGGCCTCAAGTGTTTCTGATCACCCAGAATTCTTCTAGGATGGTCCTGAACTCATTGCTAATGCTTATTGATTTGTGTAACTGATTGAGGCAGTTTACCATTATGGAATTTACTTAAGTGGGCATCTTCTCAGATGGATTATTCATGGAAAAGAGGGAAATTTGTAAAATTTATAACTCCCCACTGCTGGGCAATTGTCTTGTTCCTTCCACTGTCTTTCCCAGTGTTGAAAATTTGTCCCATCATACCAGGTAGAGCTGAAAATGATTGGCAGCTGGGACAGATGGTTGTAGTTGTTGAAGCACAGGACTTTCTAGTCTCTAATCTCCACTCGCCATATTGCTTCATGTTTCAGCTTTATACTCATACAGAGAAGTTCAGGAGAAATGTGTCTGAATATGGAATCAAAGGATTTGAGATCAAATCCAGTGCTCAGCACAGTGCCTGGCACATAGCATAGTAGGTACTTAATAAATGTTTATTAATTCATTGGTTGAAATCTGTCCACTGTTACTTATTAACTGTTGAGACTTGGGGTGTCACTAAACCTCTTTATGGTTCAGTTTCTTCATCTGTAGCTCAATCTCTAAGGTTCCTTCCAAATCTATAATCCTATAATCAAAAGGGGAAAAATGCACTTCTTAAAATTACTCAAATTTTCCCCCTGTAAGCATCCACTCAATAGAGAGAAGATAGCTTATCTAATGATCTGACACTTGCAGAAGGGGTAGTATCAATTTGCCTTACTGGCAGACATTTTCTGGAACAATCATTTTTTTTTTCTTTGTCCTCTTTTTGTAGTCAATGGTGCCTTGTATCCAGTAATCTATATAACATTTCAAGTTCTTTACCCACTTAGTAAAAGCTCATGTTTATGTAAGTAGCATTTTAAAATTTACAAGAAATTCAAATTTCAACAGTTCTGCTTCAGAAATCCTTAGTTACACAGGCATGTTCTTAGAGTGATTGTGCAAGTAAGAGAGGGAAATGAGTAAAAGTAGTAACTCCCCAAGGCAGAGATGTCAAGGAGAATGTGGACTGAGGAAATGCTACTAGATTTGGCAAAGAAGAGATCCTTGATAACTTTGGAGGGAGTGATTTGGGGGGAATGATGAGTGGAAGCCAAATTAAAAGAGGTTAAGAGGAGAAGAAAGTGGAGGCTCCAATTGTTAACATTTTGGAGGAGTTTAACTATAATGGGCAGAAGAGATAAAGGATCAAATTTAGTGGGGAACAAAAGGACCAAGTGAGAATCTTTTGAAGGTGGGAGAAACATGACCATATTTGTAGATAGTATGTAATGAACTGTAAACAGGGAAAAATTGAAGATAAGGGATAGAGTGGGGAGTGATGCTCTTGGTACCATTTCTGATCCCCTGGCAGTAGAACATGGGATGATATCTATCTTCCAGCTCTAACATCTCAAACTCTGGTGGATTTTTTCTTCTTTAAAATATATAATTTTTATTTAGATGTAAAATCAATTTTTAACATTTAAAAATAATTTTGAGTTTCAAATTAAAGTTTATGATTCTAATAAAGAATAGTTTTATTTAAGCATCCCCTCCTTCATCAGAGAGCCCCAAATGGGACATATATCTGACAAAACAAAAATAAACGACATAATGGATAGAGTTATATTTGGAGTTAGAGAGATCCAAATTCAAATCCTGATGCTGACATTTATGAGTGGTCTAACCCAGGGCAAGATTTGACAGTCAAAACACAGACTTTATTTACTGTTGAAAAGTTAAAAACAAGACTTGAAGTATCACACCAGGGGCAAAAGAAAGCCTGATTTGGCACCAGTCTCCATTATATCTCCATATGTGTGTGTGTGTGTGTGTGTGTGTACGTACCATATATATATATATACCACAGGCAGCTTGGGCTTGCTTTTGGGTCTAGTGGAAACATTCTCAATTTTTCCCCTCACTAGAAGTCCTTGATTTCTCTTCTGTAAAAATGAAATAATAATAACAAACACCTCATAAAGTTATTTTTATTCTACCTCAGGGGAGGTATGATTTTTTTCCTGATTAACTGTAACTACTTGAGAGAGACAAATAGGCTTATAGTAAAAGATGCTTGGTCCATGGATGGTTCTCATCACCTAGAGTGAATATTGATCTAAAGCTGACTGGACCCTAGTGTGACCCCATGCCTAACAGCAAATACACCAGTACAACAATTCATCAATAAGAGTCAGTGACTTAGAGCAGATATATTAGAGATGTCAGGTGGATCAGATTTCCCTGGCATTGGTTGTCACTGTCACTCATCATTCTGAATACTCCTTGTGTATATATCTGTAGGTTCACCCCATTGTCCTTCTCTCGCCGCCTATTGCCCTTCCCTCACCCTTGCCTTCCTCATACAATGGAAGAATGGGGTGTGATACTCTGGCTGAGCTCCAAAGAATAAGGTCTTTATGTGCTTTCTTAATTGGGGTGGGGGGGGGAGAGATCATCCCTTTGCCTCACTACCCAGGAATGCTGGTAGGAAAGTCTTCTGGCTATTTCTTGTAGTTTTACTGCAGTTCATTGAGATTTTCTGAGTCACTGGAAACACCTTCTTGGAGAATACAAGATGCAACCATAAAGCAATGTGACATTTAAAAAAACACCACACACATTCCAGAATTTACACATGCTGATAGGTGTCATCCCTTGCAAAGTAGTCACCTTGGTGGGCTAGCCATTCAATGAAACAGATGTTTTGTGTGCAGAATGCTATAGTAGGAACCGAGTGAAATAGAATTGGAGAAGACTTAATTTGATTTCTTGGGCTTTCCAGTTTTTAGTAGAGAGATGAAACATGGGTACAGATAAATTATCTAAAGTAAAAATTATTCATGATAGGCAAATGGTTAAAAAAAGAAGCGCTATATAAGACTCAAGACAGGAAAGATACTTTTTATTATGATAATTTAAAAATCCTTACTTTCAGTCTTAAGATTGTTACTAAAGTAGAAGAGTGGTCAGGGCTAGGCAATTGGGGTTAAATGACTGTGTCCAGGGTCACACAGCTAGGAAGTGTCTGTGGACAGATTTAAACCAAGGTCCTCTCAACTCCAGTCCTAGGGCTCTATCCATTGTGCTACCTTGCTGCCCCTAAGAAAGGTTCTTAAAGTCAGAGAAGATGGGAAAAGGTGTCACTAATCCAAAAATGCTACTCTTGGGAACTTCTGTTGGGAATTATCTTTAGATATATCCTTTTGAGTATTTTCAGTGGTGTCATTCTTAATCCTCTGAAGCTACTTAGATTTTTTGGAAACTTTGGTCTCACTCTCCTCCCTTCACCCTAATCTTTTTGTTCTTTCTTGGTTGATTTTCTTTTGGAAGCTATTCCGGACATTTTCTTTCCTCATACTTCCTACACAACCTGCTCAGCAATGAAGTTACCTCCTACTTTGATGCTAAAATAAAAAACAATCCATTGTGAGTTGCATTTTCTCATCTGAAAACTCTTCTCTGTATCTCTGCTACCATTGCTGCAGTCTCCAACAACGAGGCATCCCTTTTTGCCAAGGCCAGCATCTTTGCTCGTTCCCTCAGTCTCATTCCCTCCTCCCTTTTCCTCTTGGTCATCCCTTCGATCATCCCTGCCTGACCCCACTGTCCCTTCAAACTATCAACCTATGCCTCTCCTCCCTTTCACACTCAAACTTAGAGAGTAAAAAAGAAAGCTGTCTACAATTATTGCTTCTGTTTCCTTATCTCCCACTCACTTCTCAACCCTTCCCATGTGGCTTCCAGTCCAATCAGTTGACAGAATGTCTTGTAAATGTTACAAGATGCGTAATTGCTAACTCTCATCACTTTTTCTTGATTCTCAAACTTCTTGACCTTGCTTGACAATATGACATTTCTGATCTCTGTCTCTCCTCCTTGGATACTCTCTTCTTGCTGGGTTTTCCAGACTGTTGTCTCGTGGTTCTTCTTGTTCTTTGATTACTTTTTCCCATATTCTTTTTGCTGAATCATCAGTCCATATTGTTGGTTGTCCTGTCCTTCCCCCCCTCCCCCTTCTCTAGATAATCTTACCAGTTCCATTAATTCAATGGATTCCATTCAGATGACTCCCTTGTTCCCCTAATGGAAATCTCCTGGCTGTTTTAGAGGCATTTCATATTTATATTTATAACCAGAATTTATTATCCTTACTTTACTTCCTTCTCTTATTTTGGTTTGAGGTGCTGTTATCCCTCAATGTCACCTAAGTTTGCCACCTAGTAATCTTTGACAGTTTCTTTTCAGTTAGCTTCTGTATCCATTAATTTGCAGACTTGTTAATTCTTTTCCTACAACATTCTCTCATCTGTCCCCATTTCTTCATTTTCTTGACCACCTTTATGGTTTATTCCTTCATTGGTAACTTTCCCTCTGGACTTGAAATAGCAACCCATTTGGTTTTCCCACTTTCCATGTAACCTCTCACCACTCTTTCCTTCCCTTAGGGGCCAACATCATCTCCCTAAAGCACAGACTTAACCCTGTTACTCAGTCGGTCAGTTAGCTTCAGAGACCTTCCTATTTCTTATAGGACAAAATAGAAACCCTTGCTTGATACTGAACCTCTTCAAAATTTACCTTCAGACTTAGTGTACATTACTTTTTTGGGTGTAGTTTATGCACTATCCAAACTGGCCTCTTTGCTGTTTCTCAAACTTGGTATTCTACCTGCACCTGTATCTTTGTAGAGGCTGTTCCCTATTCCTGGAATGCTCTCTCTTTCCCAGGTCTGCCTCTTGGAATCCTTAGCTACCTTCAAAGTTCAACTTAGGTTCTGTTCCTAAAGGAAGTCTTTCCCAGTGTCCTTAGTTCTTTTCTCTTCTCTTTCTCTTCTTGTATTGATTTATCTGAGCATATTTAGTAGAAAGTAGCCTCCTTGACTTTTTTTTCACTTCATTTTTTTGCACCTACCTTTCACATAGTAGGCACTTAATAGATACTTACTAAAATGCATGGTGTTGTGTGTCTTGTAAATTTTGGAGCAATCCAACAAATGTTTATTGATTTGCTTATCAGATAATAATAAAACATCTGTTCTCATTTTATCCTTATAACAACACTGTGAGGTAGGTGTTATTATTAACCCATTTTATAGATGTGGAAACTCAGGCAGGCAGGTTAAGTTATTTACTCAGAGGCACAGAACCTAGTAGGTATCAGAGGCAGGATTTGAACTCAAGTTACACCTTTCTAACCCTAAATGCAATGTATATCCATCAAGCTACCCTTATAGCTTGATGTCTATAGTAGATGTCTAAAGAATATCTAGTGATGGTTAAAAAGTTAAAATGGAATATCCACTGCCTTTCTGTTTTTATAAATAATATTAGCATAATTAACTACAATACCTCATATATGTTGTCATGTTTCATAATTTTCAGAGTACTTTCATATGCATTTCTGCATTTAAATTTCACTTTGGGAATCCTCCCAAGTAGAGGGGTCATGCATCTCCTTTTAATCAAGGAGGAAACTGAGGAGGCTGAGAAATTTTTTTCAGGTTATTGTTGTTGTTGTTGTTTTTTAATTTGGGGGGGTATTCGAGATGAATGCTGGATATATTTTGCAGCAAGTTTATGCTTGTGATTTGGGGCTCCAGGAAAGCAAGTAGATATAGCCAGGCCTGGGGTGGGGATGACAGAGGTAAATGTGAACAAGCCCAATACAAATTTGCTAGATGTGTTGACTTTTAAAAACCAATGTGTCAGACTGACCTTAATTCAAGGTTGTGGTCAGACTGTCTTGGAGAGCATGCCTTTTTCTAAGGCCTCCCCTGACATTTTTGCTTCCTAGAAAGGTACCCATGAAAATGCATTATGCATTTTAGTCCATATTTTTCTTTTTCCTTTGCCTTTTTAGTTGTTCTGCTTATATTTAGCATGCACCATGTGCTAAGCTTGGCAGGGCAAATCAGAATATGTAAAATATATGGAACTTGCCCCCAAAGAGACTGATGTTTTTACAATTTATTTCTTCTTAAAGAACTTTATATATTCAGGGGAGAAGTTTGGTGGCTCAGATGATTGAGAGCCAGGCCCAAAGATGGGAGATTCTGGGTTCAAATATGGCGCCAGAAACTTCCTAGCTGTGTGACCCTGGGCAAGTTACTTAACCCCTATTGTCTAGCTCTTACTGCTCTTTTTCCTTGGAACCAATATACAGTACTGAATCACAGCCAGAAGGAAAGGATCTTTTAAAAAGAAATTATAATATATAGAAAACTTTGAATTAATAGCATTCTACATTTAAAATCTGAAGACAAGAGAGTAGGATGGGATAAAAAGGATATCCCAAATATTTAGGAGATGCAGATGGATGGCCACACCAGTTCCCAGGAGATCCAGAGTTTCAGCATGACCAAATTAGGCCAAAGTCACACTTATTCTATCATAGTGATAGTGACCTTGGGGAAGTCACTTCCTTCTTCAGTTTTAGTTTCTTTATTTGAAATGAGAGGATTGGACTACACCATTCGAATCCTCAATTCTGTGATCCAAAGGAAGGCTGCAAAACAGTTAACACTGATTTGTGTTGGGGAAGGAAATGTAAATACCTTAACTAACTTTTTTTTTTAATTTTTGTTTGATTTCCCAGCTTTTCAAGAAGTATTAGAATTATCAATTTAGGAAGTACAAATGACCTTACTTGTGTATGTCTTCTGAAGTTCTTCTCTATTCTACAGAGCTCATCTTCTATAGCTATAGTGGGGAAAGAAGGAATCCCCTCTGCTTCCTTCTAAGTTTTAGTATGAGTTGAGGCATTGCTTAACCCCAGGACTGAGAACTGTGTCTCTGGAGCCAGTAATCAAAGGGCAGGAAAAGAGTATGTCAGATGGTGTGTGCCTCATTTTTGTAGAAGAAATGAAGGAAGAAGGCCCATCTGTCTACCCACCATAAAGGAAGGATGCTTCCATGTGATCATGCTCAAAATCTGGGAAGTGGTATCCTTCATGTTGACCTTTTTGAAGACAAAGTTTCAAGGGTTTAGTTTACTCTGTTATCTGGCATCATCAGTAAGAAATGGGAATGGAATGACTCTGGGTAGTCACTGACTTCTGATGTGACATGGAGAACTTTCCTCTCATCTGTGAGCTTAGGTTGGTTTGAGTCTGCAAGGGGAAAAAGCTGAAAGCTGTGAGCTCTCTGAAAGATTACTTACTGGAAACTTCAGAAATTTCACTAAATAATGAAACAGATGGTCGACAACATTGAAATGATTTTGGAAAAGAGATGGGCATACTTAGACTGAAATTCTGAAAAGCCCTCTTTGAATTTTATGCTATGATTCCAACTACCTACTCTGTTTTGGGTAATTTTTAAAAGTGGGTATCTTTTATAAGTATCAAACCACAGTATTTGAGTTAAAGTGGGGATGGGGGGTTTGGGACTTGTATATAGTGATATGTGCAGTTGTTATCACTATGGTAAATCAAAAGAGGAAAAGTTGGACTATCAGGAATACCCTCTGAGGACATACTTTAGGAGATAGTCACCTTCTTAGGGTGAACACCATCCACAGAAACAACTTGAAACTGTTATTAAAGATCCTCAGAAACACTAGAACATGGCATTAATATCTAGACAGCATATTCAGGAAATAATTTGAATTCCATTTTGCATAGTTAAAGGCAACAAAGAATAAATTCATAGAAAGGAATCCAGAATACAAAAGTATCTCACAAGTTCTAGATTCCCTTAATCAACATTTGTGTGGTAAATTAACACTGAATTGGGATTTTTGTGAAACTTCCTCTTTAGCCCCCTAGAAAAACGTTTTGGTTTTAAAGCTCAAAAAGTTTCTGTGGGGCAGCTGGGTGGTTCAGTGGATTGAGAGTCAGGCCTAGAGATGGGAGGACCTAGGTTCAAATTTGGCCTCAGACACTTCCCAGCTGTGTGACCCTGGGCAAGTCACTTAACCCCCATTGCCTAGCCCTTACCACTCTTCTGCCTTGGAGCCAATACACAGTATTGACTCCAAGAAGGAAGGTAAGGGTTTAAAAAAAACAACAAAAAAAAGTTTCTGTGAAGTTTCTCCCAAACTATGAAACTGGGTTGCGTCCTCCCTTTTCTTCAGATCTTTGCTTGAAATAATAAGGTTTAGTAAAGCCTTTGGACTCACTTGAGAAATGAGATAATGAAATCATTGAGGGAGGCAGCCACCATTTTGGACTGCAGTGACTCAGCTTCCTAGTGGGTCTGATGGCATCCTGAGAACACTCCCTTTAATGTGATGAACTAAATAAAGGAGGAGTTGAGGTCTCTGAGGCCACTTCCACTGTGGCTATTCACCAATAAGAAACTTCTTAGGCTGTCTAGAGAAATAGACTGAATGTGATGTCACCAGGAAGATATATTGACTTAGATAAGAAGTCATTCTTTCTTACCCAGTTCCTTCACCCATCTCTCTTGCCCAGCTGCTCAAGATTTTACCTCTCTCTTGGCCCCAAATTTTTCACCCCCTTGGGTTCTTTGGATTTTTTTGGAGTCTATTTGGAATGTGGAAGGAATCCACTAGCTAATTTAGAAATCTTAAGCAGTCAACTAATAAAGTTTATGTATATATATATATATATATATATATATATATATATATATATATATATATATATATGTATATATAGCCTTTGGAGAATCTCATTCATTACATTTAAAAGCCAAAATAGAAAGATTAAGATAATATAAGGAATTGAAGTGAACTGAACAAAGTGGAAGGTGGTGGTGGGGCAGTTCACAACTAATACAAAATGTTACTATTGGTTTAGTATTTATTAAGCAAGCTGTCCCTGGCTCTAAGTGTCATAACATATATTCTACCTTTGTTGATTATCACAGGACCTTAGACTCAGTTCCATACTCATGGCTTAGTAACATACTACAGATATAGAAAATAGACCCCTATATGATGAGAATTTTAGAATATTTGGTATCCACATGGAAAACTATTTTCTGTTTAAAGCATACTAGTAATCAAATAATATCAGGAAAGATTCACACACAATGTGGCATTTTTCAGAAGACATTTAAGTCTATTATAGTTCTGCCTGTCCTTAAATCCACTATCATCTCTCTTAAATAAAACTAAATGTGACTTCCAAGTCAAAGAGAGCTATTAACCCCTTGATGTTTATGAATGACATTAAGCCATATGACTTCACTGAAAAACATATTAAAGAAGCCTTTCTTCCCTTGAAATCATTTTTTCTAATATCAAAATTGCATTTGGATTTTATAAATTGTTTAACATAAACCAAAGGAAAGCTAGAAACTAAAAGCTTCAAGCTTGAATATGAAAGTCATGTTAAAGTTGGATATGAATATAACACTCACACACAGCTTGTCTTCCTCTAGATAAGATCAAGAAACTCCAAAGATAATCAAGGAGAAGGTTGTTGCTAAGCTCTTGACTTCCATGGACTAACCAGAAAACAAATTTCTATACTACAAATACAGACCTCTAAATATCTTGGAAAACTCAATATAAAGTCCTGAAAGCAGACCATCATCATAGATCAGACTTTGGCCCAGAATTGCTGAGATTGATATCAGTTCATCAAAACTTGAGACCAACCTTTTGTAGATTTGTCACCATCCCAGATATTTCTAACGCCACAAGCTATATAGAATGACAAACTTTTCATTATATAGAAACCTGGCTAAGGGTATCAAAATAAGGGGAGAACAGGATGAGATGCCTATCACTATTAAATATTTATTTTTTAAGTGAGCACTATGTGCCAAGCACTGGGCTAAGTAGTGGGATACAAGGAAATGTAAAAACACAAAATCCCTGCCATCAAGGAGTTCCTGTTCTAGTGGAAGAGGCAACAGGTAACTAGGTACATATGCTACATGCAGAATAAAAGGGAAACCATCTCAGAGGCAATAAGGAGGTTGGGGCAGGGAGTACTGGAGAGAATTCTTGCAGAAAGTGAGATTTTATCTCAGTTTTGAAGAAAGCCAGGGAAACCGAGGCAAAGAAACCTTTCCTGATCCCCTTTCATTTTAGGGATTATTTTCAATTTACTCCACAGTGTTTCTTGTCTGTACATATTTGCTTCCCTGTTGTCACCCCGCATTAGACTGTGAACTTTCTGATAGCAAACTTGTCTTTTGCCTTTCTTTGGGTCCCAACACTTAGCTCAATGCCTGACACATAGTAGGCACTTAGGTATTTCTTGACCAACTGACTAGTCCAAATTCCTCATTTTATAGATAACCCAAAGGGGTCCTACATAGAGTAAGCATAAAAGTTGGAATTTGAACACCTATCCTCTGACTCCAAACCAGTGTTTTTTCCACTCTACCTTCACTGCCTCCAAAAGGTGAGCATAATGAAGTGAGGGTCCAGGGTTATACAGGTTAAAAGCTTGAATAATGAAACCTAGGTTCTTTGATTCCAAAAAATCAGACACTTTCCCTATTGCACTGCACTGTCTGGCTTCCAACTCTTTTAAAATATGAGTCTGATGAGACAGTAAAAGTATCCAGGGAATGTCCTGAGATGACTTTTGTAGACACTGAGATTGAGACACCAGTCTGGAACTTCTGTCAGAAGTAAATGAAAACCTTTGTGACCTTTGTGCAAGCTGATGGAGCTTTTGTTTTTGAGTTTACCAAGTTCAACCCTAAGAGAGGAATGGGGAAGGATGCAAACTGGATCCTCTTTAGCTGAGCTGGGGATAAATGGAAGAGAACTAGCTTGGGTGAGACTTACTCCAGAGATAAGATGGGAAAGACAAATCAGAAGAGGACTAGAATTATCCCTTTCTCCCCTCCCCCCAAAAGAGCAACTCTTTCCATCTAAATAATTATGGTAGCTTTTATGCATTTTAATGTTTATAAAGTACTTTATTCCCAATGGGCCTCTGATATATGAGTTTTATTGGGGCCATTTTGCAGATAAAACTGAGTCTCATAGAACATTTTTGCAGTGTGCCTAAGGGGCAAAGGCTGGGAAGGAATTTAGGTTTCCTTTAGGTCCAGTGCTCTTTCCATTAATTCACACTCTGATAGAGACCAAGATTATTGGCTATTATTCCTAGAAACTAACAAATAAAATTTTAAATAAATATTTCATGTATAGCTCAGATCAAATTGCTTTCCATCTCTGAGTGGGGGTAGAGAAGGGAGGTAAGGAGATGGTTTAGATCTAATAATTTTGGAAAACGTGTTGAAATGTTGAAAATTATTATTATATGTAACTAGGAAAATAAGATATCTTTGAATATAAAATTATATCTATATATGTGTGTGTGTATATATGGAGAGAGAGAGAGAGAGAGAGAGAGAGAGAGAGAGAGAGAGAGAGAGAGAGAGAGAACAAGCAAGCCGGTGGGGGGAATTGGGGAATTGGGGTGTTTCAGAAATATTAGAGTAGGGGTAGAAGTTGGAAAACCTGCTGTCCTTTCCTCAAGGAGCTTGGATTAGATAGGAACCTCTGGTGGAAATGTGAGTGGTTGGCAGTGGGTCAAACCCTAGAGTTGGAGGGAGAGAGTGGAGTATGGTATAGGAGGCTAGCCTGGAATTATATGTCTTTAGTGCTTTAAGTCCTACAGATGTGTCAACATATATAAAACCAAACATCATTTCCCCCTGTAAACCAGTTCTTCCTGCTGGATTCATATTTTCATCAAAGACATCACTCCTAGAGTTTGAAAAGGATTACCTTTGACTCTTTGCTCTCCCTTGCCTTTCAAATCTAGTCATCTTTTGATTCCTGCCCTGACAACATGTTACTTCTATCTTCTCTCTACTCTCCTAGCCCTATTAATACTCTCTTTACCACCTACTAGGACAGGTCTTCTTACCTCTACTCCCTGTCTTCTCCCCACTCCCTTTTATCTGCTCCCCTTCTAAATCCACCTCTCCATTCATAGGACTGACTGAATAATTTTTTTTTCTCTAATATGTGTGCTTCTTCTGGTCATTCTTCTAATCAATAATCTTCCATTGCCTACTGAGTAAAGTTGAAACTCTTTTGCTTAGTCTTCAAGACCATATCGATCATTCATGGTGCCACATTCATTTTCTGGTCCTATTTCAAAATACTGCCAGCCATGTATTCCACTTGGAAGGCGAGCAGATAAAAGGTGGGGATAGCTTGCATCATCATAGGTCATGGTGCTTCCTCTAGCCAGAAAGGCATAGTCCCCACCTCTGCTGCTTAAACACTCTGCGACCGTGAGCAAATCAGTTGACCATCTCCCCTTCTGTTTCTGTCTTTAGGATCATATCTCAGAGCCATAAAAGATAATAGGATCATGTAATTTTAGATATTATCTAGGATCATCACTTCTTTGCCAAAAGAAACCTAGAAACCATCTAGCCTACACCCCTGCCCCCCAACATATTTTATAGATGAAGAAACTGTAGCCAATGGAGGTTAAGTGATGCACCCAAGATTGCATAGATAATAAGCATCAAAAACAGGATCTGAACCCAGGTTATTAACTCCCAAATGTATACGTGGAAATTTTCTACTTTGAACTACGTCCCCCAGAATTCATTTTGTATTTGTATGCTGACCGTTCGTGTTTATATATAAGTTTTGGTAACTCCTCCCTTGCGTTCTCTTTTTTTTTTTCCAGCATGCGTGACTGAAAAAGTGGTTTTTCTTTCCTGAGGTTTTTCTTCCCTTGCTTATTATTAGTAAATATTATAAACATAATACTTGTAGTATTGGATATTAATTTCAAGATCTACACAAACTAGCACTGTTTCCTGCTTTACTTATTAGGAAACAAAAGATTAAAGAGATTTGAGTGACTGTCCAAAGGTTAGTATTAAAAGAAATTAGTAAGTGGTATAGCTGAGATCTCTAAGATGAGTATAATAAAACCTGCCCATACCTTCCTCATAGATAGTTGTAGAGAAATACCTTGTAAATATTATTTTACACCTGCAAAGTTCATTGTGAATTTCTTATTGCTTTTTATGAAATACATATCAAATATTACCAGATTATTAAAGAGTTTTCCTAAAGTTAGTAAAAAGAGATTGCTTCATGAGATTTCAAAGGCCACATTTTAAACACAAATGAAATTTGTTTTCATTGATGGCTGTTCTTTTCCAGATTATCTATAGATTTTAGATCTCACTTTTGGATAATAGCTTAATTTCTGGGATGGAAGAGAAACAGACAAACCAGGAATTAGCTATTGCATTTATGGCACAAAGATTAGGGAAGAGATCAATTTTGGGCTCTGATCTAAAATTTCTTTAAGCTTGATTGTTTTGCATTATTGAGATACTCATACTAATAACTTGAATAATGAAGTTCAAGAGTTATCTAGACCAATAATATAAGTTATGGCTTAGAGACACTCTTTTTAAAAAAAAGATAGCTGTTACCTTCTCTCTTAGTATCAATTCTAAGACAGAAGAATGATAAGAGCCAGGCAATGGGGGTTAAGTGACATGCCCAGGGTCACACAGTTAGGAAGTGTCTGAGGTCACATTTGAACCCAGTTCTTCCTGACTCTAAGCCTGGCCCTTTAGCCACTGTACTTCACAACTACCCCCAGAGAGGCACTATTTTTTTTTAACCTAACCTTTCATCTTGAATCAATACTGTGTAGATTGTGTAGTGGTTCCAAAGCAGAAGAGTGGTAAGGGCTGGACAATGGATGTTAAGTGACTTGCCCAGGGTCACACAGCTAGGAAGTGTCTGAACCTAGGTCCTCCTGTCTCTGTTCCTGACTCTCAATCCACTGAGCCACCCAGTTGTCCCCCAGAGGCACTCTTAATAATTTCTATTTCATAGAGAAATTAATATGCCCTCTTCCCTGTGCAGTGGTCTTCACTCCCCCTATCGCCCCACTTTTTAGAAAAGTTCCCAGTCACAGATATGTGGTTCATGTCAGCGTTAGGCATATTGTAAAATACACAACCACAGTTTGGATTTCTATGTTGGGAAATAGCTTTGATTGTAGAACCAGCAGGATGAGCAGATCTCTATATCTCACCCCAACATACCATGACCCCCCCTCCCTGCTTCCTTCAAAACTTAAAGCAAAAAAACAAAATGCAAAAGAAAGTTGGCCAGAAGCATAGCTATGGAAAATGACTGAAGATGAGTTTCTTGCTTCTGGGGAACTAAGTAAAGATTCTGGTGCAAATTCAATTCAAGTGAGGAAGGGATGATATTTGGGGGGGAGGTGATCTGTGGATGGGGATAGAGTGGAGGAAAATTTAAGCCACTCAAATGAATTCAGATGGGACAAACCTTAGACAGAGTCCGGAAAGGCCTGGCAGACCAGAGGGTCTAAGCAGGGTCAGAACACTGATGGCCTGATCCTAGTAGTTTTGGCTTTGTTTGAGTCCAGAAAGCATGGAGAGAGAGCAGGAAGAATTTTTGCTGCCTTGCATAGAGCATTCAGTGTTTGTTAATCCCTCATTGTTGTGACCTGGTAATTGCTATTTATCCTCCAAGTGACTGCTGGTCTTTTTCCTAGAAGATAAGATAAAGAGGCTCAGAAAACACTTCTCCACTTTCCAGGTTATCAGGGACAATGAAGTATTCTTTACAACAATAAAAGAAGGAGGGTTTCAATGGGAAAACAAAGAATAGAGATATGAAGAAGTAGAGAGAATCCTGATAGATCATCAGGTTGGAGAGAAGAATGACATAACAGAGAAAGAGAAAAGAGGGCAGCAGGGAACAAAAGAAAGTGGGCCAGGATTTGGAGGATTTGGGTTCAAATTCTGGCAGAGCATTTGCTACCCAAGTAATTTGGGGCAAGTCATCCTCCCCAAGGGTCAGTATCCTTGACTTAAAAATGAATAGGTTGAATTAGATGACCTCAAAGATCTCTTCAGTATTTAAATCTTTTATCCCATGAGCCTAAGAATTTTGAACAATTGGAGTTAAAAAATACCCAAGGGCAACCAGACAGCACAGTGGCTAGAGCTCCAGGCCTGGAGATGGAAGGTCTTGGGTCCAGATGTGGCTTCTGACATTTCCTAGCTACATGGCCCTGGGCAAGTTCCTTAAACCCCATTGCATAGCCCTTGCCCCTCTTCTGTCTTACAATTTACACTGACAGTAATCCTGGTGATTGGTTATCTGATTGTGTCAGTCTAAAATAGTAATGGCAGATATGTCTTCAGACCACCAAAGACTATTTGCCATTTTTATGTAAGGACAAATGATACAGGTAAAAAAGGAATATAGAAAGCATTGCAGGAGATTTTGAAGTCTAGGCTAAGAAACTATAGACTTTCAGAATTCAGGTAATATTTTCATCACTGATGCTGAAATGAGATGAGGGCATCAGACAAGAAAGAAGGATTGGAAACTGAACTACTTGTTTAGAAGATGGCATCTGAGAACTAGATTTTATTTTATATTGCTTAACTGTGGTTGGGAATTTAGAAATTATTCTTTCTCTGCAAGGATGGGATGTACCTAAGAAGAACTGGTAAAAATGGGTTTCCCTGGAGCCTTATAAATCTAATCTACCAGACTTTTAGCCAGAAAAAAATGCCCTTCTCTCTCCAAACTAGATACCATAGAGTAGTGGTGGTAAACCTATGGCACATGTGCCAGAGGGGGCACTCAGAGCCCTCTCTGTGACATGTGCACCATTGCTCCTGGACAGAGTTCATCAGAGTTTGTTTCTAGAAAGCCAGAGGGAAGTGGACCTGGGCTGCTCCCCTGCCCCTCTGGAATATAGTTTTGGAAGGGGATGTCTTATTCAAAGGGAAAAGAATAGGCAGAGGGCCTTCATACACGAGGACATTATATGAAAAAGGCATATGCACATTTAGGAAGAAATCTAGTAGTCAGAAGCATAATAGAGAACATTAGGATAAAGATTACCAGAAGCACAAAGAGAGGCAATATTGTAGTCAGAACCTAGAACATGAGAAGTAACAAATAAGGAATTCAGTAAATAGATCACAGATTGAACATGGAGCCATGATAAAGTAACGATGGGACTTTTGATTATCTGAATATATGTTGGAACTTTCCTCCAAGTGAATTTTATTATTATTTCTTCAAGTCATCTAAAGTATCCTGTTTCTAGTTTGGTATAACATTAAACCTATGAATTAACATTAATTATATTGACATGGCCCAGCCATAAGCACTGAATATTCCTCCAGTTATTTAAATCACCACTTGTTTCTTTAAAAAGTACTGTGTAATTGAATGTATATGTTTTAAGTCCAAAATATCATGAATTTTATAGTTATTTTTAATGGAAATGACAATAGAAAAAGAAACAAAGGATAAGTAATATACCATTGGCAAATAAAGATAGTTTCATATTCTCTTTATCTCTTTTCACTTTAATTTATTATATATTTTTTTGCTATAATTTCCAGAACAATATCAAATAACAGTGGGGAAAGTGGACATCCTCACTTTATTTTTGTATTTATTTGTTCAGAAAACTAATATATCCCTATGGGTTCCCTCTTATATGTGGGTCTTCAACAAAGGTTAAATTCTAACTTGTTGGGTATGTTGAAGATTGATTCTAGTTTTGCCCTAGATTGACCTTCTGAAATCTCTTCCAACCCTTGGATTCTGCTAACAGAAAATGGCTCAAAGAAGAGTGGCAAAGGTTTTAGAGGCTGTAAATGAGAGAGAGAGAGGGAGAACTATTGCTCAGGGTTTTTTGTTTGTTTGTTCATTTTTAAAGATTGCTTGGTACTGCTTCACTTCCTGTTGTAGACTCATTTGCAGTGGGGCTGAAGTTCAATTTTGCCCTTGTCTAAGATTTGAGTACCACGAATGCCTCGGAAATCCCCATTCCCTGGTGGCTTGTCGCACTGTGTGAGATGGATAGTGAGTTGGTCACATTTTTTGGTTCCTGAATGCCTTGGAGGCATCTCTCATTTGGGGGTAGAAATTGAGAAACTCTCTCTAATGGGCTTTATACCACGAAGTGGCAACTGACCCAGTTCATTACTTATTAGCTTCAGGCAGGGCAATACAGATTGGTTAATTGTAATAGACAAACCATTCAAATATATGGCATTAGTGGAAGAGAAAGCAGCTAATGAAAAACCTCTTCTTGGTCACTTTTATTGTCCTTCAAATACAAACTGTGGGGTTAAATCAGGTACCTCCTTCTTATGTTGTTAAACACGGTTGAAATGAAAATTAATCAGTCACTGGTTTTCAAATGGTAGAAAGAAGAGCATTTGGGAGTAAAAAGCTCCACTCAAAATGCAGCCTCCTGCTTGGTGCTGCATTAAAAAGAAAAAACCAAACAAACAACCAGTGCTCCCTCCCATAATAAGGTGATGCAATTGCCTGCCATCAATAAGGACATTCACTTTATGGTGATTTTCCATCATTGACAAGGGGTTTGCTTTGATCGCCCCACGATTTCATGCAATTGTCATTAGAGCCACTTGGCAGGCACATGTGTTGTAGAGGGATTGTGGTGCAGGGACGGTGGGCACAGTGGTTGGTTGCTAACTTTCCTATGCAGGAAGACATGGTATCTGTGAGTTTGCCCCCAAAAACAATGGATTGTAACCAACTAACTGCACCCTGACTTGGAAGGTCTTTATAAAACTTCTCTCAAAACTACAACTGTGCATTAGAAGCGATTGTAGCATCAGATTTTGTTTAATTTGCATAGGAAAAAATATAAAAACTTAGAAAAAGTATTTATAATATTTGATTTTTGAACCAAGAAAGTCATCTGTTACTAGAATACTGTCTGATACAGCACTGACTAGAATCAGAGGATCTGGTTTCAAATCCTACCATTGTTGTATACTACTTATGTGATCTTGGGCAAGTCACCTTAGAATTCATTTTCCTCATCTATAAGATTGAGTTTTTGAACTAGATGGCCTCTGAGACTCCTTCCAGCCCCAGATCCTACCACAGTCCTTTGAGTTATTTGGTGAATGCTCTTCAGACCAGTAGTTTTTATGTAATGCTCTCCACATCTCTGAGTTTCAGTGGAATTACTTGGAAGAAACAGTGGCTATCATGATTGTTGTGTCTGTCACATCACCTTCTATCTGAACTTTCAGCACATCAAGAACAATATGTCAGAGTTTTAGAGTTGAAAGGGACCTTCGTGTTAACTAGCCCAATGCCTGTTCCTACCACATCCTCCCTGACATGACCATCCCACCTCTGCTCAACCACTTTCAATGATGGAGACCTTATGAACAGCTTGAATTCTTAGAAAGTTCTTCTGTATTTGAGATGAAATTGACTTCTCTATATCTCCCATCTAGTTCTGCTCTCTCTAGCAGTAGAGAATAAAGTTATTCCCACTTCTAATGGAACTACCTTCAGATATTTGAAGACTTCTATTGCCTTCCCTTTTTCATCTTTTCTCCAGGTCAAACAAGACAGATCTTTAAATTTGTTTTCCCTCGTGCAGAGGAAGGTGCAATAGCTATTGCCAGTGTGGTTTCTGGTGTCCATTGCTATTCCTCTCTCATGCAGCAATCTATAATCTCTTGGCCCTGAAGAGATATTGAATGACTGGCTCCTTTCCCTCTGTCTTAGCTATAAACCAGGATTTGGGTCAGTAAACACAAATGGATGAAAAGGAGTTGAGAAAAGAAAAAGATAGAAACGAATCCTCGGAATTTAAGCCTAAGAACGGTTTTTACCCAATTGCCTGGGCTAGTAGAATTCTCTAATATATATAAAATAGCATAGAGATGATTTCATGGTCCTCTTAACTTTTTGACACATTTAAACAGTGGCCTCTGGATAAATACTAAAAAAACTATTACTTCAAGATCATGAAAGTTAGATTAGGAAGATTTGGGTGGTCCATTCCACTTATTCTCGATGACTATTTTCATTTATTTCTCAAACTATGCTCCCATCACCATAAGCCACAATATGGGTCATGGAAGTTTCTAATCCCGGCACAGATAACACATTCGATTTTTACTAGAGGATTCCAATTTAAGACAAATGCCTAAATTATAAGACAAACTGACAAGAATGTGGCTTTTTTTTTTCACATCCCAAACCAAACTTTACATTTTTCTTTTAACTGGATTTTACTCTCCAAATCTGTTGGTCAGTGATGGTTCCATGCAAAGGAGCATAACCCTAGATTGCCCAGCTGTAGTGGTCCAAAGCCTGCTGCTTGACCACACTTCTCCATTGTTGGGTTGACATACAATTTTCCCATCAGTTAAGTCTTTTGAAGCATGGCTTATTGTTTTGGGGCAGATTTGTATTATTCATAGTCTTCCTTCCCTTGAGAGGCTAAATTCCTCTGCCTGGATTTAGAGGCCCTTAAACAGTCAGATTCCATTTATCTAACCAACAGTATTTGCTACTATTTCCCTGAACTTGTATTCTGAACTCTGCTTATGCCATCCTGTTTCCCATATACAAACCCCATGATTCCTTTTACTTCTAGGGACAAGGCCCCCTAGAATGGTGGCAGAGATGAGTGAGCTATTCCCAACCTCTGTGAGAATCAATATTCTCATCTGTAAAATGGGGACATGATAATTCTTCTTTATAGGATTATTGTGAAGATCATATGAGATAAGAATTTTGTGAACCATGGTATACTATAAGAATATCTGCCATCCTTCATAAAATGGAGACAATATGAAGACTTTTGACCTAAGTAGGCAATTAATAGAAGATTTAAAAAAAAAAAAGCTTTATATTCTATCTTTGTAACACAATTCTTAAGTGCTAGACAAAAGGGGCTAAGTGACTTGCCCGGGGTTACACAGCAAGGAAGTGTCTGAGCTCACATTTGAACCCAGGACCTCATGTTCTCTGACTCTGGGTCTAGCTCTCTATCCACTATGCTACCTAATTGCCCCTACTTTGTGCTAAGTGCTGGGGATTCAAAGACCAAAGCCACAACATTTCCTTTCTTCAAAGATCTTACATACTGTTAGGGGGAAACAATATATGCATAGGTAAATACAAAATATATTCAAAGTAAAGACAAAGTATTTGTTTGGGGAAGGAGAGATAGTAGTATGTGTGGTTTGGAGGAATCAAGAAAGCCCTCCTTTCCTGAGTAGTACATGAACTGAACTTTGAAAGATTCGTGGACATTCTAAACCATGGAGCTAAAGAGGAGTGCCATGGGCACAGAGGAGAGGAGCTTATGCAGAAACATTGAGATGGCAGATAAGATGTCCTACTGAAGGAACAAAGAGGATGTAGGCCAGTTTTGAAGGCTGTTGTGGAGAAAATCTCTTGAAAACCTTATAATCCTTTATATTTTTAAATGTTATTTTTATTGATATTTTAATTGTTTTCTTACACTACTTTCATTTCCAAATGTACCTTACTTCCCCCTTTGCCCACTGAGCTATCTCTTATGGCAAAGAAAACAAAAAAGAGAAGGAAAAGGGAATTCAGAAAAACAAGACAACATATCACCTGAGTCCATGTAGCTTTCCACTATTAATTCACATTCTGCAAAGAAAGAAGTTTCTTTTTTTCCCCTCATTTCTTAGTAGACAAGGTTAGTCATTAGAATAGGGAAACAGAATGAAATAAGTATAAATGCTTATTAAAAGTGCCTGTTATATGCCAGTTTCTGCATTAAGCACTTTTTACAAATATCATATCATTTGATTTTGATGGTAGTCATCATTATTATCCCAATTTTATAGATGAGAAAATTGAGACAAAAGTGTCCGAGGCTGGATTTGAACTTAAGACTTCTGACTTCAGGCCCCCTATGCTTTCTGCACTGAGCCATCAGCAAGCAGCCTCATGTAATAGCCTAGTGTTCAGCTTCTTTTATGGTGGTGGCTTTTCCCATTTATATTGTCTTTATTATGTATATTATTTTTCTAGTGCTGCTGACTTAGTATCAATTCTAAAACCTATCTACTGTATGGTGGGTCTCTCTCAAAACATGGTACCCCTTTCCTGACTCTTCTAGCCCATGCTATTCTCTCTCATCCTTGGGCTTCTATTACACTGGCCACCAGTAACCCATAGATAAGCTCACACACAGTTATTAGGCTCATAAACCTGTGAAACTCATTATCATGGATCTAGAAGAGATCTTAGAGATTTTTGAGGCTAATTCCCTCATTTTACAGTATAAGAAATTAAGACAGAGAGAAATCTTATTTCTCCAGGGTCATAGCTGTAAATGTTTGTATTATAAAAATAACCACATCAGTAAAACCTAGTGGGGGGAAAAAGGCAAGAAACCATAGAATCAAGTAGGTGGCTACCATAGTGCACTGAGCAATGGACTTAGAATCAGAAAGACCTGAGTTCAAACTCAGCCTCAGACACTAGCTGTGTTAATCCTGCAAGTTACTTGTTTTCTTTCTGCCTCAGTTTCTGCATCTGTGAAAAGAGGATATAATACCACTTCCCTTATGTAGTTGATATGAAGATGAGATAATATCATGAGCTTTTCAAGTCTTAAAGTACTATACAATGCTAATTATTATTATTACAAAGACAGGATTTTAAACCAAGTCCTTTACCTCCAAATATAGTGGTTTTAAAAAATATTCATCTGTAATAGGTAGCCCATGAAACTTGCCAATGGACTGATTTATATTTCTGATATATCATTAAAGCATTCCTGGTATAACAATGATCAAGAGATAAGGGGCTTTCCATAGGGATCTTTTGTAGGATTTTTTTAAATGCTGGAATCTGTACTTGGTATTTTATTTTCATGTAGTGATAAGTACTGTTCTTGAGAGTTAGAAATACTTTGGGTCAGGTAGATAGTATAGCTGGAGTCAGAAAGACCTGATTTCAAATCAGACCTTAGATACTTAATAGCTGTATGGACCTTGGGCAAGCCACAAAACCTATATGTCTCAGTTTCCTCATCTTTAAAATAGGGATAGTAACAGCTCTTTCCTTACTTGGCTATTTTGAGGTTAAAATGATTTGCAGACCTGAAAGCATTTTATAAATGTTGTTGTCTGCTCCTTATCCTCTTAGGGACCAGAGCCACATAACTTCCATCTTTCTGGTATCAGTTTTCCTTATCTAGGAATAGGGTTAATACCTTAATTCCTACTTGCTAGGGTTTGTGAATTTTAAAATCTCCATCTTGCTTGGTCTAGCACCCAAATTTGTGCACACCCACACTACACGGGCATGTGCTAGTCAATGACAAATCAGAAATAAACAACTGCCCACCTGGGCTGTCCTAAGCCAAGCTTGAGCTACCATTGGCACTTGTGAGGCACAGGAAGTGAGGTAGGGAACAGCCTCTGGAATTTGCTCACTTCCTGTGGACAGAGTAATTTGTATCAAATTTATAGCAGTCTGAGTTGTTACTAATACTCCTTTCTATCCACCAATGCAGCACATTGTTCTGAATAACCACAAGCTTTTGTACTTGTCCTCATAGTCACAGCATACTGTCTTCTGGTTTTAGGAAGTGGCTTATAAAGTTGTTAGAAAAGGAGTAGCCATTTTGGCTCCTGTTTATGGAATGCTCTAAAGCTTGCAAAGCTTTTTGTGGACATTATCGTACTTACTTCATGAAGTAAGTGGTTTTATATGTGGAAGAAGCTGAGACTCAAGACAGGTCACATGATTTACCCTACATCCCATAGCTAGTAAGTGTCAGAGTCAGGATTAGAATCCATCTCTTCCTTGACTTGTCCAACAATCTACTATTACACCCCCAGTTGTAGAGAAGGGTCCTGTGTGTTTCAGGCTTTGTATTATGTTCTTTTTACTTTCAAAGAAGCATTAATCATGAGAATGTTTGAATAATATGTATCATTGATTTGGGGCATCCTTGGGTATAGGATGAGTGATGTTGACCACCCCTCTTCTCAAAGGATGGAATCCGCCGCCCTTGCAAAATGCCCATCCTCTAGAAGAAGCACAGAGATTAAGAACGTAATTTCTACTCATCCTGTTTTCCTAAGCTATTCTCTTCACTGTGTGTTTTTTTCTTTTTTTTTTGTACAGTGCCAATATATATCCTGGAAGCTTGTTAAAAACAAACACCATTTGAGTATGAAAATATGATTCAGCAACCAGTGTGTGTGTGGATGTGTGTGTGTGTGTGTGTGTGTGTGTGTGTGTGTGTGTGTGTTTCCCAGGGGACAAATTCCTAAGGGGGGAAATTAATTAATCAATCACCAGGCATTTGTTAAATGCCTCCTCTGTGGCAGGCACTGTGCTAGGCATACAAAAAGAAGAGTGAAATATGGCCCCTTCCTTATCCCAAGGAGTTAACATTCCATTGGGGAAGGTGATATGTACCTATGTAGATATTTGCAAAGTTGATGCAGGGGACTAGAGGATGCTAGCAGCCAGGAAGAGCCATCAATCAGGAAAGACTTCATGTAGAAGATACAATTTGAGCTGTGTCTTGAAGGAGCCTAGAGAACCTATGAGTCACAGGTGAGGGAGTTCATTCCAGGTATCAGCTAGAAATAGAAAGATAAGAAATCAAGTGCCATGCCTAGGGAACAGTGAGGTCATTTGACTGACTTGAAGGGATTGAGAAGGGTGTAATGTTTCCTATGGCTGGAAAGGTAGGTTGAGACCAGGTTGTGAGAGACTTTAAATGTCAACCAAAAATATTTGCATTTTATTGTAGAGTAAAAACAAACCAGGGTCAGCATTTAGGGTACTCTGTGCTACTGGCCAGATGATAATTATTATCAGGTTAAAAAAAAGAAAAAATAATTCAGTGCCAACCATATATTTGATTTTCAGAGTACTATTAATGTTTGAAATTGGGTTACATCTTCATGGCAGCTCTTTTCTTTTCCTGTCTTTTCCTGTCTTTTCTTCCTTTCTCTTTTTTCTTTTTTCTTTCTTAAAAAAAAGAATTGTATGGGTTAGGTAGCATAGTGGATAGAGTGCCAGTCCTGGAGTGGGGAGGACCTGGGTGGAAACTCAGCCTCAAACACTTCTAGATGTGTGATCCTAGACAAGTCACTTAGACAAGTCACTTAACCCTGATTGCCTAGCCCTTGCTGTTCTTCTGTCTTAGAGTTTATGTTAGGACAGAAAGTAAGGGCTATTTAAAAAAAAATGTAGAATGTTATAGGTAGAAGCTTAATTCATTTGGTTCTACCCCCTTGTTTTACAAAAAAGAAAACAAACTTGCAAAGGTTAAAATGACTTTTACAAGATCATGTCTAGAGAAACCAAATGTTAGAAGCAGAGCTGCAACTGGAACCTGCATCTCCCTATTCATAGCTCACTATTCTTTCTACACAGTTATTGTTTGTGTCATTTTTCTGAGAAGGCTATAAAAAGCCTTCAGTGGTATGTATGCTTTAAGAAAAATCCTTCCAGATTACAGTGGAAAGAATTCTAGATTTGGAATCAGAGGATACAGAATGAAATCTGTTGCCTATAATTCATGTGACCTTGAGCAGGCTACTCAAACCTTCTTGGACTTTAATTTCTTCATCTTTAAATGAAGAGGTTGGACTAGATGATTCCAAAGGGGTCTTCCAGCTCCAAATCTCTTCATTCCATGGTTGTAAAAGAACAAACTAGCATCCTAGAGTATTCGACTTCCTTAAAGTTACAATTTTTGACTCGTGGTTGGTTGAATGGAATCATGACGAAAAAAGAAATGACATTTCTTAGGCAGGATTTGGTTAAAGGCCTCCTATCCGTATGTGTCCCTAGTGCTGGCTGTGCAGTTGAGAAGTGAACATGGATGATTTTTTTCCCCACTGTTTGGTGCCCCGGAGGCATAAGCTTTCTATGATTATAGCAAGAAAACTTGTTTTTATAAAGTATTTGAGAGCTGACGTCAAGGAAAAATACTTCCTAGCAATTTGGATTATTTTGCAAAAGGAAGATCTGTTTACATTAAGATAGATGGAATTTTGATCATTTTAGCACAATTTTATAAAACTTAGAGAACTGTTTCCAATGGTTTATCATCCCTGAGATTCTCTTTAATCTGTGATAATATCTCTCTATACTTATGTGTGTGTATACATATACATATATACATCAATATATGGATACACATATGTAGTATACATGTGGCAGCAGAGACATAGGTAGAACTTTACCTCCCAATGACGTTTTGACATTAGTGAAATATATGTGTGTGTGTATATGTATATATGTTTAAATTTATATATTAAATTATATAAATATATAATATATTTCATTTATAAATATATTTTATTGTTTATTATTATTTATGAATATATATGGAAAGAGCATCTTCTTATTGTACTTTTTCCCAGTGAAAATATTACCTATTCTGACTATCAGTAATAAGTTTGGGCAGTTGAGATGGTTTCTTAACTGAGCGAAAATACCATTGAACCCTAGTATAACATGCCCTTTCTAGATATGACCAAAGACTTTTGTATCTGTAGTGAGAGGCTGTCTAGTCCAACCCCCTTATCATACAGATGAGAACACAGGCTCAGAGATGTTAAATAACCTTCTCAGGTTATTTAATATATAAATACCTTAGGTAAGCAAGCATTAGAATTGAGATTTGAACCCAGGTCCTCTGATTTCAGAGATAGGGCTTAGGGGAAGGAAGAAGAGGGAATTATTATTTTATTCTTCAGACTCATATGAATGAGCATATAGCTTTTTGTTGCTGTAAAATAAATCCATTATGTTTCCATAACATTGATCTTTCACCTCTTTTAGTGTATGTACCTTGTAGTGTTTTGGGGGAGAATGAAATTGATTAGCCCTGAAATTTATTTTTATATGTAGAGGTGTTATCTAGAAAATGAGATGGAGGATAACTAATCCTTGAAGAACTGGGAGTTTGTGAATCAGTTGTTGTTCAGTCATGCTGGAATCTTCATGACCCCATTTGGGGTTTTCTTGGAGTGGTTGGCCATTTCCTTCTCTAGCTCATTCACACAGCTAGCAAGTATTGGAGGCTGAATTTGAACTCAGGTCTTTCCAACCCCAGGCTTATGCTTTCTTACTATGCCATCTAGATGTCTGAATCAGATAAAATAACTAAATGGACTAGGTATAAAAGACATTTATAAACATAGGGTCACATTGTAGAGTTGGAAGAGACCTCAGAAGTCATCTAGTCCAAAGCATTTCATTTTGTCAGGGAGGAAACTGAAGCCCCAGAAGCCAAGTCCAGCACTGTTTTCACTTCGTCCCCTTTGAAGTAGGTACTACAGATGTTGTCAGAGTGGTCCATATTACTAGGAAGTAAAATGAAGCTCAGAGGCTGTGGTCTTGAGAGTGGTATTGATGTAAGTAGGCAAGGAGTGTTGGAAATGGAACTCCTGTCTTGCTTACTTTTAAATCCTGTGCCCTTTGTGCTATTTGGCTGCCTGCAGAAAGGTGATTATTTCACCTATGGGTGACCTTTCACTGGGTATCTAATATATCTCAGAAGTCTGGTCTCTAAGCTGAAGAGGTCTACATAGTGATGCTGCGAGGTGGTACAAGTAAACAGAATGCCAAGCCTAAAATCAGGAGTTCAAATGTGACCTCAGACACTTACTAGCTGTGTGACCCTGGGCAAGTCACTTAACCCTGTTTGCCTCAGTTTTCTCAATTGTACATTGAACTGGAGAAGGAAATGGCAAACCAATCCACTATCTTCGCCAAGAAAACTCCAAATTGGGTCATGAAGAGTCAGACATGATTCAGCAACAACAACATAACAGTAGGGTGTTGTTTGTACACAGAGCAGTTCTTAACATGCCTGTTTCTCAAATTGGACATTTCTGCCTCAAGTATAAAACCTTAGCTTAGCTTCTGACTAGACAAACTCTCGATAGCTCCCTCTCTCTCTCTCTCTCTCTCCCCTCCCCTCACCCCAGTCTCTTTATTTCTTTCTGTATCTCTGTCTCTCTGTACTGTCCCCTATCCCCCCCCCCCTCCCCACCCTCACTACCCCAACAAAACAAAGCAAAACCCAGCCTGATCTTAAGCAAGTGGCTTATTACCCTCTGTAGACTTCAGAGTTTCTTCAGCTGTAAAACAAGGTGATTGGAACAGATGATCTCCAGGGCCCCATCATCTCTAGCTTTCTATTATTTTGTGCTTCCTTCAGGGGTTGTATCTATTTCTTCAAGTTTAAAATCTAAAATTCCTTTAAGAATGACAGCTTTTTGCTCCTCCCACATTTCCAGGCATGACTGCAAGATAGCCCTCTCCATTATGCACATGATGTATGTGAATTGGCTCAGAATGTTTTTTTTTTCATCAAAACAGATAATTTTTCCCATTAAAATATAAATAGAAATATAATTTCCAGTTTTATATAATTATAAAAATATGATTTCTGTTATTCTTGGGGTTTTGTTTGTTTTTATTTTCCCAATGACATCTTAAAAGATTTTTCTTTCTACTTTTTGGTGCCAAGCACCATGGTTCTGCTTTTGGTAGCTTGCTGAACAGAGAGCAAAGTTATGTTCAGAATTTTCTACCTCATATTGGGATCATCCTAAGGCACGGGAGAGGAAAATTGCTGGATGGGGTGTGAGACGCATGTTTGGTTTATAGGTCCTAGGCTCAGGTCCCATTGATACAATAGTGAGTTATTGATTTTTTGGTACTAACTTTACTTAAAAAAAAAATCCTTCCTAGCCTCTCCAGGTTTATTTATAGTCAAGGGATGGTTCTAAGCACCAGGGGAACTTAAAAAAAAAAAGACATTTATTATTTTTCATTTGTCAGATATGGGTTGTTGGAAATTAGTTGTGAGGTTAAGACTTTTGGGTTGTTTTTTTTTGTTTGTTTCCTTATTAGGCCAAATGAATATGCCCAGTTAAATACTGCTGGTGAAATCCTAGAAATTCACAATATGTAGGAAGAGAAGATACCAATTTTGGAGATATGGGAATAACTGGGAAGAGATGATTATTCATATTAGAAAAGTTTACTAATCATAATGGAGATCTAAAGATTTTGGGGATTAAACAATTTTTTTTTTTAGCAATTTCAGCAGTTAATTTAAAAAAAAGAGATCAGTTATTCTATACATCTACATGCCAGTATAAGCATAGAGCGTGTTGCATAACCTTGTTAATTGTGACTGAAGAACTCTACCATAGGAAATTGTTGGTTTTAATAAACTAGGAAATGTATTTGTTTTATAGTGAATTGAAGAGATTATGAGAAAGTACCCTTTAACCCCTCTCACTGAAAACCTCTACTTCATTCCTTTCTTACTTTACTCAAGGAAATCACAAGGGGATTTATTTTTCCACTTTTAAAGGAAAAAGGCTTCCCAGTGTTCTTTACAAACGCCTAAACTCTAGGGAATCTGAGAATTAGCCACCTTATTGATTGGAATATAGGCCATCCCTTTTTTTAAATCAGCTCTCTTTGAAAGGAAAATGAATATATAGGTATACTCAAATAATGATTGTAGGCCACACTCAAGTGTTATTCAGGCCAGATTAGGGAAAGGAATGTCAGCCATCGTTCAACCCATCCAGCATGGGGAAGCTTTAATAAGAAGCAACAGATTAGACTAGAGAATCCAGGACTGACCCTCATACATGAAATGCCTCCCCTACCAACCACCATATTCCCCACCCCCCGCCATTGCTTTTATGCCTCCATTCCAAAGTTCACATTGTCCTTTCTCCCTCTCCTTTTGTTGCTCTTATTTCAACAGCAGGAGAGAATTTCATATACCCCTCCAGAGAGCCCGGTGCCAAATTATACTTCTTCCTCAACTCCTCTTCATGTTCCAGTGCCTCAAGCCATCAGGATGGAGGAGGACTCTATCAGACTGCCAGCACACCTGCGTGAGTGTTCCCAAAACTAAGCCTGCTGGTCCACCAGGGAGGTTTCCCTCTGGGGATGGAGGGAACTGTGGGGAGATCTGGGGGGCAGCCAGAGTGACAGGAATTCAGGCCAGGAAAAAGGAAGCCTGGAATTTGTTTCCTAAGTCTTTAGTTGTTCTGAAAACTTCCTACCCCTTTTTCTAAATGACTTAGAAATGTTGTGGGCATGTGTCTCTCTTCTCAAATGAATTTTTTAGACCTCTGAAAAAAAGAAAAAAAGAGGCAACAGGAAATTTGAAAATATACAAAACATTTTTGAGTTAACTAGTGCTGGGTAAATGATCCTGAGAATTTGCATCTTTCTGGATCATACTTTGATTATTTCTTCTTCCTTTCCTTCTCAGAGTTTGCTCTTATCCTTAGTTATCTATGTTTATTATTCTTCCTTATCCCAATTTAAAGCTGGTCCTTCTCTTACGCCTCTTCATTCCCTCTTTTCTTTTGCTTCCATCTCTCTGTCCCCTTGACCTTTGCTCATGTCAGCTTGACCAGCCCTTTTAGACCAATCAAACCAATGGATCTCTCCATGCCCTCCTTTCTTATTCTTAGTGGCCTCCACTATAAATCTTATAAACACCCTCAGTGACATGGGCGACTATTTGTGCCAGCTCATCCGTGCCACCTAGTAGTCCCCAAAGCAAATAACATACCTGTTACTTCATCCTCATCTGTTCTTCCTATGTTGCCACATAGCCCAGGTAATAAAATTTGATTAAGGGTGTATAGAAAAGATGAATCACTTTATTTCCTTCCTAATTACTGGTGGGGATAGGATGCCAGGGGCATTTCTGCCTTCCTAATTGCCCTTAGAGGGCTGGTCCTATTCTGGAAGGCTCAGGTCCAGGGTGGATGGCCCTGAGACTTCGCTTGGTTGTTTTCTGATACCCTTTCACTGGCTTCTGCCTCTTCTTCACATGTATGATAGATACTTTGTGATCTTGTTGATATATACTATATACATATACTTTATATACATATACATAGTACGTATATAGACCACCACTGGAGCAAGT
This sequence comes from Monodelphis domestica, assembly GCF_027887165.1. NCBI lineage: Eukaryota > Metazoa > Chordata > Mammalia > Didelphimorphia > Didelphidae > Monodelphis > Monodelphis domestica. The sequence goes on from NC_077231.1 coordinate 117,017,130, forward strand.
TTATGCATATGTGCACACACACTTACTTCAGCTGCACAGATCACAATCTTCTCATTTATGTAATTCTTCAAGTCAAGCCAAGATGAATTTACTAAGTTTCTACTCTTGGCCAGGCCCTATGCTAAGGGTTGACAATACTGAGGCAGAAAGCAGTCCCTCCTCTTCAGGAACTCATAGTCTATGAAGAGACTTGAAATTTTCCCCCAAGCCCATAAAATCTTGGCATTGAATGGAAACCAGTGGAGCATGCCCTCTGTACCTCACAGGTTCAGAGACCATAGGAGATCTTTGAGGCCCTCTCATTTAGCCTTTTCATTTTTCATGAGGAAATTGAGAAGAACTAAATTATTGGAAAATAGGATTTGAACCGAGGTCTCTTATTCTAAAGCCACCCCTGCCTCAGCTGTGTGTATGTGTGTATGTCTCTGTCTCCTTTTTGTCTCTCTGTCTCCTTCTGTCTGTCTCTCTTACCCTCCCCCCAACTTTTACCTTTTGTCTTAGAATTAATTCAAGTATCAGTTCCAAGCCACAAGAGCAATAGACTAGGCAATTGGGATTGAATGACTTGCCCAGGGTCACATGGTAGAAAGTGTCTAAGGTCAGATTTGAACTTAGATCCTTCTAACTCCAGGCCTGGCACTCCACCTAGCTGCCCCTTCAGTTATCTCTTGATCTCTCTTTGTGACAGAATTGTTTTCTGATCATATGTGTTTCTGATGATATCCTTGATGTTGCATTTCCTGAAAGATATTTTGTTTGCATGATCCTTCAGGTTATTTATCTACCCCCCTCCCCAATATATATGTGTGTGGGGGTGCCCTTTTAGGTGACCCTTAACTTTAAAGCATTGAACTCTGTATATTCTGTGTCTTGTAACAATACAGCATCACATAAAGAATATTGGTTTTCAAAAGATAGATCTTTGCTTCAGGAAAAATCTGGGGTTATTAAATGTCCAGTCCACATTTCCTTTTCCTTTTTTTTTAAACTCTACCTTCCATCTCAGATCAGTTCTGTGCATTGGTTCCAAGGCAGAAGATCAATAAAGGGCTTGGCAATGGAATTAATTGACTTGGCCAGGGTCACACGGCCAAGAAGTGTCTGAAGTCACATTTCAACCCAGAACTTTTATGGGTTGGTCTGATTCTTAATCCACTCAACCACCTAGCTACCTCCCAGTCCATATTTTCAAAGGTGATTCAACCAGATTCCCCCTTTTCTATTTGATTCTAGACCTAGTTCATTGTCTGCCCATGGTATCTACCCAAGGAAAATTTGCTGAAGGGTCAGGTACCTTGGCTTATCCATGAGCCATATATTTTTGCCTAGGACATAGGCATTCTTCCTCTCCTCAGTACTTCTAGTATGAATAGTTAGGCTAAGCTTTGAGGATGTGGTCTTTAAGAAGGTCTACCATGATTTGGAACAGTCTAAGGTCAATTATAAAGAGGAAAATCAGGAGACATCACCATCTATCTTTAGGATTTCCCTCTTTTATTTGGGCTACATATTGAATATCCTTCCATGGTAATGGTAAAAATCGTTGTCAAAAATGTCTCTAGCTCCTCATTTTACTTGATATCAATCATAAGACTGTCACCAAACAAAATGACCTGATACATCTTTTTTCAATTTGTAAAAAAATTTAATTAATTAATTTAGAATATTTTCCCATGGTTACATGAATCAAGTTCTTTCCCTCTCCTCCTCCCATCCCCCTCCTGTAGCCAATGAGCAATTCCACTGGGTTTTACATGTGTCATTGATCAAGACCTTTTCCCATATTATTAATATTTGCATTAGAGTGATTTGATACATCTTTCATGAAATTTCATATGATTTTGACACTCGTATAGGAAATATCTTGATGTTGAAGAGCCTTTAAGATGGTTGTCTTGCCTCATGAAATGAAATCCTTTTCATAAGCACTTTCAATGGCCCTTCCTATAGAGAATATAGATACTGCTATTTTATCTTCAAGAGGAAATAGAATCTTGGGACAGAGGCTGTTGACTGACATTTTAGAGACTGTTAATTGGTATACCTGGAGGAAGATTGAGGGAAAAAAAGAAAGCACTTAAAAGAACTTCTTTCCCAAGAGACTTAAATTAACCATCAAGGAAAAAGAGTCTAGAGAGACAATTCTTGAGAGAACTGGGTTTCACTCTTCCTGTGGTGAAGATATGCTGTGAGAATTATCTGGAAGAGCATTCTTGAGGTCTTGGAGTAGTTTTCCGAGAGAAGTTGAATGTGAGACTGTTTCTAGAGTTGAAAGAGGTCAGTAGTTGCAATTGATGATGGGGAGTGACATTGGTTGTGTTCTTTCTGTGCTACATTATTAAAATATCAAAATATGTTGATGTCTTTTGTTAACAATGTTGATACATTATATAGCCATAGCATTGATATTTATTTTGCCCTGCAACTGAGGGATTTGATATTGGGAGAGATGAGCAAAAGCTCATGAGAGAAAACATTTCTCTGCTTTATAGGATGGGGGTGAAGTGCTAATTGTTTATGAGCAAGATCATGCAGTTTTGGGACTCACACAGCAGGTTTTTAGGGATCAAACCTGTGGACTCTGCAGTATTACACTAGTTGAGAACTACACCAGACACCTCTTCCTTTCCCTCCACAGTCTGCTTCTTGATTTATTCTGTCTAGCCCTTAAGGCACTCAAGGGCTATGTTCCCCTATTTTCTTACAAATTAATAAAAATGCATGATATATCCCACCTATTAGCTTTTAAGACACCATTATTTATATAATCAGAGAAACCCCTTTTCCTAATAAGTTTTCACTCAACTATCTCTTTATACCAAATTTAATTTAAGCCTCGTATGATTAAATAAACATCATACATAATTTATTGACAGTATAATAAAAAAGATACATGCATATATATGTATATACATATTTTTTAATTTCAACACTGGATTACAGAGAGGAGGATTATGTTGAAGTCACTTCCAACCATCAGGTACCATTACCAATCTGCCTTCAACTCTGGCTCACCACTTAATTTTCTTAGGATGGTGGTCACAGTCTATGAGGAATTCTTTTCAAGATGCCTTCTCCACAGGGTACAAGTCAGCTCTTAAAGGAAATGCCCTTCAAGGAATGTCTTGAGCCAGTCTCTCAAGAAAGAAGACTTTCTAGGCTCTTTTCGGCCATGATAGTTAACAGTCTCCAAGAATTTCTCTCTTAAAAAAAAGAACCCTAAACCAAACAGACTGGTAACAATATTCATAGTATCTGTGGGAGGAGCTGTTTAAGCTAGAGTTATATAACAAACAAGCAGAGTGGGATCTGGTATTCTCCATATATTTCAGTCACTCCTGTGACTTAAGGAGCAATCCATAGTAGAATATTACTTTTTAAAGAACATGTTGATTCCTTTCTCATATCTTCTTTTAGGAGCCTTTCATCATGTATATATTATTCTCATAAAGATTTGTTTAAAACCCTTAGCTTCTGTCTTAGAATCAATATGATTCTAAGGCAGAAGGGCAGTAGGGCCAGGCAATGGGGGTTAAGTGACTTACTGAGGGTCACACAGCTAGGAAATGTCTGAGGCCAGATTTGAACCTGGGACCTCCTGTCTCTAGGCCTGGTTCTCAATCCACTGAGCCATCTATCTGCCCCTCTCATAAAGATTTTTATAGAGATGTGAAAATATAGGCACTTGGATTAGCAGTTAATAATAATTTCCTTTTTTATTACAATAAGATCTGTAACTCCCTCCCCCCCCCCCCTTTAAGGCTTCTTGGGAAATTTGTCCCACAATGTCCTCAAAATTATGTTGACTTCAGCTTGAACCATCTCTTCTTATACTTGGTCTAGTTCAGCATCTCTTCTCCCTGTCTCACTTTCTTTTCTGTTTTCTTATTTAGCTCACTGAGGACTCTGATGTTAGTTCACATAGAAGACTTTATATGTTTTTTCATTTTTTTCATCTGCTCACTGTCCTTTTTGAAGGTCATTATTGAAGACTCTCCTCTTTAAATATCTTTGGTATGGGTCTCTAGCCAAATTTTCCTTTAATATGGTGTCCCCACCACTGCTTCTTGCTACATCTTTGAGGGAATACTGCAGCTTCTACCATTTATCTCTGAATTAGTAGCAATAGAAACAAGAGTGTGTTTTTTTTTTTTAATGAAATAAGTATTATGGAGCATTTCTGACTTTTTTTTAACCCGTACCTTCTGTCTTAGAATCAATACTCTATCTTGGGTCCAAGGCAGAAGGAGTGGTAAGGGCTAGGCAGTTGGGCTTCATTTTGAACTCAGTTGAACATCCATATCCCCTGTGACAATGGCAAGCATGGATCTCCCCGTATCATACCTCACACGATATTCATAATTAGGGGGTTGTTAACATTGTATTGATTATTACATCTTTCAGGGAATAAGATTATTGCTTTGATGCGTGCATGGGAGACATATTATAAAAATACTTAGACAATGTTTTGTATAATAAAATTTGTATAATAAAATAGACAATGTTTTGTATAATGAAATTAAATCAGCACACATGCTCATGTAAGGTCAGGAAAATTGGACTCCTTTTCACTTCTGCTTTTCCTAAAAAAGATTTTGACTGCAAGGAGTAGGGGTTAAAAGCTTACCAATATAGGATATAACTGTCCTGGAGATGAATTAGAATACTCTATAGTATTAGCTTAGTAAAGAGTTAATGGAGAAAGAGGAGAAAAGGGGGAAGTAATAGGAGCCAGTGAGTATTTAGTTTCCATTTTTTTGAGGAATTCTGCCATTCTCAAAAGGTTAATTGCATGTTCCTCCTGCAAACTGAAGAGTCTTTTTACCCATCATGCAATTGCCATATCTAGGATATACCATTAATATCTTGAATTCACTTCTTAGTTTTGGAAACTCACCAAAGTTTCAGCATTTCCTCTTTAGCAAATGTTGGGCATTCTCAAAAGAACTCTTAATAATTTTTTTTTTTAGAACTGTTAACCTTTTGTTTTGAAATCAGACTTATGTATTGGTTCTTAGGCAGAAGAGAGGTAGTAAGAGCTAAGCAATGGGGGTTAAGTGACTTTCCCAGGGTTGCACAAATAGAAAGTATCTGAGGCCTGATTTAAACCCAAGAGGGTTTCAAGATTTAAACCCAAGGGGTTCAAGAGCCCCTAATTCTAGATTAATTTTTTCCTAAAATAGGTTTCCCAATATTGGAGAGATCATCTAAAAGAGGACATGTAGGAAAATGGAAAACACAATGGTTAGGACTCAGTCTCCCCCAAACAACTCTTTGATCAAAGTAGTATAAGTACCATCTCCACCATTTTACATATCAGGAGACTATGATTCAAAAATTAAATCATTTATCTAAGATTACACAACTAATACAAGAGAGGATTTGAACTCCTGTCTCTCAACCCTAAATACAGCCACACAACCATCTCTTTATTACTCTATATTGCTTCTTTCTGTGTAACTTAAACTTTCCAGGCCTCATATCTTCAGAACCAAAAGGGATCTAATTTGGTCCACCCTATTATGCAGATTAAGACACTGCCTTCTAGTTGCTAGTGCATCAATAGCAAACCTGCCTCATACTAATTTTATGTATATTATGCCACTACTTTCATACTCAGTGACTTCCCTGTTAAAATGTAAGCTACCTGAAGGCTTTTGCCTTTGTAGCCTCAAGGATTAGAATTGTGCTTTTGCACATAAGAAATCCTTAATAAAATGCCTTTTGATTTTTTAAGAAATTAAGTCATTTGTCTTATGTTATCCAGTGAATATATGACAAAGCCAAGCTTAGAACCTAATCTTGGGCTCTTTGTACTATACCTAGGACTATATTTAGGTTATACCAATGGCACATTTATCATTATGATGATGATGATGATGATGATGTCAATTTCACACATTATTCCTTGCTACAAGAATCTTATTCTTTCACTGCCTCCCCTTCCTCCACCCTAGCTGACACACAATTCCACTGGGTATTACTTGTGTCCTTGACCAGAACCTATTTCCATATTGTTGATGTTTGCATTAGGATGTTCATTTAGAGTCTATATCCCCAACCATATCCCCTCGACTGATGTAATCAAGCAGTTGTTTTCCTTCTGCAGTTCTACTCCCACAGTGTTTCCTCTGAATGTGAATAGTGGTTTTTCTCATAGATTCCTCTGGGTTGTTCAGGATCACTGCACTGCCACTAATGGAGAAGTCCATTACATTCAATTGTACCACAGTGTATCAGTCTCAGTGTACAATGTTTTCCTGGTTCTGCTCCTCTCACTCTGCATCACTTCCTGGAGGTTGTTCCAGTCTCCATGGAATTCCTCCACTTTATTATTCCTTTGAGCACAATAGTATTCCATCACCAACATATACCACAATTTGTTCAGCCATTCCCCAATTGAAGGGCATCCCCCCATTTTCCAATTTTTTGCCACCACAAAGAGCGCAGCTATGAATATTCTTGTACAAGTCTTTTTCCTTATCTCTTTGGGGTACAAACCCAGGAGTGCTATGGCTGGATCAAAGGGCAGACAGTCTTTTAGTGAATGGCACATTTATATTCTGGGTCCATGGAGGGCAGTGTCTTAAGTTTTTCTCCCTCATGGCCCTTTTGGGGGTACCAGTATGAATCCCCTAGAGGTAGAAGTGCCCAGGCCCTCTGCACATCTCAGTTGCAGTTGTCTAAATGAAGGCAACAGAGTCATCTATTCTGTGTAAGAGATCATGGGTATGCTATTCTTATTTTTTTTAAAGAATCTGTTTTCAGCCCCTATAATTCTTGAAGCTCTCCTTCATACATAAAGAATTATCCCAGCTGGGCTGCTGATCTTAAAAGAGAATAAATATTATAACAAGGGAATAAGGTTATTGCTGTTTTAATCTGGGATTCCAGACAATTCCCAGTAGAATGCTCATGGAAAGTCCGGGGGAGAATCTGAAAGCAAAGACAGCACCAGGACATTTATGGTACTGCTAGGTTGAAAACATTTTTAGCCTCTTGTTTTAAAGGGACACTCATCAGACTGGTATGCCCCAAAGTAACTCATTTGAAAGTCATTTTTCCTTCTCAGATCTCCAGATAACTCCTGCATGAGAGCTTTTTTTTCTCTTTAAAATCAGTGCATATTCTTTTTTTTTTCTTGGGGAAAATCAGGTAAGCAACCAACTGTTCATTAGATAGAACTTTAGTCATTTACAATTTTACAAATTCCTGCTTTTTTCAATCTCTCTCACCAGTGTCCTCAAAGCTTTTAGTCATGAAAGCCCAATGCCATACTCCTACCAAAGACATTTAAGCAAGTAGGCTGTCCATGCTGCTGAGGAGAAAGTGATAGGAACATCTTTTTTCTTGGTTTCTTGGCGACAGGAGGCAAAAGGCCAATAGGGACAGGCAAACAAAGAAGCAGGGACTTATCGTGGTTATGTGGAAGGGGAGATGAGCCAGGGAGGGCATCAAGTCTAGGAAAAGAGAAGAGCAATGGTTAAAAGAACCAGCTTGTGACTATCGTGTCTGAAAACAGAGGAATGAGGCACTTTTCTTTTCCCACAAAGAAAGGAATAGATTTTTTTAGTATTAGGCAGGTAAATATAGATGTCTCCTTCTTTAAATGGAACATTTATTTGTCCATTGTCTGAAACCCAAATATATGAGAACTAGTGACTGGGATACAGGCCTTTTAAAAAGAGAGAATTTTAGAACTGGAAGGATACTAACACCCAGGAAAATTTAAAGTCTTTGCAACATGAACAGTATTGGTGTTCTGGGCCCCAAGGGGCCCCAAGAAGAGTAGGATGTGACTCAAGGAGTGAACAACAACTCCATCATATAGCCAGTTAGGGGAAGAGGCTCGATTAGATTCCAGGTCTCTTTTCTCTCTCTTTTTTCACTTCATTCTGTGGGATATTAGACAAAATGTGCAATGATAGGTTAAAGGCCATCCATGTCAGAGGAATGTAGGTATGTTTTAATACTCATTCTCTAATTTGTTGGTCAGGGATTAAACAGTTATTGCTTTCAACTTGTTCAAAATCATACCTTCATTTTAAACATGTAGGTAATAATGGCATTCACTTAAAGACTTTCTCCAGAGCCAGTCCAGCCTTTTTAATACAATCTCTATGAATTGGGGTTTAAAAATCAGAATTTATGAGTCATTCATCATATTTTATAGGGTTATGGTTTATGGTACTGTGAGTTAATAAACAGTCACTAATAGCAACATTAATTTTCTAGAGTAAGAACTCCAGAAATAGTTTCCTTGGCTGGAGTTCTTCTGATGAGACTTTGAGAATTCTTGCACTTGCATGGGAGGTTTAAAAAATGTTCCTTTAAAGCCCACCTTTGGAAACAATATATTTCTGCTCCCCTAACTTGGTAGTTTTGCATTCTCAGCAGAGTAAATTGAGTTTATCAACAGTTAAACAACTAGCAAGTTGTACTCCAAAGTGGAACATTGAAACAAAATGTAGTTTTCATTCTGTTTGGCCGTGGTATATTCTTCTTTTTTTAACATGTATTTCTGTCATACAATCAATTACTAAGTATTGGTTCCAAGGCAGAAGAACAATAAGGTTAGGCAGCTGGGGTTAAATAAAGACTTGCCTAGGGTCACAGCTAAAAAAGTATGTGCTAATGTGCATATTAAAAAACATACTAAGAGATTGAAGTGGAAGCATTTGAAACAGCCTAGGTTCAACGGGCAGAAAAACATTTCTTCCATAATTTAAAAAAAAAGGGTCATTTCTAACTGCTCTGATGTCTGCTTCCTCTTAACACAGCCTTCCTTGTTTGCATTTTTGTATGTGTTTTCTTCCTTTCCCTCCCCCAATCACCTCTCCCTCCTGGTCTCCTTGTGGGCAGAGTCGTTATTGTCAGCTTTGGGCCCCCCTGTGGGTTGTGACATCTTACTGTTCGTAGTGTCCATTCCCAAAAGACTTCCTATATCTCTTACTGCACATTGATATTTTACCTTGTTGGGCAGTGATTAGGGCAGGTGTCTCATCACCTCTACTAAGTATCTCAAGTAATACCAGGATCCTATTTTGTCTTTTGTTCCTTCCAACTTCCATTTTGCCTAGAGCAATGCCTCCTAAGTGGTAATAAAATAACTCCCATATATATCTTTGGTGCTTTAAGGCTTACAGAGCCTTCCAAATAACTCTTCAAGTTATACTGTGAAAATAGAATCATCCTGTTTGACCAAGAAACTTTAAAAGGGACATTTGCCATCTTGCCCAGGATCTCAGAGCCAGTAAACATTTCATTTCCAGTCACCAAGCAATCAATCATTAGGGTCTACTGTGCCTAGGCACTTGGGATACAGAGGCAAAATTTCAAAAGCCACAGAGCTGGGTTGTGAAACTTCCTTAGCTCCTGGCTTGAAATGTAGTACACTGTCTACTTGGCTAGAGCACTCAATGAGTTTCTTCAATGAATGAGTGGCCTGCATGCCTCTTTGGGGGGGGTGGGGATGTGACTGTGCAGGCACCCAGGACATTTCATAGGATGGTCTCACACCAAGACTCAATGGGATTAAACACTCAAGGGAGAATCTAGAATCACTAAAGCCAGGTAAAAACTCTGTGATATATTTCCCTTTAGTCAGACTCCATTTTCCAAGGAAAACAGGAATGACCTTGTTGTAAAAAGATTTGCACCAGTTGTCAGCAAATATGGAAATATGACTATAATGCATTTAAATTGGCTTCTATAAGCTACTCAAGATGTTAGTGTCATCTTATATAGTCACACCTTATACTTAACGAGGGTCCACTTTGATTAGTCACTGTGTACATCCTGCACCTCTAAGCTCTCCGGTCTAAATTTCTTTCAGCCAATTCCTAGGATCATAGACATAGACCTGAGTTGTAAGGGACCTCAGAGTCTTCTTGTCTTGGATCTGCTAGCTTTTCTCTTGAATTTATCCCACCCCTCCTTCCTGGACGACAATCCCACTCTGGAACTCCTCTTTTTTTCATATATAGCCTACCTTCCTTCTTGCCACCATTTTATCTGGTTATACCACCAGCTTTATAGAAGCATAAGTATGAGGAAACAGATTTCTTCCTCTTTTAATACCTGAGGAAAAGATGGCAACATTCCACGTAGTGACCTGGCAAGAAGAGTGGCAAAAAGATATTTTTTGAAAGACATAGCTTCATCACTTTTTACATGAAAAATGTTTGAAAAGTTCCTTGTTTGTTGGCTGAAATATGATAGGGAATCTTTGGTCATCTGCTTTAATGAGGCAGAGAGACAGCCAGAGAGATAGAAACACACACACACACCTCAGTAAAAGTATACTTTGGAAGGGAAATTTCCTTTCTGGGTTTGGTGTCTGAAAAAATTCTCAGTGTAAGCAGTCACTGATTCCCAGCTCTATACTTCCAGATAAGGAAACAGCTTTAAAAAATGCAGCTATTTATAGCTGCCATATATCTTTATTTCTATAAATAGCTGCATATATCACATTCATGTATGTGTGTTTAAATATAAGATCTTTATTGACATTTTTTTCAATTAAAAAAAATTTTTATTTTACAGTCCATACAGTAAACCCCGATTGTTTGAAATGGGCAGCTTGTGGACCCGACTATGAACCTTAGGCATAGAGAGGAAAGCAGAGAAGTATTTGTCTTAAGGCTTTTTTCTCTAATTTTCATTGAAATACTACTGTAGTCATTTAAATTACATCATCAATTAATCATCTGTAGCGACTCCTCTGGCCTACTCATGGAAGCCCAGAGCTTTCTATTGGTTGCCAACAAAAGTACACCTTGTTAGGAGTTGGAGAGGGTCATTCTGTGGCAGTGGTAGTTCTCAGACTTTTTGGTCTCAGGGCCCATTTATACTCTTAAAAATTGAGGACCTTCCCCCAATGGAGCTTTTGTTTATGTGGGTTATATCTAGCAATATTGACTATATTAGAAATGGTATTAATATTGTTATGAAAATCATTTTGACCTCTTGAAAGGGTCTGGAGGTGAGGTGGGGGGGGGGGGTCCCTGACCACACTTTGAGGACTAATGCTTTATTTTCAACACAGTGAACACCTCAACATATAAATGTTGAAGGTCCTTGGTCTTGTACTTTGATTCTGTAAAATAACTATTTCCCCCACAAAATCTTCCCCTACTTCTGTCCCCCAACACATGCCTTGTTGCCCACTTGCCTTGGGTTTCCCCAACCATTAAAAGACCCTTTGTATATTTGGAGCATGGAACCATAGTCACAGAACAGATGTTGTAGTGACTAGAGAATTGAACTGGCCTTTGAATCAAGATGCTTTGAGTTCAACTCCCACCCTCTCTACCTTTATCTTATACATCTTGGCTATATGATCCTGAACAAGTTAGTATCTGAGGACCCCAGATGGATCTCTTACCATTCTTACCTTGCTGTGAATCAGCTGATCTGAATTGATTTAATAAATTTCCCTTCGTAGCTTCCTACACCGATAAAATCAAAGGTCAAGTCAAAAAACCCCAAATGCATTTGTTACCATTTCCCCATAAAACTTAGAGGTAATAAGCAAGGTCTTTGAGTACCGGGGGAAGATTTGGGGCAGATTTAATGTGGCCTAGGACCTGACATCAGTTCAGCCTTTCATTACTTTGGAACCAAGAAATATGGCTTGTTTCTTTTTGTATTTCCTTCCACAATGCATTGGAGATAGTAGAGGGATCAATAAGGAAACGCTAAGTTGAATTTCGATGAAGCTTCAACAACCTCTGTGTGTGTGCGCGCGTGCATGTGCTCCTTAGCTTGTAAACTCCTTGAAGGCAGGAACTGTCTTTTACCTCTTTTAGTATTCCAAGCGCTTAGCTTAGTATGGGGTACAGAGCGGATGCTTAATAACTGTTTATTGATTAATTGTTTGATTGCAAAAGTGTGGGGAATACAGAGAATCCTAAAATAGGATCTCTCACTTTGGGGAGCATATATCAAAATCTCGATATTTATTTAACTTTTTTGATGTTATTTTGCCTTGCTTTGCATATACTTTGTATTTGCTTGTATACCTGTTGAATTTCCCTTCATAGAACCTATGGGGCTAGATAGTGTGGGTAGAGAACTGGATTTAGAGTCAGGAAGGCTTGAGTTTGAATCCTATCTCAGACACTTCTTGGCCGTGTGACTTGGACCTAGTTCTTTAACTTCTCCGTGTCTCATTATCGTCATTATAATAATATCCTGTAACTCAAAGGGTTGTTCTGAGGATCAGATACAATAAAACATTGGACAGATCTGAAAGTACTATGATAATTGGAAGAGCTGATGATAGTGATGGTGGAAATGGTGATGATGCTGATGGTGGTGGTGATGTGATGGTGGTGGTGGTGATGTGATGGTGATGGTGACCATGGTGGTGGTGTTATCAGTTCAAGGGCAGGGATTTTTGGAGTTTTGTCTTTATATCTGCCAGCACCTAGTTGGTGTCACATGGATAATAAGTGCAAAATGGAATTGGAACCCATTTTTCCATTGCTGAAATTCTGCATTGCCATTGACATAGTCATTTGTGAACACTCAAGGAGTTCTGGTAAGGTTTTGGAGGTCATTGTTACCATGCTTCTCTTCCAAAGGCATGTAGCTACCTAGACTCTGATTACTGCTTCCTAAATACTGATTTAATTTTCTTTCACTTCTTCCATTGGCTCTGCCCTGGGGCATCTTTCTCTCTTTGGTTTGTTTTGGTATCCTAAAAGCTGCAGGAATAGGAAATGGAGAGGATCTGAGGGATTTAAGGAGACCTTGGTCTCTTGTGCAGTGCTAAGTCAGTGTGGATTCTTAAGTAAAATGAGTCATCTTACCCTGCCCTTTCTTTTCTCTATCTTCAGGTGGGTGGGCTACTATCCAGCCTTTTGAAATTAGCCTTTATTTAGGTTTCCTGTGCATCATGGATGCAAATAGCCCTCTGATGGGGATGTGAGAATCCAATAATAGAAATGCAAATCTCAGATATGGATAATGTGCCTGAGGATTGAGTGCAGATGGGATGATAGAAAGGACTAGTCTGAAATGCAGAAGGCTGCTGTGAGCACTGGATTTGGAGTCCAAGGATCTGAGTTAGAATCCCAGATGCCAGTTTACACTATCTAGTACACTAACTGTGTGTGTGTGTGTGTGTGTGTGTGTGTCCGTCTGTCTGTCTGTCTGTCTGTCTGTCTGTCTGTCTGTCTGTCTGTCTGTCTGTGTCTATATGTGTGTGTCTCTTCAGGGAAATTGTTTGGCTTCATTGGATTGGGTTCTTTATTTGTAAAATGAGAGAGTTGTATGAGATGACTTATGGTTCTCATTTTACATAATTCCATCCTAGGAAATCTGGGCCCATACTTCATAATTCATTGGGTTAACTTGGATATTTTCTCTGGATAAGGGGCTTGTTCTTAACCTTTTTGTATGTAGTAGACCCATCTTGTAGTCTGGTGAAATCTATTGATTCCTCAGTATCAGAGTTTTCTTTTTCTTGGATTAATTTTTTATTGCATAAAATAAAATACTGTAATAAAAAATGGTAACCTGTGTGGAACTATTTCTGGTTGTAATAACTGGAATATACTCTGGCTGCTAGAGAGCTACTACTAGGGGACACCTGAAGCTGCCTAGTTACAATGGAGATAGATGAGAGATGCTGCTAGAGAGATAGATACTGCTAGAGAGGTTACTCTGGAGCTGCCTAAAGATCACTAATGGCTAATAAATCAAACGATTTCCTACTCTCCACCCTTCACCTCCCAGTCTTCCACCCAAAGCCCTCCTGCTACCCTTTCCCCTCCCCCAGTCTTAGTCAGCCACCTTCTAAATAACAGGGGAACTATAGATTTCAGAGAAATATTCTTTACTCTTCCTTTCTCAAGTAAAGGGGTTTATTGGGAACAAATAGAATGGGAATTGAGGTGAGAGGGGTGAGGGTATCCCTAATCTCTAAGGAGAATTAGGAGGGTGTGGGAAATGTCAGTCCAGTCACACCTGTGACTCAAACACAGCCAGAGAGATGGAGGACAACTGTTAAATCTTCCTTCTTCAGTCAGATAATCTCTGCTTGAGTAATTCAAGTCCAGACTCTGTCAAAAGATCACAAAGGTCTCTCTCTCTCTGCCTAAGTCTGGAAAAGCCAGTCTCTCTTGAACAGGAATCCGGAGAAGAGGTTTCTCTCTTGGTCAGTCACCCCCAGAGAGAGGAAATCAGTTCCTCCCTCTGGCCAGCTTCAACTGTCTCCTCCTGGGAACATTCCGTTTGGAATCGGCACCTTGATTTTGCATATCAGGTCCCCAGCTTGGTCTGCATGCCTGGCTTGTCCTGCAAATCCTTTCTTTCTTCATGCCTCTTCTTCCCCAATATATAGGATTACAAAAGAATTGAAGCACAATTTTTTTTTCTTTTTAAAAAAATTTATAATATTTTTCCATTGTTAAGTGATTCATGATCCCTCTCTTCCCCCCACCTGGAGCTGACAAGCAGTCCCCCTGGGTTAAACATATATCATTGTTTAAAATCTATTTCCATGTTATTCATATTTGCAGTAGAGTGATCCTTTAAGATCAAAACCCTAATCATATCCCCATTGAACCACATGATTGATCATCTGTTTTTCTTCTACATTTCTGCTCCCACAGTTCTTCCTCTGGATGTGGATAGTGTTCTTTCTCATAAGTCCTCAGAATTGTCCCGGATCATTGCATTACCACTAATGGAGAAGTCCATTACATTGGATTGTACCACAGTGTATCAGTCTCTGTGTACAATGTTCTCCTGGTTCTGCTCTTCTCACTCTGCATCAATACCTGGAAGTCATTCTAGTTCACATGAAATTGCTCCAGTTCATGATTCCTTTGAGCACAATAGTATTCCAAAATCATCAGATACCACAATTTATTCAACCATTCCCCAGTAGAGGGGCACCCCCTCATTTTTTTGCCACCACAAAGAATGCAGCTATGAATATTTTAATACAAGTTTTTTCCCTTATTATCTCTTTGGGGTACAAACCCAGCAGTGCTATGGCTGGATCAAAGGGCAGACAGTCTTTTATCACCCTTTGGGCATAGTTCCAAATTGCCCTTCAGAATGTTTGGACCAATTCACAACTCTATGAGCAGTGTATTTAATGTCCTGATTTTGCCACATCCCCTCCAACATTTATCATTTTTCTTTGCTGCCATATTAGCCAATGTGCTAGGTGTGAGGTGGTACCTCAGAGTTGTTTTTATTCACATTTCTTTAATCAGGAGGGATTTAGAATAATTTTTCATGGAAGTACAATTATTTTTTAAGATATATGTATAAATATTTACCTTCCATCTTAGAATCAATACTGTGTTCCAAGACTGAAGAGGAGCAGTAAGGGCTAGAAAGGGCTAGTAATGAGACTTGCCCAGCGTGGCACAGCTAAGAAGTGTCTAAGGTGGAATAGGATCGCAGGCCTGGCCTCTATTCACTTAGAGCCATTAGCTGCCCCTTTAATATCTTTTTTTGAAACATGGCTAATGTGAAATTTTAACTTTATATTTGTAATGGGTTTTGTATTTCTTGCCTTCTTAATGGGTTGGGGAAGAGGGAATTAGAAGGGAGATAATTTGGAACTGAAAATTAGAAAAGAATTGAATTTGAAAAACAAAATGAAATAAAAAAAGCATGTTCCCACACTCTAGGTTAAAAAAACATCTTTCTAGAGTGTGGAGATTTGTTTGAATGAGAAAGATCTTGTAGGTAGTAGAAGTGAGGGGAATGAATGAAACAAATAAAACAATTTGAATAAGGGAGGATTAGCAGGTAGCTCTGTGTCAAATATAGTAGTGTTGATATTCAAATACTATATCCTCCCCCCCCCCCCCCAATAGATACTGCTATGTCTTATATGAGTGACTTAACTGTGTTCTAGGATTCTATTCAATCAGCCACATTCCAGCCAAACTACAGGGTATCCCCAAAATTTTTGCATGATTTAAATTTTAATTGCATGAATTTAATTGTGTAAAACTGCACTAAGACTTTTGGGATGTTCTATATACTAGGAAAAATTCTGTATAGAAGCATTTGGTGAATGTTGTCTCATTTTATCCTCAGAAGAACCCTGAGAGAAAAGAGTTATTTGTCTTTCTTTTCTTCTTTTATAGATAAGGAAACTGAGTCAGAAAGGTTTCAATGGCTTGTTCAGACTCACTTAGCTAGGAAACATCTACAGCAGCATTGGAAGGCAATTCCTTATACTAGGGTTGGTGCTATCTGAATATCTACCTTCCCCACCCCACCCCCATGTCCCCTTAGTAGTTACAGGGAATGAGGAAAAAAGGATTGGGAAAGGTTAGGGCACTTGAACTGAACCTTACAGGAAGTTAGGGAATAGCTCTGAAAGTGGGAGATAACAGGTAGTAATAGGAGATACTTGGTGAACTGGGGGACCAACTATTGTCATAATTTGACTCCAAAAAATTGTGAGAAAAGAGAAAATAATGTCCCTTTTGGATGAGATTGGGGAGAGGGGTGGTAAAAGGGAAGACACTGCAGCCAAATATCCAGATTTATGATTTTAAGAGTGTGGAAGCTCAAGGTGAGTCATCTTCCTTCAACTATACAGTTTGTAGCAATTCTTGTATAACTTTAGTGTTAGTCTGGGGTCAGAAAGATCTGAGTTCCAGTGTGACCTCAGACACTTTCTAGCTGTGTGACCATGGGTATTTTTTCATCTGTAAAATGAGTTGGAAAAGGAAATGGCAAGCCACTCCAGCATATTTGCCCCAAAATCCCTACGTGGTGTCATGAAGTCAGAAATGACTGAAACGAGGAAGCAACAACATTAGAGTAGCCCAGGCCCTGGCAGATTACATGGTTTATCCATGGTTCAATAGCTAGACCTGAACTCATGTCTCCCTCACTCTGAGCTAGCTGGCTTTCTAGTCTTTCTACCACCTTTTTTCTCTTGTGATAAGATGAAACATATAAACCCAAAGGGTGATTTAGAACTCTGAAAAAGGGAGTGATTCATTCCTTTGATATTCTTGACCTTTTTTTTTCCAAATGCATTTTTCTATATATTTTTTTAGTTCAATAAAAGAATTTTTTGGTATTTTAATTGGAATGGCATTGAATAAGTAGATTAGGTGGGATTGTCATTTTAATTATATTGGTTTTGTCCATCAATGAACAATTAATACTTCTCCAGTTATTTAATTCTGACCTTATTTGTGAAATTTATTGTGTAATTTGTGTCATCTAGTTAAATGCTGGCTTTCAGAATGGAATGGAGGAAATCAGAAAGGCAAATGACCTCTCAAGGTAGAAGAAAAGACTCAGAGCCAATCCAGGGATGAGGTAGAAGCTGCTACCTGTCTCTTTCTCTTAGCTGTCTGACTGACTTTTAAGAGTATGAATTAGGAAGTAAAAACTTATCTAAATCATTTTTATTTTTTTAATCTTGGGAGAAAGTTATTCACTGTGCTTATCAGTTGGCAGGAAAAATGCTTTGTTCCCTGGAGGTGCTCTCCTGGAGAATTGTGTATGGGGGTCAATGAACCGAGATCCTTAAAATTCCAGTAACACCCAGTATTGATTCACTCTGGATGATACAGTTGGCATCTAAATAGCACTCTTAAGTTTTACAGAAAGGCAAGATGGTTTAATAGATAGGGAGCTGACTTTAAAGGTAGACAGCCTTGAGTTCAAGCCCTTGGGCAAGTCAGGCAAACTCTCAATGCCCTAGCTAATGCATTAAGATTATCAGCTGTAGAAAAGGTAATGACTTGTATTAATTGAGGGAGTTTCCTCCCCTGAAACTTTCATGTACCCAAAGAAATTGGCTGTTGATGTAGACCTTTCCCCACTATGGGACTTTAAGCTAAGTATTCTGTCTATAATCCTCATGTTATAGATAAAGACACATTGAACAAGAGACATCTAGTATCTCCATTGAAGTCACAGCTAAGTGTAAATATTAAGACTAGGATCTTAATCCAAGTACTTCCTGATTCCAGATCAGCATCTTTTCTCTATAATATACTGGAACATGGCTTAATTTTCCTGTGCTTTCTTTTATTCATCATAGTCACACTGGGGAAGAATGTGGGGAAAACTTGAGGAACTAAAAAAAATAAAGGAAAGGAATATAAAATATCTTGGGAAGTATTATATGATCTCCAGTTTCTAACATACTTAACATCAGTTTTCAGAGTAGATGGTAGCTGCAGCCAGTGTAGGAAACTGTACCATATACTTTAGCCATGGTTTTTATATGAGGAAAGAGCCTTTGTAAGGAAATTTGATAATACAATGTCCAACTACTGCAGGACACTTGCATCTGATTTCTGTAATTTAGACTAGGTTAATCCATTTGTGATGTCAAACCAATGGATCGATTTTAGGCTTTCCAAGGAGATGAAGAATCAGCTAACTCCATCCAAACCTCTGTGGTGTAGTGTTTGTCCCAGGACTTGCTTGTCCAAGTCTAATATGTGAAATGTATAGTTTCATTCCAAGCCTTTCCATTTGGTGTGACAGCTAGACCCCTAGCTGCTCTTTGGCCCAGGTCATTGTGCTTGCCTGAATGACCTCTTGGCACAGTCTTGTCTTGTCTAAATCCATCTGCCTCTCTGGATAGACCTATTCTTTAATCTGCTTCAGAGCTAAGTGGCCTTTTCTTTTTTCTTCACCTATTAGTTTCCAGTTGAGTTTTCTAGAAACAGCTGATCTGCATGCGTGTCTTCCTCCTTCTGTTGACTTCATAGAACACGAACAGTTAGTAGAGTACTAATTAAATATGTGAACAAGCTGGAAGAGACATAACAATGACAATGTCAAGGTTCTAAAGTGAAATCTTGGACACTGCATTCTAAGGCATTTCCCCCCACAAAGTGGGGGTTATAAGAGGACCCCAAGGTGAAAGGTTGTCAGCAGGCTGGAGAGTGTGGGGGTCCCTCCCTGCCCCCCCCCATTATAGCCCAACATTCTCCAGCTCTTTATCCTATTTTCAATTTGTAAACTCCAACCTAACTGCAGTTTCTGCCATGGAACCCTTAGGGCAAGTACTGTCTTATGTCCTAAATTGGACCTAAATCACTTAAAGCTCAGTAATAATATAGCCAAACATCTTACATGTTTCATCCCCTTTGATCCTTACAACAGCCTTGTGAGGAAGATGCTATTATTATCCCCATTTTATTGATGAGAAAACAGA
The DNA here is from genome assembly GCF_027887165.1 of Monodelphis domestica. Lineage (NCBI taxonomy): Eukaryota > Metazoa > Chordata > Mammalia > Didelphimorphia > Didelphidae > Monodelphis > Monodelphis domestica. The sequence goes on from NC_077231.1 coordinate 117,036,304, forward strand.
GAGAGAGGGTAAGTGACTTATCCTAGGGGCATATAGCTAGTAAGTGTTGGAAGCAGGATTCAAATTCAGGTTTTCCTGATTCCATTGGATAATATTCACTGACTCACATAATCCTAGAGGAGAAGCAGGTGCCACTGGGAAAATTGCCTATATTTACCTCCAACCCCCATGGAGTGAATGGCATTTATATAATTTATAAATAAAAGTATATGTGCTGGGCACATATTCCCCCCCCCCCCCAAAAAAAAAAGCTATCTTTGTTTCTTTTTTTTATTTAATGCACTATACCTTCAAAACAGTTTGGAGATCTGTGCTCCCAGGGGCAGCTGGGTGGCTCAGTGGATTGAGAGATAGGCCTAGAGAACCTAGGTAGTCCTAGGTTCAAATCTGGCCTCAGACACTTCCTGGCTGTTTTTCTTGTACAAGTCACTTAACCCCCCACTGCCTACCCCTTACCACTCTTATGCCTTGGAGCCAATACACAGTATTGATTCCAAGATGGAAGATGAGGGTTTTTAAAAACAATAAAGTATATTCCCACCCAGGCAGAAGAGAATATTTTTGATTCTACACGTTCCCCTGTGTTTATTAAATCCAGAGCTATTTTCCAGGGAAATCTTTCTTAGTAGAAGATCTGAACTAGCGATTGTAGTTACTGGTTTCCAAGGCAAAGGAAAACATGTTGTTTTGATGTGGAGTATAATATAGCTCTCATGACATTCTACCAGTATCAGAGTTATTTGTATATTTATCGTTGCATCTTCCTGAAAGTCAGAGACTCTTTTAGTCCTTTTCATATGGTCTGGAGTCAAATTCATTCCTCAGCTTCAGACACTTACTAGGTATGTGACCTTGGGCAAGTCGCTTAACCTTGTTTGCCTCAGTAAACCTAGTTTACACATCTGTAAAATGTGCTGGAGAAGGGTAATGACAAACTACTTCAGTGCCAAGAAAATTCCAAATGGAGACACAACTGAAAAGGACCAAACAAGAAAGTGTTTGTTTAAATAAATTGAGACCATGAGAGCTGCCTAAAGCATAAGCTATTAATGACCAAAACTGACCTGAGAGTTTATTCTGTGTCTAGAGGAGGTAGTAAAGAAAAGGGAAAGGTACCTTTCTACCCCCTTCACACCCTCCTAGGCATCAAATCTACAAGCATTAATTAATGTGCCTATTTCTGGAGCGTAGTTTAAGCATGTAGAAGACATGGGTTCAAGTCTTACTTCCTAGCCATAAATCAATATAGGATCAATACAAAATGAATATACATAATGATGAGGGTAGAGCACAGGCAGCTGGGAGAATCTGGAATGAATCCTTGAAATTGGGGAAGAGGGAGAGAATTCCAGGGATGGTTAGGCTGAACAAGGGTTGGAGATGGAATGCCCTACGCAGTAGACCAATTTGCTTGAATGTAGAGTGTGTGATGGGGAATGATGTGTAATTTGCCTAAGAAGAGAAGTTGGAACTAGACTGTAAAAAGCTTCAAAATGGCAAACAGAAGATTTTATATTTTATGCTTGAGGCAAAAGAGAGCCTGGGGATTCCTGAACATGGGAGTGACCTGGTCAAGCTTTAGGACCATCGTTTCAGTGCCGATGGAGGATAGACTGCCAAGGGAAAGTATTTGATTCAGGAAGAATAGTTATGAGACTATTGCAAATATGCATTGTAGAAGAAGTATTCCTAAAACCATTCACATTCATAAACCTATTACTTTGATGATTTTGAGGGCAATGTAATTTAGGTGCCTTTTTCCCACAAGATGTAAGCTTGATAGGGTTGGAAATTCCCCTTGACACAACACAAGGCCCTCTCCTTTCCTTCCCTTTCCCTTTCATTCTGATTTCTTCCACAGAAATGTTCTCTTAATACCAAACTCCCACTGTTTGTTTTTTCTCACTTCTCATTCTGGGTTACTGGAGCCATCTTGTCAAAATCCCCCGAGTGAATACAAAAATGTTTTGTTCCTCTGTGATCTTTGTCAGGTTTATTATCTCAGTTTCTCAGTCACTTTGGGATTTAGTACCCAGATATCTGAATTCTTCTTCTGATCTTTTAGTCACTAGAATTCCCTAGAAGAGTCATTTCTTTATTTGTTTATTTTTCTGTACCACTCTTAGGTTGGGTTAGAAATATCAGAAGCAGTTTATTTTCTTTTCAATTAAATTTCTGTTCTCTGAGATCATATACCAGGTATAATACAGAAGTACTTGAAAACTCATGAAAATAAACATTTGTTTTTACCAACATTTTTGGTTTAAGTGTAGAAAACCTTTTTTTATAGTCCCACTCCAAGTGACATTTGTTAAAAAGAAAATATTTTTTAAATCCTTAATCCTTCTGAGACATTGCCCCCCCCCCCAAAAAAACAACAACAACAACAACAACAACACCTTGAATTGAATTGATTAAGGCATTTATTCTGGTCTTAGTTCTCCAGTTGTGTTTTTAAAAATTTCCATGATGATTTTTGCCATCCAAAGGGATTAAGGAAATGCATATTCTATCAAGAATGCAAAGAGACAACTCTAGGAGATTGAGCACTGGCTGGGAGTTTAGCTCTCTACACTTATCTCTAGTTATTTTTTCCATATTTAGTGAAGGTAAAGGGGATGAGCATCATAAGCATAATCTAATAAGGGCTCAGGATCACTAGGTTTAGCTCTGGAAAGGACAGTAGTATTTCTTTAGTTCAAACCCTTCATTTTATAGATGAGAAGGGAAGTGACTGGCCCAAGATCACATAGCTAGTCAATCAGAGCAAATTTGCCTTGGATGATGAAAATACTCAGTTCCCTTATATTTAATGGGAATACAAGATTTAGTCTGTGGAGATAGCTAGCCTTATCATTGGTGAGCCTTACCTATGGTATGTGATTTGAGATATACAAAGAAGTCTCTAAAATCTGTCTGCTCATGCTTACAATTAAAATATCTCCATTTCTCCCATTGGAGAATTGTTTCTTATCAATGAAGTTAATTTTAAGCATTGACACTTCTTTATTTTTTTTCAATTAGAAATATCTTTCATTTAGGCTGAGTAAATGTCTTTCAAATAAATGTAAATCAATTTAGCTCCTCTTTTGGTATGTGGTAGCTTTCACATCATGAGAGTGACAGAGGACTTAGCCTGGGAAGATGAGAAGGAGATCAGAAAGGGAGAAGTGGTGGTAAGGAATAACAAAACCACCAAATTCACATAGCTCTTCAAGTTTGTGGCAACTGACATTTGCATAGCACTTCGGGGTTCACAAAGATTTGAAATTCCCAGAATCCTTTTGAAGAAGGCATTAGAGGTATCATTATCCCCACTTTACAGATGAGTAATCTAAAGTCTAGGGAGGCTAAGTAATCCAGGGCTCTTCCACCTTCAAGTTCAGCATTCTTTCAGCCATAGCATATTCTGCCTCTGATTTCCATATTATAAATAGAGAAACTAAGTTTAAGTGAATTGCTCCCTAGCTGACTTGACTAGGTTTTATGGGTGTTGTCTAAATCCAAGTCTTATGAGTTTTCTGTTATAGGATATTACCTTTCTAGCTTCAGCCTGAAGACAGTTTTCTCCCTATTTTATAATTTTACCAAATTTACCAATTTTACCAATTTTACCTTTGTAAGAGGTGATGGGAGATGTTAGGCTGGATTTGAATCAGCTTCCCAGCTGCTTAGGTTAAGAAAACTTTTCCAGCATATGCTAAGCGTGTACCTTCATTCGAAATGTGGCTGGCTGTAATTTGCTGGTTTGAGTGTAGTTTCCACATAGCTATGCTAAATTGCTAAAAGGGTCTTGGTTGGACAGAGTTGGGTTGCCTCTGGTATACTCATGTTTAAGGGATGTGTATGTCTTCTGTATTATCTTTGAAAAGGATGCTTTCTAGAGTAGGAGGAGATCAGAAGGCTGGAGATCTTCTTAATCCTTAACCCTTTCAGCAGTTCCAACAAAAATACTTTTGCATTTGGAGATAATGAAATGATTGCACATAATACCAAGGAAAACAAAGTAGAAAACTATTTAGATTAAGCTAAGAAGAAGCTAGGAATATTAGCCAAAATTCATTGGGGACTAAGCAGGAGAATCTTAATTCTCAGTAGGATATTTCACTAGCTAGGAATGAAAAAGTTTAACTGATATATTAATTTATGAGGGGAGGGAAGCAGGAGAACATTCTTCTTTCCTAGCTCCCCAAATGTAAGGCAATTCATTTCCTAGACATCTCTCACCATGCACATAAAAATGACCTTGTGAGATCTAGCAGGGATTAAGCCATTATAATCATTAGAAAAGCTGCACAACCCATTAGAATAAAATTAAATAACAGCCCTAAACAAAACACCCATTACAACCTCAACAACAGCCCAAACAACCCCCCCCCCCCCTTCTTCAGACTATTTAAGCTTCCATGGGCCATATGATTCTTTTAGTTCTTCAAGTATTTTATTTCTGGATAAATAATAATCTCCTTCAGAGCTTTGGGACAGGAATAAGTATAATGAGATTAGATCCCGTGAAATGGGAAATTAAAATCTTGGTCTAACTTTAGGGCAAAAATTCAGGATTGTCTTAGTTCCCCATAGATGTCATTTGCCCTCTCTATCTTGTTACATTTTACTCTCTTCCCCTACTCTGTGTGATTGAGGTTTGTGTTTTGTTTCCTGATCTTGGCCTTTTTTTGTTGTTGTTTTAATGAAGAGATTTGAAATGGGAAATTAAAATCTTAATGAGAAGTCTAGGAGTTTTTCCTGCTAATATCTCCTTTCTATAATGTTTTTCATAAAATGTGGTATATTATTCACTTCATTTTGGCTGTTCTTGGCTCTCACCCACTCAGTGATTCATGATGTCTCAGAGATTAGTTTTTATAAGTCTGAGGTTTTTTTTCTTCCCTTTCTCCACCCCTAATTTAAAATCTTTGATGGGAAAGATTATGTGACACTCCCCTCCCCCCAATACCTTCTTCCAATATCCTTTCACATGAAATGCTACAGACTCCCTAACAATTATCCCAAGTTTGTGAGCATATGTAAAAGAGTGTTAACGAAGAGGAAGAAATAGTATGTTAACTTGGAGGATGACTGTAATCATAGTAACTTCACATTATATATGAAAGGATGTTTGTGACAAGATGAGACAGAGCAAGACTAGTGGTTGTGTATGAGGATATATACATCTCTTCCTAAGTAGGAAATAATGTCTTTAGGTACTAATTATCTCAGTCTTAGGAGGCTGTTCCTTGAGTCACAGACTTTGGGGATCAGTCCAGAAAAGACATGGAAAAATAGATGAAGCCATGCTACTAGAATGGATGGTCCCAAAGTTGAGCTTTGAATTCAAGCATTCCAACTAGCAGCCATCCACCCCAAATCTAGTTTTTTTTTTCTTTTTAAATGTCCAAATGTTCATTTCATAAGAATTTATTTTCTCTCATATTCCCACCTTTTCTCCTCCCCCCACCCCCAAATCCCCACATTGTCCATGTCCAAAAATATGTCTCATCCTGTATCTTGAATCTGTTACTTCTGTCATCACTGGAATCTTGAATGATCATTGCATTGATAAGAATTCTTAAATCTTTCAAAGTTATTTGTCTGTTTATAGCATTGTTGCTGTTGTATAAGTTGTTCTAGTTCTTTTTTATTTTTATTTAGAATATTTTTCTACTCTTTTATTTTTTTAATTTTTTAAAATTTAGATTAAGTTCTCCTAGTTCTGCTTACTACACTCTGCAGCTGTTTAGATAAGTCTTCTCAAGTTTCTCTCTCATCATTTCTTTTGGTACAATAGTATTTAATACATAAATATACCATAATTTATATAGTCATTCTTTAGTTGATGTTCAAGCAACCTCTTAGTTTCTAGTTATTTGCTATAACAAAAGGAACCACTGTTAATATTTTTGTACATATGGATTCTTTTCCTTTGACTTTGACTCCTTTAGGGTATGGGCCTAGAAGTGTTATCACTCACTGGGTCAAAAGTTTACACATAATTTAGTAAATCTTTGGCTACAGTTCCAAATTGCTTTCCAAAATGACTAGACCAGTAACACAGCTCCAGCAGCAGTGCATTAATGAGCCTGTTTTCTCGCAGCCCCTCCAACATTAGTCATTTTCTTTTTTTATCAACTTGGCTAGCTTGATGGGTGTGAGGCAGAACCTCAGAATTGCTTTAATTTGCACTTCTCGGATTATTAGTGATTTTTGTAGCATTTTTTTTTTAAATAGGCTGTTGATAGCTTGGATTTCTTTCTTTGAGAACCGCCGGGGGTGTTATAAGGACTTGCCTGCCAAAGGTTCTTGAAATGATTCTGCTCGAAGGCATAAGCTGAGTGTACTTCTGAGGGAAATTTCCTTTTTGGGGAAGTTGAAGCAAAGGAATTTCCTGTGTGGGCAGACAGAGCTTCCTGACTTGAAGGCTTCTTGGAAGGGAAACATTTTCATAATGAAATGACAAATTAAAGACATACCAGCCTGGTTCACTTCAAAACAGCTATTGAGTGTGCAGGCAATTCCCTATTCTACTCCCCCACAGAATAAAAATAAATCCTATTCTGACCAGTCTCCTTATACAGGAGTGTATGTACCCCTTTGTCCTTCCCCCTGTACTTCTCTTCCCTCCCCCATTAAAAATGAATACATAAATAAAACTTCCTTTATGGCCTTCCTCTTCATATGGCTAATCTCACTGCCACCCCTTCCCCTATCAGCTGCCACCACACTGACAGCTAACAGTGGCTCTGAGCTTAGATTGCCCTGCTAGTTTGGTTGTTGTTCTGCTTCTGGCTCTGCCCTACAGTCAGACAATATGCTATTTCGCAGCCCAGGCTACCATTATTAACAGAGTTATTATCTGTTAGAGGGAACCCCCATATCCAACACACAGACTTGACCAACAAGTAACTGCCTCTGTAGCACATCCAAGAAATCATCCATCTTTTGTTTGATGATATCTACTAATGAGGTACCCATGACTTTCTGAAGCAGCTCAGTCTCCTTTAACATCTTTGTAATCATTAGGGAATGTTTCCCTACCTCAAGCATAAATCGACTTCTTTGTTATTTCCATGGGATGTGCTGGGAAACAGCTTCTCCAAAACCAGGACATACTTTTAGGTTTAATCTATATTATTAACATTTTCCCCATCACTTTCTTAAGGCTAGAAGATCAACAAAATCAAGCCCTGATAGTAGCCTTCGCTTATTTCTAAGGAATTAGTGCTCATACTGATAATATAGCAATCAAGGAGCCCCTGTGATCTGGTTCTAGCACACCTCAGAACTTCAACCATTATTCTTAGTTCTGCTTCCTGAGACCAAATGGAAAAATTCTATGGCTTCTTCTCTGTAAAAGTCCTTTAAAACATTTGAAGATAGCTGCCATGTTCCCCCTACATCTTCTATTCTCCAGGTTAAATATCCCCAATTCATGCACTGGATCCTAATAATCAAGATCTCTATATGTCTGACCAAGACAGTAGACCCCAGTGCCACTAACCCTCTCATCCTGTACATTAGGATTCTTACTGAACCCTAAAATTGCATTGCTTTTTTGGCTGCTGGATCATACTGTTGATTCATCTTGAGTCAAATGACATTTGCTATTGAGGAGTAATTGAGGGTATTCTTCCCTTAATCAGTGGAGAGATGGTAGAGAAATGTAGCTATTGCCTCTTTTTGTCCTTTCAAAATATATCAGTGAGATGTGCCTCTCTTGTTCAAAAAGTGAGCAGATGATAGAATGTTCTTTTACACAAATATACATTGGGTGGTTTTAGCTCCTTTTGTCTTTTGAAGAGCTCTTTTATTATATACTTATCATTTTCATTTTATTGAAGATCCTAGTCTTTCCTTCAAAGTCTTGATACTAGATTGAAAAATAGTGTGCTATAAATATTACATAACAGGACAACAACACTATTATCAAATTCTTGCTTTATCAAATAAAAACTTCCAATAAACAAACCATGATTTTGAATTATTTACTTAATCTGGAATTAATAGAAATATGGAGAGAAATAAATGAAAGGTACAGATAATATCAGCTCTAAGTAATATATAACACTTTAAAAATGGATAACATTAGATCATAGTGAAGTCCTGTGTAAATTTAAAAAGGCAGAAATTATGCTTTTGGTATCATAAGACCATAACAATAAATTTAGGAATAAAGAATATGAGTAAAAGCATCAAAATTAACTCTAAGCAAAAAAATAGAATCTATTAAATAATTATTGGGCTAGAGATGAAATAAAAAACTAATAGAATATTTAAAATATAATATTAACTCCAAACATTAAAAACCTATGAGAGATATGCAAAGTTGCTTGAAGAAAAAAATGCGTATTAGTAAGTGCCTGTATTCATAAGAATGAAAAGGAAAAAAAATAATAAATTAAATTTTTATCTTAATGTTTTTGAAAGGTAAGAAAGCAATAATCCAAAACAAAAGTATAGAAATAAGAAATAATAAAAGTTGGAACAGATATGAATATAATAGGGCAAGAATTAATTCATAAATGATTCCAAGAGCTAGTTGATATAAAAGACTAATAAAATAGTTAAGCCATTAGAACATTTAACTTTTATAAAGGAGAGGAGCAATAAACCAACAAAGTTAGAAATGAAAAAATAATCAATAATATTATCAGGCATATATCATACATAAGTGAAATTAGTTAATTTTAAGTAAATTGGATAATTTTAATTAAAGTAGATAATTTAAAGGAGAAAACTATAAACATGTAAATTATCAAAACTGACAGCAGGAAATAAATAGATCACTTTCTGAGGAAAAAATTAGATAACTTCTCAAAGAATTATCTCAAGTAAAAAATAAAATGAATTGGTGCAGATTCATAGCAGAGTCTATCCTAATTTTTCCAAGAACAAATAATACATATATTATGTATATTATTCACAAATATAAATGCCAAATATTTCCTAATATTTTTATCAGACAATTATGTTTGTTTTAAAACCAGGTAGAGATATCACTAAAAAAGAAAATTGTAGACTAATTTCCCTAATGATGATAAATGTAAAAAAAATTTACCCAGTAAAATACAATAAAACATTAAGAAAATTATTCTTCATTACCAAGCAGGGTTTTTTCCCCCATGCATGTAAAACTAATTGAGCATTAGAAAACTGTCAAATAAGAAAACATAAATCAAAATGTATAAATATGGTCATTAATAGTTAAAAAGGGAATCTCCATACTTGAAAATTCCCTATATCAATAAAATTAATGCTTCAATTCCAACCTTAATAACCACCAGTAGTGTTGGAAGAAACCTTTAATAAAATTCAACATTTGAAATAAAATTTAAAATTTGAAAATCTATTTCCAGATAGAGATGTGATGAACTCACAAGATGGATTGAAACATTTTTTTTGACATGATTACCTAAGGAATTAGTTTTACTTCATTATTTACACATGCATAGTAGGCTTTATTTTTCTTGGTTTCTCTGTGGGTGGAGTAGATGGGGGAGAGAGAGAATACAGAATTGAAACTAAAAGAATTGATTTAAAAGAAATAAATTACAGCATTCATTCATTATTTTTTTTTTAATTAAAAAAACAAACAAACAGAGAAAGGAGTTTTCCCTTAACACAGTAATAAATATCTCTGTCTTCATTCAAGCATCAGCATACTATATAGTGGAGAAACATTAGAAGCATTTCCACTAAAAATAGATATGAAACAAGCTTATGCTATTTTTATTTGGCATAGTATTAGAAATTGTATGCTACAGGGGTTCTGAATAATTAGTGACATTCAGTGTTCATAGACAGGTTGGATTAATATGTTAAAAATGACAATCTCCCTCCTTCCAAATTTTTAGGTTTAATGTTTATAGAATTGTACATTGTAATAAAATTTAAATGGATAAATTAGTAAGAAAGAAGGGTGGGTGTTAGAAATGCTGAAGAAAAAAAGCTGGTATTGCATTGCTAGAATTTTTTGTTATAAAGATATTTCATTTTTACCAATTATATGTAAAATCAAGTTTCCACATAAATTTTTCAAAGTTATATGATTTAAATTGCCTCTCTCCCTTTCTTCCCTTCCCATTCTCAGAGATGGCAAGCAATTTGAGCTGGGTTATACATATAGCATGCAAAATATATTTCTATTTTCATCATTTTTTGTAAGAAAATAGTCATATTAAGCCAAAATCACAAAACAAAAACCCAAATATACTAAAGTGAAAAGTCCTTTTAAAAATATTTTAACAAAGAAGTTATCATTAACCAATATATGGCAAAAGAAAAAAAAATAAATGGAATAGAATAAGCACCCTATATCTAACCAATTACATATAAAAGAACAGAAATTATTTTAAAATTCCACAAATAGAAGGAATTATTAGGAATAAAATAAACATGCTTAATTTATGAAAATAAATTTCTGTTCAGCAAAATAACAAAAAATAAGAGTAACATTGGAGGGATAGATTTCTAGCAACTAGGACAGAGAAAAGCTTTACTTCTTAAATATATAAGAAACTGGTTTAAAAAAAAAAGACTTTGTGGCACTTCCCAGTAACTAATGGATAGTAAAAAGGATAAGAGCAAATTTCTTTTTAAATAAATTTAATATTTTTTCCAATTACATGTAAAAGTAATTTTTAATGTTTTTTTTTTTTAATTTTGAATTCCAAATTCTCTCCTACCCTCGTCTCATAAAGAAAGTGACCTGTATAGTGGCAGTTCTTGGAAGCCTAATTGGTATCATAGTATCAAATATTTAGAATTGTAAGGGATCTTAGAGGTCAACCTCAGTATAAACCATGTTTTATAAAAGTGCCATGCTAAATGTTAACTATAATAATAATAATAACAATTATTAAGTATTTATATCACTATTCATACCATTATAATATCAAGTATAGATGTATTATCATTAATAACTACATAAAATAAATGATAATTAATTATTAGGGCCAACCCTTCTATTTTTTAATTGAATAAACTGAGACCCAGAGAGGTTATATAACTTTCCAGGTTTGAAGACCCAATTATAATAATAATAACAACAACAACAACGACAGCCAACATTTATATAGCGATATGTTCTAGACACTGTCCTAAGCACTTTATAATTATTATCTCATTGGAATCTCACAACAACTTGGGAGATGGCTGCTGTAATTATCCCCATTTTACAAATGAGAAAAAAGAGATTAAGTGACTTGCCCGGGGTCACACAATAAGCACAAGAAGCAGTATTTGAACCCAGGTCTTTCTACCTCTCAACCTGGCACTCCACCCACTGTATCACACTGCTTCTAAAACATTACATTGTATACCCTAAATATAAGTTCTTAGTATTGTTATATTGGGAGTTAGAGGCAGTGACAATGAGTAATCCAATGTTTCTACTCGCAAAATGGATAATTTGAATCTACTTCAAGTGTTCAAAGATGGTGGCAGACTCATGCTAATAGACAATTTGTCCTCTAGGGTGTGCTTCATAGAACCCATTTTGAATCTACCATTTGCAAATCTGTAACGTGAAGAGACTATCCTTTATCATCTCCCAGATTCCTTCTAACTTACACATCCAATGTCACATAGGATCTTGTGAAACAAAACTAACCTCGCATCAGTCAGGAAACATCTATAAAGTGCTTGCTATGTGCCAGCCACTGCTAAATACTGAAGATACAAAAAGGCACCAAAGATAGTCACTGTCCCTCAAGGAGCTCATAATCTAATGACTAAAACAGTGAGAAAACAAACATCTACCAACAAGATCTACAGGATAAGTGGGAAATAATTAACAGAGTGAAGGCACTAGAATTAAGAGGGGTCAGGAAAGATGTCCTGAAAAAAAAATGGGATTTGAATTGGGACTTAAAGACAGCCAGGGAAGTTGGTCATTAGAGATGAAGCGGGAGATCATTCTAGGGAGAGGGGAAAGCCAGAGAAAATGCCTGGAGCTGAGAGATCGAGTGTCTTGTACGTGAAACACATCTACAGAGCTGTGGTAATATCAGAAAAGCTTGCTGCCAAATAACATTCACTAATATGACTAGGTAAAGAAATGTCTGAGCCAGACACGGTCGATTCTCTCTCCTCCCTCTTCCCTTGCCCTCACCCCATTTCCCAGGCGTGCCCGGAAACTAGTCTGTTTGATTATGGTTCATCTCCAGGACACTTTGAACCTAAACAGATAACTTTGGCCAGCTCTGGTTTAGACTGCACTCTTGGTATTTGGACAGAATTTTACTTGACCACATTTGGAGTGGGAGGAAGGAAAAAGGAAGAGCAGAGTGACAGTGACTGGGTAAAATTCTGTTCCATATAGGAAAATGTAAGAAAATTGACTTTTCTCTTTGTTTACCTATATTCCACTTTTCAGTAGAGAGGCAAGACTTTGTCTTCTAGGGAGTGCTCCATAGGACCCACTGAGAACCTACTATTTGCCTCATATCACATTAGGTGTTAAGGAGGAAGTAATTCAAGTTTTGGGAAAAAAAAGTTATTGAGCACCTACTATGGGCAGGGCAAAGTTGAAAGTACTGACTTAATGAAGAAATATAAAAAATAGTTCCTGCCTTCAAGGAGTGCATGAAACAGTTTGTAATGGTAATAATAATAGCTGGCATTTATGTAGTAATTTAGGATCTAAAAACATTTCACATATTCAGAGATTCATACATTGCACTAATACTTTGGGGACACTGCATCATGTATTTTTCATACCAACTTTTGGAGGTAAGTGCTGCATTTTGCATATAAGGAAATCAATTGAAAGGGGGGAAATGGCTTTTCCAGGGTCACAAAGCTATTAACCTCAAGGGTAGTGTTCAAAAGTCATCATGACTCCAAGACCAACATTATTCCCTACACAAGTACATAATCAGATGCCAACTTACGTGATACAGATCATGAAAAGGCAAAAATACCTCTAAGTAACTTGCACTCTCTCAAATTAGATAACAGAGCTATGAAGTTAGGAATGTGTCCTATGTTGTTAGTGTTTAGTCGTGTCCTACTCTCTGACCCCCATTTGGGGTTTTCTTGGCCAAGGTACTGGGGTGGTTGGCTATTTCCTTCTCCAGCTCATTTTATAGTTGAGGAAACAGAAGCAAACAGGGTTGAATGACTTGCCAAGCATCATATAGCTAGGACATGTCTGAGGCCAGATGGGAAGATGAATCTGCACCATATTCACCATGCCATGTAGCTGCCCCAAGATAAGAGACAGAATAATAAAAATTAGAAAATGGTGTCTATAAGAAGGGTAAAAAATTCTTTGACATTAGTAAGGGAGAATAATTTCCAGGTGAGGAGCTCTGGAAAATATTTGGGGAAAAGATGGCATTTGACCTACACCTGGAATATTTTTTAAGTAGGAATTGAGCAAAATAGAGGGAGGAGGGCATTAAGAGAATTACTAGAAAAAAGAAGCTTTTTCATTCTAGGGTTACCTAGACTTATCTTCTCAATCAACAGTAAGTATTATTTCTAAGGTAGATCAGTAAGGGCTAGACAATTGGGGTTAAGTGATTTACCCAAGGTCACACAGCTAGGAATTATCCAGGCCAGATTTGAACCTAGGGCCTCACCACGTTAGTTCTGGCTCTCTATCCACTGAGCTAGCTATCCCTCCCAATTAAGTATTGATCAGTAATAATAAAAGTAGAGAACTGTGATTAAAAAAAAAACTGTCAAATCACAGTTCTCTAGTGTTGGAAGAGGTAGCATGGTATAACTGAGAGTACGAGACTTAAAGTGAGTAGGTGCAAGTCTGAATTCCAGCTTGGACACTTTCTAGTTATGTGAATGTGGCATGGTACTAACCTCCCCAAACTTCTCATTTGCCACAATTGAGATGATGAATAATATTTGAGCTGCTTCCCTTATAGAGTTGTTATGAGAAAAATGCCTTTGTAAACCCTACGAGTCAGTTGCTATTAGTGTAATTATCTGACCCCATAATTTTCCCCGTGACACCAAGAATTGCTACAGCGGAGATTTATTGTAAGAAATCTCGAGCTAAGTTAGCCTTTTCCTTTCTCTTGCCCTCTGAATATTTAAAGTTTGAAGAGGGTGACAAAGTCATGATATTTCAAGGAAAAGACCATCTCAATTTCATGGTGAATCCCAGAAATGCCTAACTTAATGATGAGGTCAGTCCCACAGGGATCTAGAATGAGATAATGCCGTGTCTGGATTAATGATAGGTTTGTATGTTACAGAGCAATCACCATGGTAATATTTCAACATGGTACCAGTGACAACTCTACACGAGGTAGTTTTGGTTTCCATGAGAAAGTGGGTCCTCAAAAAACTCAGGAGTAGAAATCAAGAAATATGGACCCAAGGGGGGCAGCTGGGTGGCTCAGTGGCTTGAGAGTCAGGCCTGGAGATGGGAGGTCCTGGTTCAAATCTGACCTCAGACACTTCCCAACTGTGTGACCCTGGGCAAGTCACTTGACCCCCATTGCCTAGCCCTTACCACTCTTCTGCCTTGGAGCCAATACATAGTATTGACTCCAAGACGGAAGGTAAGAGTTTAAAAAAAAAAAGAACTATGGACACAAATTTCTTTCTTTTCAGAATCAGGCCTGTGGAGGGTTGTTGTTTTTCTATTCTTGACCAAAGCGGTGATTTTGCTAATATAAAAAGCTCCCCTTGAGGAGCTTCATCTAGCAACATAGATAAAATCTTTTCTGCAACTTATATTCTTCAAAGATTGCCTGGGATGTGGAAAAGTTAAGTGGTTCATTCAAGGTCCCACATCCAGCATTATGTTGAAGGCTAGACTTGAATCCAAGTCTTACTGACACACTATCTAGCCATTGACCTCACTATTTACCACTAAACATATGAATAGTATCTAGAAAACTTTTTGTTCATTTCATGCAAACTGTATAGCTGGTTGCAAATATGGCTTTAAATTTTACTTCCGTTGAACTAGACTGTGGAAACTCATATTACAGCATGGTGTGGTGGCCAAAGTGTTGACCTGGGAGTCTTGCTCCAAAGTTCTAATTCTGGCTTTTGCAGAATGATGTGACCTTAGGCAAGCAAGTGAATGTGGTATAGTGTGTAAAAACATTAAATCTGGAATCAGAAAGACCTGGGTTCAAATTTTACCTTATATACTTATTAGGCAAGTCATTTGACCTCAGTTTCCTCATCTGTGAAATAAGCAGGTTTGAATATAATGATCTATAAGTTCCCTCCCAACTTTAAATCTGTGATCCCAAGTCTGTGAAATTAATCTCTTTGGTCCTCAGTTTCCATATCTGTGGCATAATAACTCAGTGACTTGTAAGTTCTTTTTTTGTGCTCAGTCAGTGTATGTTGAATTAGTCTTCTACCATGATGGCACAGGGAGTGTCAAATAAAGGGTGAACAGATTAACATGGTGCCTATCCTCCCTACCTTACAAAGAGTGATAATGTATATGAAAAAATGTGACAACATTTGAGAAATGTATCTAAATCTACAAAATGGCATTGTTACTGATTGAATAATAATTAGTGATCATGATAGCTCAGATCCAAAAGCTACATGGCAAACACAGGGTTGTATTCATCCCTGTTTATTCATCCATGACTTCAGCTTAGCTTGTAGAATAAATCACTTGTTTGTTTGTCTGAGATCACAAGTGAACAAATGTCCACTCAGGAAAAAAAAACAACAAAAAAACTATGGCATAATTTAGTAGTTTTAGCAGCCTCTTCCCAAGAGGATTGTGTGATAGAAGAGCTGAGACTGATGTGACAAATAAAGTTAGTTCTTAGTACTAAGTCAAGGGCCAATAGCTGCAATTACTGAAGTACACTCTTTGAAGTTATATCCCTTCCTTTGGAGATTCCAAAGGAACATCTGAGTGACTTAATGGTGGTTTCAGTTGTGGCCACTTAAAGTGGACTGAGTAGTTAGCCTTACTTTGGAGAGAAATCTTCTTTCTGAGAAAGTTAGTCATCAAGAAAAGGAGAGGAAAACACATAAATTCTTTAACATCCCAAGGAGTAAATGTTTTGATTATACAATTTCTTATTAAAAAACCTTGTTCCCTTACTACTGACTAATAAAAATTGGTAGTCCCATTCTGCAGCCTTCTGGTTCAGAAAGGCAAGAGCCCCTTAAAACTACAGATGGAGTGAAAATATTTTCTTAGTGTTTATTGTACATTATAGAAACAACCATGAGTGCTCAATACTTGGTTTCTAATACAAATCTTTCTGGCCTGACTTTATCCGATAAAGACATTTAGTTACCGCCATCAGTTTTCTCTTTTCTCCCCTCCTCCCTTATTTCCCCAGAGTTGGTTTTTAAAAGGCTCAGTATCCCAAACCCTATTAGTACAAGTTAAATAAAAGGATCTTGAGTTGGGCAAAGCTCAGAGATCATCTTGTCTCTCTTTCTAACCCAATGAAAGAATTCCTTCTTTTTGTCTCTGATAAAGTTATCTTTCCTTTTCTTGAAAATTTCAAGCTTGATCATTCAGTCAACTAATGTCTATAATTAAACATCTGTTCTGTGCCAGGCACTCTAGTAGACTCTGAAAATACAAATACAAACATCAAAGATGAGACAGTTCCTGCCCTCAAGGAATTTAGATTCTACTAATAAGAGGCAGTGTGTTCACAGGTGTGTATTGTGTTTTTGTGTGAATGAGGAAGAGGTGGGGGGAGACAGAGAGACAATAAATATATCTTAAGGCCCCGATTCTTGGTTCAGCTATGTTTTGCTAAGAATGTACCTCATGAAGGTTAGGGTAATTCTCTTCCTTAAAAGTATTGAAACTGTTCACGAAACTTGATCAGCTCTGGCCATTGATGTAGCTTTCTGGTTGCCTGAGTATAAATGGTCATGAGAAGCTCCAGCTGGTTTTCTGAGGTTTTGGACCATAGATGAGTATTATGACCAACACCAGAAAACTGCATTTAGTAGAATCAACATGGTGTCAATGACTGTCTTTCCCCTGCTGTTTTGTTAACTTTAAGATCAACTCTGAGTGTCCCATTTCATTCTAATCTCAAACAAAATCTACCAGCGAAATGGTTCGAGTCAAGCTTGTGCTACAACAATAGATTGCATGTACCCCTTTTCCTCCCTCCAGTACAGTAATGGGGGAGGGACCAAGGCACCAAAAGCTGCAGAAGTCAGGACAGATGCAGACCTCACCTGGAAGGAAGCTAGGGACAACACATACAACATATGAGTTGAATATTAACTTGTTTTTAAAGGAATTGGTTCATTTGTAATATATTTTGGACTAATATCTCAGTTCTTCCTAGGACATCATTTCTCCCTTTTAAATAACTATTCAAAGGAACAAGAGCAACTTCTGTTTGAATTATTTCATCTAAGCCTAGTCTTAAAGAATCTTCCCCAGTACCAGGGTTTAACTGGTATAGTTACTGTCATGAGAAGCCAGCAAGGAGACCCACTTGTTTCTCTATACCTCCCTCTTTTGGGGATGCTGTCTAGGGTATAGAAATCACTTTGAAAAATATGATATTCGTTGAGGTAGATATACCCTGCCCATTAGAAGTTTATGTTCTACTAAGTGACTACAGCATGAACATAGATGAATATAATGGAAATTAGAGAGTGAAGAGATAAGGGAGAAATCAGACAAAATGTGCTTTAGAAGAAGTGGATGACCAAGGAGGAGATGATAGTGCCTGAGCTAAGTCTTGAAGGTAATGATTCAGAAAGGCAGAAATAACAGCCTGCATTTAAGGCACACGGAATGTTTTGTGAGAATGCACAGGGCACTGAGTTAAAGGAACTTCTCTTTGGCCAGAACATAGAGAGCATGAAGGGCAAATATTATGAGATAAGACTGGAAATGTAGGCTAGAGCTAGATCGTTATGGTTCCCAAATGCTACCCTCCTTAAAGGGTTTGTATGTTATTCTATAAACATAAGGGGGCCACTAATGATTTTTGAGCAGAGGACTTATGCCTTAAGAATATTATTTTAGCAGTCATATGAAAGATTGATCTTCAGAAGATTAAGACAGGAAATAGACACCAATTAGTACATTCTTAAAATAGTAGGACAGTATTGGTGAAGATGTGGCACATGTTCAGAGCCGGCACTCAGGGAACTGTTCCATTCCCCCTCTTCTCAGCACCCGAGAACATTTTTTGCATGTTCTGCCCCTCTGCCTAGCCTCCCAAAGCAAGCACTTCCCTCAGCTCTTTCCAATACTGCAGGGGCTCACAAACAGCTTGAATTTGCCTTTTTGTACTCAGAACTAGGAAAAGGTTCACCAATGCTGGCTAGGCAATAGGGAATGACAGTCTATACTAGTTTGATGACCATGCGAGTAGAAAGAAGGGGACAGAGAAATGTTATCGTGATTAAATCAACAAGATTTAGCAAAGGATTTATCATTTCATTTTGGAATTTATGATAGGGGAGGAGCAAGCTAAATGTAGTTTGACATGTACCTAAGGTTTGGGGACCATAAATTTCAGTGTTATTCAGAGACAAGATAGATATGATCCCATGGACCAAAACTGGACAAGACAAGCCCGAGGGGGCTGAGAAACTCTCAAAGACAAAATTCTGAAGAGACTAAAGGAATGATTTTCTTACTTCATTTATTTATTTATGTATTTATTCATTCATTTATTTGTTTGTAGATTTATTTGTTTATAGGTTCACTTATTTAATTAGTTTAGAACATTTTCCTATGGTTACATGATTCATGTTCTTTCCCTCCCCTTCTCCCACCCCACTCCCATAGCCAACAAGCAATTCCACTGGGTTTTACATGTGTCATTGATCCAGACCTATTTCCATATTATTAATATATGCACTAGGGTGATCGTTTAGAGTCTACCTCCCCAATGATATCCCCATCAAACCCTGTGATCGAGCAGTTGTTTGTTGTCTGTGTTTCTACTCCCACAATTCTTTCTCTGGGTGTAGATAGCATTCTTTCTGCTAAGTCCCTCAGAATTGTTCTGGATCATTGCATTGCTGCCAGTAGAGAAGTCCATTACATTCGATTGTGCCACAGTGTATAGTCTCTGTGTATAAGGTTCTCCTTTTACTCTGCATTAATTTCTGGAGTTCGTTCCAGTTAACATGGAATTCCTCCAGTTTATTATTCCTAAAAGGTATAATTTTGATGAAGACAAAAGGATTGCGTTGTCTTAAAGGATTAATGTAGACAAATAAGTAATCAGTTTATTATGACAACACATACTATGATATGGTCTTTTAAATTTTTCTTATTGAGTTAAGTTTATTGATAAAGATAAAACGAGTATGGAACTATATTTAAGCAATATTGGAGCAGGGGAAAGGAAAATTAAAAAAAGGAAAGGGCTGGCTTTTGTTTTCTTTACCAGGGAGAATAATCTTTGAACAAAAATAACTAATCCTGAGTTGAAACCAGGATAAGTAAGGAAATAAAAAATAACTTGGTTGCACTTGATGAGTTCAAGTCACCAGGCTAAGACAAACTATTTCTCAGAGTACTAAAAGTCCTGGAGAATATGATCTTGGGGAATGGCAGAGAGAATGGCTTTAATTTTTTTTTAATTAACTTTTTTTAAAAAGGGGGTAGGGCTGTGTGACCCTGGGCAAGTCACTTGACCCCTATTGCCTAGCCCTTACCACTCTTCTGCCTTGGAGCCAATACACAGTATTGACTCCAAGATGGAAGGTAAGGATTTAAAATAAAAATAAAATAAAATAAAATAAAATAAAAAGGGGGTAGGGGCAGCTGGGTAACTCAGTGGATTGAGAGTCAGGCCCAGAGATGGGAAGTCCTGGGTTCAAATGTGACCTCAGATACTTCCTAGCTGTGCGACCTTGGGCAAGTCACTTGACCCCCATTGCCTAATCCTTACCACTCTTCTGCCTTGAAACCAATACCCAGTATTGATTCTAAGACAGAAGGTAAGGGTTATTAGAAAAAAGGGGGGGGGATAAATAGAGGCTTCAACTACTAGCCATTGAGCTTAACTTTTATTACTAGCAAAATTCTAAAATATATTATTAATGGTGTGATCAGTGAATGACTAGAAAAGGGGTGTGCTAGTCTTGTATGACCCTGTCCTGTCTAGCACAAATCCAAAGAACTGCATTTGGTTTTGGATGCTATACTTAGGAGGGACATTGACAAGCCCAATAATATTCAAAAAAAGGAAACCAAGATGATAAAACACCTCAAGAGGTTATCAAATGAGTCAAGTTTGAAGGAACCTGGAAAGTTTAGCTTAAAGAAGGTTTTGTGGGGTCACAAAATACTTTTTACCAAGTATTTTGAGGTCAGTCAATAATATAATAAATAAATGAAAGCATCTACTACTATTCACCTAGAGTAGCTAGGTGGCACAGTAGATGAAGTGAAAAGCCAAGAAGAGTTATTATTTTTTTGAATTTTTCACTTATGGGGTGAGAGACAGACTTGAGACAGAGAGATTGATTGAGTACATTGTAGCAGTTCAAATGGGAGGTGATGAGGACCTGACCTAAGTTGGTGGCTTTGTGCATAGAGATACAAAATTAGATGTGAAATATTATGGAGACAGAAATAGCAAGCTTTGGCCATTTTGGTTTGATATGCAGATTGAGGACAAACAAGGAGTCAAGGATAATATTGAAAGGATGGCCAGAAATAGAGAAGTTTAGAAGAAGGGTGCATGGGGGGAGGGAATAAAATATTTTGACATAGACTGGTTTGAGATGTCTCTAGGATATGTATTTTGAAATATGCAGTGGGCAATTGGAGAAGTCACCAAGAGGGTGAACATATATAGAAAAGTGAAGAATGCCCAGGAAAAAGCTTTTGGGAACACCCCTAGAAAGAGAGCATGATACGGATGATGAACCAAGAAAATAGAGAAGAAACAGACAAGAGAAGAAACAAAGAAGGAAAGATGGAAAGGAAAGAAAGAATAAGGTCACAAAAACTCAGAGAAAAGAGAATATCCAGGACTAGAGTGATAGTAGAGTGGTCAGCAGTGTCAAATGAAGCAAAGATGCTGAGAAAAGACCATCAAATGTGCTTATAAAGAGATGTTGGTAACTTTGGAGAGAATAATAAGTTATGAGATGAGGTGGAATTCAAACTGCCTAGGGTTGAGATGTGTGAAGAGGAATGGAGGCCATACATGGTTAGCTTCTAGGATTTTGTCTGAAAAAGCCATGAGAAATAGGATCTATTGAAGCTTTTGTTTATGATGAGGAAACGGGAATGTTTGTAGGTGATAGGGAAGATGAATGAAAGGAGGGTGATAATGGGGGCAATCTGAAGAAGATGGGAGGGGAAAAGATCAAGTGTGAATGTAGAAGATTTGGTCTTCACAGAAAGAACAGCCTGCTAATTATCAGACAGAAAGAAAATAGGAGGGGGTTTAATGTGAAAGGGTTTTGTAACAAAAAATGAAAAAGGGGGAACTTGTCGTAAATGGCTTCAATTTTCTCAGCAAAATAAGAGTCAAAGTTTCTCAGATGAGAGACTGTTGGGAAGGGAAGACTACAGAGGCTTAAGGAGAAAGGAAAAGATTTGGAAAATGTGCATTCTTCAGAATCAGTTTGGCAGGAATAAAAGGATTGTTTTGTTGCAATGAAGGCACAGTTGAGGTTGATGTTTCTAGTTAGCATGGTTGTATTACATTTCAGCAACTGATGAGTAGGAGTAGAGGAAATGGATTATAAGAGTTTGGCAACTCCAATTGAAGTTGGAGTAATAAAGATTGAACTTCAAGGTAGGTTTAGCAGGACTGAAGCTTAGGAAGAGATGAAATGATGGTAAATTATGGCCAGTTCTCCATCTGTCAGAATTTTTGATGAAGGAAGTAGAACTTTGGGGTCAGTGGTGAGATTCAGATTTGAAACTGTCCCTGTGTGTGGCTGAGGTAGAGAGGCTGAGGCCTCTGTATAGAAATATATTTAGATTTGTTTGGCTCCAAGGAGCAGAACTAGGAGCAGTTAGATAGAAATTGTTTTTTAAAAATGGATTTTAGGAGAGAAAAGATTTTCTTAAATGAGCAATACAAAGAAATAGAAGAAAATAATAGACAAGGAAAGACAAGATATCTTTTCAAGAAAATTAGAGTTATCTGGGGAACATTTCATATAAAAATGTCTACATGATAAAAGACAAAAATGGAAGGGACCTTAATAAGAGAAGACAAAATATAAAGAAGAATTTTACAAGAACGTGCTTAATATCACTGATAACCATGATGGGGTGATTACTAACCTAGATCTAGAAATCCTGGAGAATGAAGTCAAGTGGACCTTAGGAAGTATTGCCAACAGTAAGTCTAGTGGGAAGAGATGGAATTCCAGCTGCTAAGCTGATTTAAAATCCCAAAAGATGCTGCTGCTAAATTGCTGGACTCAATATGTCACCAAATTTGGAAAATTCAATAGTGGCCACTGGATTGGAAAGTAACAGTTCTAAAGAAGGGCAGTGCCAAAGAATATTCAAATTACTGAACAATTGCACTCATTTCACATGCCAGCAAAGTTATGCTTAAGATTCTACAAACTAGGCTTCAGTAATTTGTGAACTGAGAATTACCAGTAGTGCAGGTTCATTTTCAGAGGCAGAGGAACTAGAGACCAAATTGCCAACATTCACTTGATTATGAAGAAAGCAAGGGATTCCAGAAAAAACATCTATTTATGCTTCATTGACTACACTAAAACCTTTGATTGAGTGGATCATAAAAAATATGGCCAGTCCTTAAAGAGAAGAGATTACTAGATCATCTTATCTCATAAGGAACTTGTAGGTGGGTCAAGAAAGCAACAGTTAGGGGGCAGCTGGGTGGCTTAGTGGATTGAGAGTCAGGCCTAGAGATGGGAGGTCCTAGTTTCAAATCTGGCCTCATCCACTTCCTAGCTGTGTGACCCTGGGCAAGTCACTTAACCCCCATTGCCTAGCCCTTACCAGTCTTCTGCCTTGGAGCCAAGTATTGGCTCAAGACAAAAGGTAAGGGTTTATTTAAGAAAGAAAGAGAGAGAGAGAGAGAGAGAGAGAGAGAGAGAGAGAAAGAAACAAACAAACAAAGAAACAAAGAAAGAAAGAAAGAAAGAAAGAAAGAAAGAAAGAAAGAAAGAAAGAAAGAAAGAAAGAAAGAAAGAAAGAAAAAAAGAACCAAATATGCAACAAATGATTGGATTAAGATTGGGAAAGGAGTACTATGACCAGGCTATATATTGTTACCTCATCTATTTAACTTATATGCAGATATATCACACAAAATCCCAGACTAGACAAATAAAAAAGCCAGAATTATGGTTGTTGGGAGAAATAACAATCTGATACACAATTGATACCACTCTGATAGCAAAAAATGAAGAAGAATTAAGAAGCCTTTTGATGAAGATGAAAGAGGAGAGTGTGAAAGCTGGCTTGAAGCATAACATTTAAATAACTAAGCTCATGGTAACTGGTCACATCACCTCCTAGTAAATAAAAGAAGAAGAAATGGAAGCATTGTCAGATAATATATTTCAGCTTGAAGATCACTATAGATAGCAACTGCAGCCATGAAATTAAAAGATGCTTGCTCTTTGAGTGAAAGCTATGGCAAATCTGGACAGCATACTAAAAAGCAGAGGCATCATCTTGCTAAAAAAGTTCAAGGGTAAAGCTGTGGTTCTTCCAGTATTAATATATCAGTGTGAGAATTGAACTCTGAGGAATCAACAGAATCACCATAATTGTGGTGCTAGAGAAAACTTTTTTTACTCCCTTGGATAGCAAGGAGATCAAATCAATCAATACTTTAAAAAAATAATTCAGACTACTCTTTGGAAGTACAAATACTGAAGTGGAATCCTAAATATTTTGGCTACATGATGATAAGTCAGGAAAAGATCCTGATGTTGGGAAAGATTGAAGGCAAAAAGAGAAGGGATTGCAGAGGATGAGATAGTGTCATGGAAGCAAGGAACATGAGCTATACAGACTTTGAGAAATAATGGAGGACAGAAGGGGCTGGTGTATGAAGGTCTATGAGATCACAAAGAGTTCAACATGACTCAATGAATAAACAACAGGATTTCAGGTGGTACTTTTTCCTTTGACATACTCTTCAGTAGATTAGGACATTGAACTTCAGAAGTTAAAATAGAAATGGATGAAAAGCTTTTTTAAGTACTAAGGCATGGAACTAAAGCTGTTCCCACCTGGCATTCTCTCTAGTGTTAGATATCCACTTTGCTTTTCCTCCATTTCACTTTAATTTTCCCTAGAAACAGATTGAGAAACTCTGTCAAGCAGAAAAATGCTCATTTTTCCATTTTCAAATTTGTTTTCTTTCAGACGACACAAATTATGCAAACTGGGAAAATTTCATAGTTTTGAATTTCACAATCTAGTAGCCATATTTGTGCTCTAAAGTTTGAGCCCACAGTGTGGGATGATTTCAGGACAAAAGGCCATAAAAGTACAGAATCTTCATCCTTTTATATAATCCTTTGTTCAGATGGATACAAAGCTGGAGCTGTGGCTCTATTGTTTTTCACTAGGAATTGTCATGTGCTGATAGTGATTTTCTCTGCAACAGTACCAAAAAAAGGAGTCAGGCTGCCAAGTAAACATTAGCAAGTCTTCGTACATTCTAAATCCATGGCTTTGAGAAATCTGGAATTATATTAATTTTACTTTTTACTTTGTTTTCTTATATGTTTGAGCTTCAGTCAGACATGAAGTTGAATCTCAAGATAGTAAGTAGAGATGCTTTATTCTCCAACCAGCAGCTCTTTGTACAGCTTAACAATTTATCCTCATAGGAATTGTTTACTTCTGTCCTTGCAGCTGAAGGTTACTTTTTTTAAAATAGTTATTTGTATGATGATTATACTGTTTCACTAGAAGTGATTGCATAAGAGTATTCCCAGAGATTTTAAAGCATCACTAGACTTGCAGAACTTCCCTTTTAAAAATCTTAAAAGTTCCTGTCTCTGGCCTCTGGTAAGAATCTTGGGATATATATGTCCCCAACATAGGAATCTGAAGTTGAGAGCAGGATTTGGAAATTAATGCACATTTGAGTTTTTGAAAGGCAGTATGAAATAATGGAAAGGGAGCTGTTTGTGGATCTAGGAAAACATGATTTCTAGTCCCACCTCTGACACACACCAGCTGTGTAATCCTGAGCAAGTACTTAACCTCTCCTTGCTCTAGATAATTCCCTAAATCTAAGGTTGCAGAGAAGGGGCTGACCTGCTTTCACAGGAGAGTTTCTTTACCCAGAATTCCCCTATACTCTTGGCACCATGTCTAGTCCTTTTTCTCATCCTTGATTTTTTTTTTAATGGAATAATTACTTTCTCAATTAGACCAAAGCCAGATATGGAAAACAGTGTCAGGAATGGAGATATATTACCTTTTCTATCCAGGGATAAAGATAGAATAACTCTTGGTTTGTGGGCTGAATATAATACAAAGCTTTGGTTGCCTATAGGTTATCTGACTTTCTTCCTTTCATATAGAGAGGAAAGATGGTTTAGGAGATTGGGTTTCTAAGCCCAGACTGCCTTCCTTCTATTGGTGCAAGGGATCCCCATCTCTCTGTCTTCAAAGGCTGGATACTGTTTACTGCTAAAGGAAGAGGAAATTCTTATTCAAGTATCATATGGACTAGATGAGGTAGCCCCTGACATACCTTCGAGGTTCTTCTTTTCTTCTGGCCAGCCAAAATGCCTTTTCATACCATATAATATTTCATCAGAAGAATGAGCATGCCAGAACAATGTGAGTAACCACTTAAGTTCTGATGCCTTTCTTTTTGGCTAAGACTCTACCAGTCACCTTTATCTCTCGTCCTTTTTAGATTCAACCTCTCCTTCTTTCTGCTTTATTTTTGTTATTCAATTGTTTTTAGCTATTCCCATCTCTTCTTGACTCCATTTGGGTTTTTTTTTGGCAAAGATATTAGAGTAGTTGGTCATTCTCCAACTTATTTTACCAATGAGGAGACTGAGGAAAACAGGATAAATAGAGTCATTAGGAAGTATCTGAAGTCAGACTTGAACTCAGGAAAATGAATCTTTCTGACTACAAGCCAGGCACTCTATCTATTCCATTGCACTGCCAAGCTGCCCTATTGTCTGTATTTGTTCTCAGATTTCTTCACAAGTTTGCAGGCATTTTAATTAAAAAGCATTTGTAAAACATTTTATATCATTTTCATAGGAAAAGCCATAGAGTTGGCAAAGTGCAATCTTTCATATTCACTATCCAGTGGATCTTAATTTCCTTCCCTTTTTGTCCTAAAAGAATTTCCATGTGTCTGCCTTCAGTAAATCTTACTAGTGACAGGTAGTTAAAAACTTCTTTCTCACTATTTCACAATTCCCCCAGCAAGTTAAGGAGCTTGTATTATGCCAAGGAATATTGATTAATCCCTACTTTATGCCTGCAGTGCCCAGCTCTCTTTAAAAATTCTTCCCTTTACAGGAGCTTTCTAAGGATTCAGGTAGGAGATAGTCCATTCCTTTCCCCTGTCTGCCTCACGTTTTATTTCCAGGATTAATCTTTGATAGTGTGCTTTAGCATTGTCCTGAGAGTCAGAGACCTCGCATTCTTTATCACAGCCTTGCCACTGTTTAGCTATGTGACTCTTTAGTGTCTGTTGGGGGGCCTCTGTTTCCATATCTTAGATGACCTCTCAGCTTCCTTCTAGCCCTTGCATTCAGTGAATCCCATGATATCTTGATAGTAATGAAAAGAGGCGTTTAGGGGGTATCTTATCCTACCATTCAGTACCAAAGTCCATTCTTCAAAAGCTCAGACGAATGATTATCTTGCCTCTGCTTGACACGATCCACTTGAGGGTGTCCATTCCATCGTAGGATAACCCCAGTTATTAAGAGCTTAGTTTGGGGTTT
The DNA here is from genome assembly GCF_027887165.1 of Monodelphis domestica. Classification (NCBI taxonomy): domain Eukaryota; kingdom Metazoa; phylum Chordata; class Mammalia; order Didelphimorphia; family Didelphidae; genus Monodelphis; species Monodelphis domestica. Next base: position 117,063,160 of record NC_077231.1, read on the forward strand.
TTAGTGATTTTGTTTTTAACCTTAAGTGTAAGTCTATATTCCTAGAACTCCCACCCCTTGGTGATTCTGCCCACTGTTTCACCACAGAACATATGTCTTCTATGTGACAGCTGAGAGCCTGTCTAATATTTAAAAATGCCCATCATGTCTTCCCTTAGAAGGCTTATAAAATTTTCAGGTGATAATTTCATCTGAAATTGTCTTCAGGAGAGTTAGCTCATAGCCTTAGAAGACAGTCAGGATTTAAAAGAGTGTGTATACCTTTCTAGAAGGTTGGTAAACCTAGTTAGGCAACATGTAATCCAGGGATAAAAGTAAAGTCCTATACTTGGGTTAAAAAAAAAAAAAAACCAGCTACACAGGATGAGTTGGAGGAGTGTGGCCAGATAAGCAGCTGGTTTAAAAAAGATCTGGGGTTCTTAGTGGATTGAAACAAAAATATGAATCAGCAGAGCAGTGTGGTTTAAAAGAAACTTACAGGATCTTAGCATTAAGAGATGCCTATTTTGAACAATCCTATTTCTCCTTTGATCTGTCCTGATTATACTGTATGTTCTATTCTTCTCGTTTTACACTTTAGGAAGGACACTAAAACTGGAGAGCACTTAAAAAAGAATAATTAAGTGGGTATGGGTCTTGAGCTCATGTTATGATTTTTCTTTTAAACCCTTGCCTTCTGTCATAGAATCAACACTGTCTATTGGTTCCAGGGTGGGAGAGCAGTAAGGGCTAGGCAATGGGCTTAAGTGATTTTCTGAGAGTTGCACAGCCAGGAAGCGTCTCAGGCCAATTTTGAACCCAGGTTCTCCCATCCCTAGACCTAGTGCTCTCTCTACTAGCTGCCCTCATAGGATTCTTAATTAAAGGAATTAGTGATGTTTAGCCTAGAAAAAGAATATGTGGCAGAAGCAAGTGACTCTTTTCAAGAATGAGGAAGAGAGATAAGAATTAAGACTGCTTGACCCAAGAGACCAGATCTGGAAGCAGTGGGTGGATGTGGCAGAGAGGCATGAAGACTCTTGATACAAGGAAACTTCCTAGCCATTGTGGTTCAGTCTTTTTGAGTCATGTCCAACTCATTGTCACCCTATTTGGGATTTTCTCTGGAAGGATACTAGTGTTTTCCATTTCCTTCTTCTGCTCATTTTACAGATGAGGAAACTAAGGTAAATAGAATTTAGTGACTTGTCCAGGGTCTCACAGCTAGTGTTGGAGACATAATTTAAATTTAGATCTTCTGACTCCAGGACCAGCAATCCATTCACTGCACCACTTAGCAAAGATGGATTATACCGCTTCAGAGAGTTGGAGGTTCCTTCTTCGGTAGGGGACATCATGAAGAAGGCAAGCATACCATTTGTCAGTCATGTTATAGACTAGGTTCCTGTTCAATATAAGTTGGACCTGATGGCCTCAGGGGTCCCTTCTGACTAATATTCTGTGGCTCTCTAGGTGCTAAACATTCCCAGATCCTTAAGTCATTGCTCCTTTGAGGCAGCTTTAAGAGACTCCATCATCTGGGTGGCTGGACTGCAAAGGGTCATTTTTAATATATTACTCCAAACCAAACCTCATAATCCAGATGTCGTCTGATGAAGACAGGAGTTCAATAATCCTATCATTTGTTATTCAAAACCTGTACTTAGCACAGGTACCTGCCATGTCATTGATGCAGAATAAGTGATCTGTTAGACGAGTAAGTAAATAAATGTAGGAATGAATATACTGTGCTTCTTCTAAAGACCCCTAAGACCCGTACTCGCTTTTTAGCCACTCCATCACGCCATTAGCATGTTTTAAAGCTTGTGACCAACTAATGAACTGGAGTCTTTTGTATATCTCCCCCATCCTATATTTATACAAATGATTTTTAATATTAACTTTTGGATTTGACATTTGTCCTTGCAAATTTTCATCTTATTTCTTTTGGACAAATCTGAGCTTTCAGAGATAATGTTGGCTCTTAATTGTCATATCTCATATTGGTTATTCCCTTTAGCTTTGTCTTTGCCATTAATAAAATTACTAAACAGTGCAGTGTTAAGGACAAAGCGCTATAGCACTTTGATAGGAATCTTTCCAAGTTCAACTAATATTAAAGTTGAAATTAATATTCTATAGATATGGTAGTTTGTTATTCATCAGTATTATTTTTAAAAATACAATGATCTCATGTACATGCTGCCATCTTAGCCACAAGGATTTCTTAGGGAGCCTCTGAATAATCTTTTCACTGTTTCAAATGTTATTGGGAAGTGTTTAACAATAAATTAAAATACAGTAGAACATAGATAACCACATTTTCTAATTTTATATATGGTCTGCAAGGGATCCTTATGTATGGTTTAATGGCCCTATATCCATTTGATTTTGATACCAGTGGTCTATAGTACATTATATACAAACAAATAATAGAAGAATTTGTCCCTAGGCCTAAGGCTGTTTTCTATCTGTACCTCATCAAAAGCAATGATGGGGGCAACTGGGTAGCTCAGTGGATTGAGAGCCAGGCTTAGAGATGGGAGATCCTTGGTTCAAATCTGGCCTCAGACTTGTCCTAGGTGTATGACCCTGGGCAAGTCACTTAACCCCCATTGCCTAACCCATACTACTCTTCTGCCTTGAAAATACAGTATTGATTCTAAAACAGAAGGTAAGGGTTTAAAAAAAAAAGCAAAGAGAATGAGATAATAATACTATTATACGGAATAATATCATTCCACTGAAATGCACATTAAACAGCTACTTTTTATCTCATGGAAGTGTGCTCCCAAACACATAAAATTTAATTTATAATCACCAAGTGTCAAAGACTTATGTGCACTAAAGAGAATAGAAAATGAAGGGTTTCAACTGAAACTAGAGGCTGAAATAAGCCATTGAATGAAGACAATGCTTATAAATACCATGATCTTTCCAGACAAGGTCCATGGCTTGGAAAGCTAACAAAGAAGTAAATTAAGGCTGCATATATTAAGAATTTGATAATGTCAAGGTTCAATGAGAAAAACACATTCAGAGCAATTAATACCTAGATGATACCAATCTTAATTAATACTTAAAAAAAAACAAACTCTTCCCTTCCATCTTAGTCTCAGTACTAAGTATTGGTTCCAAGGCAGAAAAGCAATGAGTTCTAGGCAACTGGGATTAGTTCCTTGCCAAGAGACATAGCTGGGAAATGTCCAAGCCTTGATTTGAACCCAGGTCCTCCTTTCTTCAGGCATGTCACTTAGCCACCTACTGCCTCTTCACTAATACTTTTAAGATGCTAAAAGATATGACAAAATAGCTAGATGTTCAAATAAAAACCTGCATGATGATAACCAATAACTCTGAGGAGGTGTGTGTGTGTGTGTGTGTGAGAGAGAGAGAGAGAGAGAGAGAGGAGAGAGAGAGAGAGAGAGAGAGAGAGAGAGAGAGAGAGAGAGAGAGAGAGAGAGAGAGAGAGAGAGAGAGAGAGAGAGAGAGAGAGAGAGAGAGGGAGGAGGTGGGAGACGGAGACAGAAGGAGGGAGGGAGAGGAAGGGGAGAAGAGAGAGGGAGGAGGGGAGACGATAAAGAAATTTTAAATGGACAGAAATAATTTGGGAGCAGATTCTACTTTAGAGGATAGGAATAAAGACTAACAACTGATATAGATTAGTGGATTTGTAAAATATACCCCAAATAGTTTTATCTCTCTATGGAGCATATGATACAGCTAAAGTTGAAGAGTGGACCCAAAGGCCCTTCATGGGAGCTCTCCACATGAATTCAAGCAACAATCTGTAAACAAAAAATTTCAAACAAATGATTGAATCATGTGGATTTGCTTATAAAAATGGAAGAGTTTATGGCAGGAATTTAGGAATAAATCATAACTGTCTAGAAATACATAGAGTAACATTCTTTGAGGAATGTACACCTAACTGATCAGTGCAGATTATTCAGTGAAGGTAGGGAAGACTATGTAATATTAATACAGGTTGCAACATTTATCATGTACCCTATTTGGTGGCTAGAATTATACACCAGAAACTCCTTATCCCTTTTTAATTAGCAGTGATAAATCCCTAACAAAAACTAAACCTAAGGTGTCTTTGAGAATTCAGCCAAGAAACTGTATTGGAACCCAGAGCATTATGATGTATGAAACTCTAACCTACACCTGGCTGAGCATAACACTGATCCATAAAAATTCAAGAATAATGTTTTTAATAGATAACATCATACCAGATGCTCAAAATCTTCTAACTATGTGGAATAAAAAACTTGAAATAGCAACGTAGCAGAAGAACACAAAATCACAGGGAAACAGCACATTCAACATGTCATCCATGGCTTTTTGTTCATGACTGGAGTTCTTCCAAACATGCTTTCCATTCAGTCTTCAGAAGATAAGCTTACATCCCAGTCCTCTTATTCAGTTATAAAAAATGGCTTTTTTATCCACCGTTGCAATGTCCACAGAACCCTAAACATACAATACTGATTGTAAGAGAGTGACTTGTCCTCTGATTGTTTTTCTCTGAAACCCACCCAAAAAGATATTCAATTGTTTTCAGTCATATCCAGCTCCTAGTGACCTCCTTTAGGGTATTCTTGGCAAAGATATTGGAGTGGGTTGCCATTTCCTTCTCCAGTGGATTAAAGCAAATAGAGGTTAAGTGACTTTCCCAGGGTCACACAGGCTAGTGAGTGTTCTGAGGCTAGAATTGAATTCAAAGAAGGTAGTCTTCCTGACACTAGGGCCAGTTCTCTCTCCACTAAACCACCTATTTTTCCCCAAAGAAGATATATAATACTAATAATTATTATAATTTCTGGTGTTTATCTAGCACCTTTTACAAAGCATTTTGCATCCCCTAGCTGTCAATATTAAGTCTGTCATATAAACTGAAGGAGGAAGGGAATAAGCATAGTCCTTCTGTTTTATGCCAAGCACACCAAGTATATTTTCCAAACAGGATCTCATTTGAGCCTCACAACAACCCTGTAAGGTAGGGGTGGTTATTATCCTGATTTTACAGTTGAGGAAACTGAGGCAAAAGTGAAGTTGCCTTCATATGTTGATGAATGAGAAATGGGGGAAAAGGATTTATTAAGCATTTACTATGTAGAACACTTGTAGGACAATCTCCTTAGCTCATAGATTTAAAGCAGAAAAGGACCATAGATCACCTAGGTAACCTCTCCTCACTCATCCCCATCTTACATATATAAAAACTGCAACTTAGGTTTCCCGATTCTATGATAGAATCATAGATCTAGAGGTAGAAGTGGCCTCAGAGGTCTTGTTCTCTTAATTCCTTCATTTAAGTTCTGAGGACCTTGTTTACAAATGACTTCCCCAAGTTTACAAGGTAAGAATTGGCAAAGAGGGAATTTGAACCCAGACTCTCAAAACTCAAATCCGTTGTTTTTTTCTTTGTAACACACTTCCTTTTCCAGGCTTATGATATACCTGGCATGCCTGGATGGACCTATTTCTGCTTATCTTTCAAGGTTCAGGGTCTTAAGTCCATAGAGAACTGAATTTTGTGTGTGTGTGTGTGTGTGTGTGTGTGTGTGTGTGTGTGTGTTTGTGAGTGTGTTTACGTGTGTATGTACTTGCTTTCCTTCTGAGAAAAGCTACTCATCTCATATCCCAAAATTATTTTAAGGGAGAAAGTCCATTTCTTGGGTATTCTCTCTGTTTTTCAAAACCTATTTTGCAGTTGAGGTATACTCCACACTTTTTTGTATCTCTGAAACAGGATTTCCTCAAGTTCTTCCATATAGTATCCTTAACCAGGAATGGAAATATATTGAGTTTTGTGTGATTAAATTTGGTTTATGGCTCCTAGGTCTTTCTCAGGACAAATGGTCATCTCTGCTTACATGCATGAATATTCACTTTCCTCAGGAAACATCAACATGCTTTCTGTAATGAACACTAAAGGCAAAAACTGAGAATATAATGAATACAGTTTTCCCTAGAGGAGTGTAAAAGTTGCGTCTCCTTTTAATAGCTTGAGTGAGGTCTTGTGTAATTCACCTACGATTGCTCCTTAAGCCATTCAGGTAGGAACGTACATACTATCATACTCTATTCAGCTCTAGCCCCAACCCCAAAATGCAAAATTGAGGAAGGGGGGAATATAACCACCTGCTAAAGATCTAATGAAAGAATCCACATTAAGCAAAAATCAAACACCTCCATTCCCACAATCCCCCATATATATATACACCCAGTAGTAGAAGTTTAGTTGATAGTAAAATCATAAGAAAATAAAGAATCTAGATCTCTTTCTTCACCTTTTTTACATTCAGCACAGCAAGAGTCTGCAACAAATAAACATTAATAAATTAACCCTGTATGATGAATAAATTGATCCATGGGCCTTTGACAGTTCATTTGATGTAATTGTCACAGGATTAGAAACCCCAGTATCTTGCCCCTTTCACTTGGATTATATGTTACAGTATTATTCTGAAGCACTGATAAAAACATTTTTTGAAGGAACTAGACTTCATAGTAAAATGTAATCATTATAATATTTTCCCCGCACATAATCCCTCTCATCCAAGAAATTCCATAATGTTTAACCTACCCTGACAAATCATACTTTTGCATTATGAGGGCATTAGTAATATACCAAGGGCTTAATGGAATTGAGGTGCAATTGAATAGGACAAACTAGACCCTGAAGCAACTACCAAGTGGCAGTCATATTTGAGATGCAAGTGATCCTTGGTCCTTTGTTCCTCGTGTCTCCTCCATTTTTTCTCTCTTGGATTATAATAAGCACCCTTTCTTTCCTCTCTCATGGGATTTTTGTCAAAATAAATAGTGTCCTGCCTCTCTTGCTTTCTCTTTGACTTTGGACAAGTTACGTTATCTCAATGGGCCTCAGTTTCCTTATCTGTTTTCTAGCCAAGCCTGAAACTTTCCTAATTGATAGAGAGAATTATGACTGAATTCTACATTCTTTTGTGAAGGATGAAGCTGACACGAGAACTTTGGAAAGAAGAGATGGCTTTTATTTTTTCACTGAGAGAGATACAAATGATTTCTTTGGACTGACTCCAAGTTGGAGAAAGAAAAAGATTTTTAGAAGGGCACTGAGCACATATCTTCTCCTACATGTCTTCAAAGGGGCTCTTCTTTCTCTAATAAGGAGAGCTTAATGCAAAATGTTCCAGGCTTGACTGGAAACTTGAGTCACATGTAAAATAAGAGGACTGGGCTAGGTCATTTGATTCTAAGGTCCCTTCTGGACCTATATCTATTATTCTGCCATTCTATGATCTTTTCATTTGGAGTTTGGTTTGGAGTTCCTTGGTGGGGTGGAATGCTTCAAGGAATTTGTGGTGTCTTCAAGATATGGCCATTCCCACCATTTAGTCAAAAGACCTTTATTGAGCATCTACCTACTATATGTCAGAACTATGATAAGCGTATTAAGATACAAAGACAAAAATGAAATCAGCCCAGCCAACCCACAAGAAGTTTACATTCTGTTGGCATATAATGTCCACACACAACATATACTATTAGTGTATACAAATAAATATAGAATAATTGGGGGTAGAAGGGCATTAGCATCTTTCAAGGTAAGACCCTCATGTAGGAGATGCAATTTCAGTTGAGTTTTGATAGAAATTGAGAGAGTGCATTCCAGGAATGAGGATGTACAGATGTACCAAGCTATGATTAAGAAACAACGAAATGGCTAAGTTAGCTGGATCAAAGAGTAATGAAGCAGAATGATGTATAAAAAGGCTTGAATGTAGATTGGAGCCAGATTGTGAAATGTTTTAAATGCCATAAAGAAGAGTTAGTATTTGATTCTTTTTATTATATGGATCCATTGGATTATTAGCACCTACTTCCCAGGGTTGTTGTGAGGAGCAAAAGAGTAAATGATTATAAAGTGCTTGGCACATAACAAATCTTACACAGATGGTAGCTGTTAATATAATTGACCAAGCAATAGAGTCAGACTTATACCTTAAGAATATAACCTTCGCACTTGTGTCGACCAAAGGTGTCACACTCAATCCCCCCTCCCTACACACACACACACACACACACACACACACACACACACACACACACACACACACACACACGAGGATCTCCCCAATGCTAAGGGAATGTAATTTCAGTGTAATTGGGAAATGTTTAACAAAATAAGTAAAAATATAAAACAACATAAATAATCTTAATTCTTGGTTTTCTGAGTCAATAAGAGCCCTGCAGGGATACATTTCTTTTTGAGTTTGACACTACTGGTGAAGAGGATAGATTAGAGAAAGAAGGAGTTTGAGAAAGGAAAACCAATTAGGAAGCTATCACAGTATGTTCAGAAATAATGAGATCATGAATTAATGTGGGTATCATCCTGGGAACAGAGAGAAAGAAGGTGCCCCTGGGTGTGAAAAATATTATGAAGGTTGGATGGACAGGATTTGATATGTAAAGAAAGGAAAAGTGAGATCCTAGTCCATCCTTACCTAGACTATTCTTGCCCATAGTCTCCCATCAATTATCTATAGAGTCTCTACTAACAAGATGATGAGGGACCTTCCCCCAGGGTTTTCTTGTTTTACATTTGGAGGCTTCCCAATATGGCACTTGAATTGTTCTTTATCCTCTGCTTTCACCATATGGTGGACCTGCCAGCTTTACTAAACATACATTTCCTAGATGATATGTCTTATTGTGTGAGGATCAAAATGGCAGAGACTATCTTTGCTTTTTATATATATTACCTATGTTACTATGGAAAAGTCATTTCACTTCTTATTTCCCCAAACAAATGCCTAAAAGAATAAATTACTGAAAAGTTGCCAGTCTGCATTGGTGGGGAAAGTTTCCATGCCTGGATATCTCTTCTATCATCTATCATCAATCAGTTATGCAACAAGCATTTATTAAGCATTTATTGGGTCCCCCAAATTATGGGAAGTGTGGGGGCCACAAAGAAAAAGCAAAAATAATCTCCATCCTTAAGGAACTTAAAGTTTAATGGAGGAGACAACATATATAAATCAGACTATATGAAACAAGGTAACCTTAAGGGGAAAATACAAGCAGCTAAGGGAATCCAGAAAAGGCCACCTGGAAAAGGTAGCTTTTAAACATACTCTCAAAGAAAGTCAGAGATTCTAAGAGTCATGATTATAAATATACTACTGTTTATATTCTCTTTTTTGTTATTCAGTTGATTCAGTCATGTCCAACTCTTCATGGTCCCATTTGGATTCTTCTTGGTAGAGATACTGAAGTGGTTTGCCATTCCTTTTCCAGCTCATTTTATTTATGATTAAACTGAGGTAAATAGGGTTAAGTGACTTGCCCAGGGACACACAGCTAGTAAGTATCCAAAACTGAATTTAAACTCAAGTGGAGTCTTCCTGACTCTAGACCTGGTGCTTTATTCACTACATCACTACCTTAACTGCTCCTTTCTCCTTTTGGCTGCTCCCCAACTTATATTCTTGAAAACTTCATGATAGAATATATATTCTTTGAAGGTTGGAATTGCATATTTATTTTCTCTCCTTTTATCCCCAGTATCTGACACAAAATTAGGAGTTTTGAATTGAATTAGATTGAACTAAATTGAATTAAGATTGTAATGTTCTAAGATTTTCACTTATTCAACATCTCTAGGATGTGTTAAAATTTTTTTTAGTTTTTTTTATTGCATACTAAGCACTTTGTAATTTTCTAAACACAATCCAACTTAATATGTTTAGGTTGAATTTGTCTGTAATGGCTGCCCCAAATATAGGTATGTAATGATGATGTGATAATGCAATAATCTCTCCATTATGCATTTTTCATCCATTTGATTTTTCCTGTGTGAATTGTTAAACCAATCTCCTTTGAATAATCATGGATTTCATTGAGAAAAGGCCCTTTAATAAACTGGGGCATAACATAAGCAGCATAATCATCCACTAACATATACATACCTCTGTGCTTCATACATTTATCCCTTCTGCAGAACACTCTTAATGACAGTGTTGAAGACTTTTGTTGAGCTTACTTCCTTTTTTATACCTTGCTTTATATTAATAATCCGAAAATCATTGAAAACAGTCATGGTGCCATCTATCAAGGAATCTTGTGTCACTCTCACATAGGCATGAGAGACCCCTCTCTGGAAGAGAATCTTTAAGACTGTGTTTTGGCTTACTAAAATACTTTGCCTCCCAATTTAAGCATTTTCTTGGGCTCTCATTGATGCCTAAAATGCTCTCCCTCTTGATCTCTGCTTCCTGTCTTCCTTGACATCCTTCAAGTCTTGATTAAAATCTTAGCATCTGCAAAAAAACCTCTTGCAGGGGCAGCTAAATGGCCAAGTGGATAGAGAGCCCAGTCTGGAGTCTGGAGTCTGGAAGACCTGGGTTCAAATATGGCCTCCAACACTGACTAGCTATGTAACCCTGAACAAGTCACTTAACTTCATTTGTCTATTCCTTATTGTTCTTTTGACATGCAACCAATGTTTAGTATTGATGCTATGACAGATGGTTAGGGTTTTGTTTTTTTTTTTAGTTAAAGAAGAAAAAGAAGCCTTTTCCAATTTTCCTTAATCTTAGTGCCTTCTCTCTGAAATTATCTCCAATTTATCCTGTATATACTTGGTTTGTACATGGTTTACATGTTACTTCTCTGTTAAATTGTGAGTTTCTTGAGAGCAAGAACTGTTGGGTTTTTGCTGTTTTCTGTATCCTCTGAGCCCCCATCAGGCCAGTGCTTAATAAATGTGGATTGACTTGACTTGACTGATACCTTTTTATAATCAATAAATAATAAATTCATTGAGACCTTGAATTCTCCACACCTTTTAGTAAATTGTATAACCATAAAGAAGTCATCTGCCATGGAACACTTTTCTTTGTTTTAGGGTTTTATCAAAAAGCAGACAAACTATTCCATCTATCCCTTTTGGTGGTGGTAGTGGTGGTTTTCTTTAATCCATTGTCAATCGATCCACAGTATCTCTGTGTCCCAGACTCTGTGCTAGGTATTCTGACTAAAATGACAAAGAATAGAACAATAGCTATGCACAATGAGCTCTTCTTACCAGACAAGTTTGACTCTTTAGTCTTCTTCCTCCTTTTCCACTCAGAAGTGTTTGGCCTCATTTCTCCTTCCTGAATCTTTTCCCATTTCTCCTTCCTGAATCTTTTCATCAGAAACATGGTAATGCTGAAATTAGTAAGAGAAAGTCAGAATAAATATCATAAGAAAAGATTTTTTTTTAAAGAATTCTTTAAGAAGATGTTTTCTGATGAAGTGAAACCTTCAGCACCTGGGCAGGTGACAGGTGACAGTTGTTCTGGAGCCAATAGCACAGAAAAAAAAATGGGCACCATTCTTGTCTTCTTAGGAAGCACTCTGGAAATACAAAAAAGGCAAGAAATAATAATGTCTACCTAATAATTCTGTATCTGTGCACTCGTGTTGTTTTATGCTCTGATGTAGCCTAGTGGTGTGGCAAATCAATCAGTGTGTGAACAGGCATTTATTGTGTCTGATAAGTGCCAGACACCACGATGAGAACAGAGTGAAGTTAGAAACTCTCTGATGATGCACTTAGATGAGTTCCTATGTGTGACTGTGGCTGGGTCATAAAACAAGGGGAAATGGATCCTTCTCTGGCCTTTCCTTCGGATAATGGTTAAGGTTGAACACATAGGTATCCTGGAGGCAATTCTCAGCCACCTTCATTCTTAGCCTGACTTAATGGTAATGCCATGGTAGGACTATGAGAGTTTAGATCTAGGGTTTGAGAGAGATACGGGTCTAGTGAGCAGAGCAAGGCATCAGAAAGACCCTCCTCATTCAGAATACTATACTCTACTCTTCTCCTGATCTGAGCCTCTAATAATTGTGCTCTCATGTTGAAGTCAATGGCTCCTTTTCATGATTGTTTTAAATTAATTTAATGTGAGTTCTTTGGCTTTATGTGAATTGTTGTGATAAGTTTTTGCAAACAAACAAACAAAAATCAAATAAACTTGTTCTTAAAAATCAATTGTTTCTCAGAGTGGGTCATGCTCACTCTATCAAATGATGTTTCAGGGTGTATTATCCCCCAGCATTTTGATTGCATAAGATTTACCCTTCACCAACAAGTTTTTGCTTTAGTCATTATGCATGTGCAGCATTTTCTTTTGTATTATTTTTTATTCATGCATGCTTTTATACTAGCCATCCTCCATGCCTGGAATACACTCTCTTTTCACCTAAGACTCATAAAATTATTTACTTCCATTAAGATGCAACTTAAACTCCATCTTCTATCTAAAACCTTTTCGGATGTACCCAGTTGCTACTGTCCTACCTTCCCATCTTATATTGAACTACTTTGTATTAATTTTGCATATATTGATTTTATATGTACTTCTAGGTATGCTATTGTCTTCTCTGGTCAAAAGTGAACTCCTTGACAGTAGGGATTATCTTATTTTATGTATTTATATCAGCACTATCTAGCACAAAGAAGACGTGCTTGTTGATTCTTTCATTTCTACATTTACTCATTCATAAACTATCCTTTTAAATTGAACTACAAATTGCAAGAACAACATCTAGAATGTTTGAAAAAAGAGGAACAGCCAGCATGTTTTAAAAATACTAATGTATTAGGGAAGGTTAGTCTAAGCCATGTCCTGAATGCAACCAGCTGAGGACTCTGTTAGACTATAGACAAGCAGAGAGCTTCATACTCCCTTGGGGCAGCTAGGTAGCTCAGTGGATTGAGAGCCAGGCTTAAAGACAGGAGCTCCTGGGTTCAAATCCAACCTCAGACACTTCCCAGCTGTGTAACCCTAATTGCCTAGTCCTTATTCCTCTTCTGCCTTGTAGCCAATACACAATATTGATTCTAAGATGGAAGATAAGGTTTTTTTTTAATTATGTTTATATAAAATATACCTTGACTCCTATCTCCCTGTCTGCAGAATTAAATGAATTTTTTTCCCCGCTATCTCATGATCAAAACAAAGCATAAGGGAAATGGGGAGGAAGAGATCTAATGTGTTAGCCATCAGAGCTTCAGTTTTATATCTTGAGTTCCAATGAAAAGCCAGTAGGGAATCATTGCAGATGATCAGAACTGTCATGCTTGACTCCCTACACACTGGTTCATCTTAGCAGTTGGACCTCCCTCAGTGTTCTGCCCTACCAGGAGCTTCTAAGTAGTCTCCCAAGACTGAATATTGTATTAAATCTAAATGAGGGCTGCTAATTCATGGATGCTTAGAAGTAGAAGAGGTTGTAATGTCTCTGTCTTAAGAAACAGGTCTGTCATCTAGAATCTAATTAGCATGGCAAAAGCCCCTGGTGCTTGTGAAATGATTTTGAAACCCCTCAGGCAAAAGAGGAAAGCTCGTTCCCCTAATGAATGGACTAAGTCTACCCCTACTGCCTTCTCCAGGTATTTCCTCTTTGGGTGTAAATTAAATGCAAGCACCAGGCATGAAATTGCCTATTGGTTACCTTACCCAGGAACTGGAAGGATTGGTCTTTATGCCAGATCTTTATACCAGGTCTTTACAACTACTAGAATTATAAGATCATAGGTTTATAGAAAAAAAAAACCTTCAAGTTTATCTAGTCCAAGCTCATTTTACAATTAAGGAAATTGAGGCCCGACAAGGTTAAGTGACATCTCAGGTAACAAAAGTAGAACTATTTTTGTCCAGTTGTTTCAGTAGTTTCTGTCTCTTTATGACCCCATTTGGAGTTTCCCGAGCAAAGTAGTTTGCCATTTCCTTCTCCAGCTCATTTTACAAATGAGGAAAGAGAGGCAATCAGGGTTAAATGACTTGCCTAGGGTCAAATGGCTAGTGGTGTCTTAGGCCCAATTTGAATTCAGATTTTCCTCACTCAGGCTCTGCACTCTCTCTGTCACTTAGCAAAGAAATTTGTGGTGGATACTCACATAATCAGAATGAGGAGCAGGTAGCATAATAGGTTGCCATTTGAACATATATCCTTTGAAGTTTTGTATATGGTATTGTTAGGGATAGAACTTTGAACTGAACTGATTTTGATGTTCAGGATTAAGCAGCAAAGAGAGGTCTCTACAGTAAACAAAAAGATTGGAAAAGTTAAAGAAGATAAAACTATTAAGAAATTCAGATATGTTTCCAAGGTATAGAGTAGATTTTTTTCTTTTAAACATTTACCTTCTATCTCCATTTCAGTTCTAAGACAGAAGAATCATGAGGGCTAAGCCATTGGGATTAAGTATTTGCCCAGGGTCACTAGGTAGGAAGCGTCTGAGGTCAAATTTGAATCCAGGTCCTTCTGATTCCAACCTTAGTGTTCTAACTACTGTGCTACCCAGCTGTACCTAATATGTGTGTGTCATGCACACTCACACACATACATGTATATGGTGGAATGTAATTAGGTGGTAATATATGTAATTTTTGTTTCATGACAGTATATATATTTACATAATATTTATTTACATAATAAATTTATATTTGTATTATATTTACATTATAATTGTGCATATATTCACACACATATACATCCATAGGCATGTGTGTTCATATTAGGCATAACATATCATTCTATATTTCATTATAAACATATATTCATACATTAACATTATAAATTTATATTTGTATTATATTTACCTTACAATTATATATACACATTTCCACATACATATCCAGCCATATGTATGTGTATATATTTCCTAATACATATATCTCTAAATATGTGTATATATATATTTCTATTTCATAAAAGCCTATAGCTGAACTGCTATAGAAATGCTGCTACAGAATTGCTATAGAAAGTAACAGAAGTAGTTTCAAATCTGTTACTTTGGGATTGTTATATATAGAAGGACTTCAAATTCCTGGGTGTATACATTATGTTTGTTTTGAGATTGATAGCCTAGAGCCACTCTTCTGAAAGCTTCGTTGGAGAGTCACCCATTGGGTAAGAACTGAATCCTGAGGGTTTTATAGCCATCCATGTCAGTGCTGTTTACGATCTTGCATGTTCCAGACCTCCCTGGTTCCATTCTGTTAGTATTTGTTTTCTTTTGAGCTAATTTGGTCCCACTTTCTTCCCTTGACAATAACAACCCAACTCCCCACTCCCCCCACTTTTTTTTTCCTGAAGTAGCTTTCCCTTCACCCGTTTCTTGTTGTTCTTACTCAAGACCTAGTATCTGCCAAGACAAATGTATGCGAGTGATAAAAGCTTAGAGGAATGTCTGTTGGACCACAGGAAATTTCCTGTGCAGGAAGCGATCTTGAGAACTTCCTGTGGAGCGATGTATTGTGGGGCATTTGGCAGCATGCCCATTACCACAGCTGCAGTAACTACAGGGGGGAGCAGGGAGAAGAGGGGGAGGAGATAACAGCTCCAGCCTTGTATGTCCACATAGCTGAGAAGGAAACTGGTTATGTTGCACTACCCAGCCTTTACCCGCAGGAATTAGTTGCAAATGCAGAAAAGTAGGGCATTGACCCTTAAGCATCCTTTACCATCTCTGCCCTCAACCTCTTGCAAATCCATCTCCTTCCATCCACTCCTTCCCAGATACTTTCCTGGGCTGTCCCTTGGAATGGAACCAAGTCATTGTCTATTAGCCTATCAGTGTTTTTTTGGAGCCCCTACCCTCATCCAGATAAAGGGCACCACCAGGTTCTTCCCTCTCCTCATTAGCTTTTGGGAAAGCGAGCATTGTTGCCATGCTGCACCAGACTTGCCTACAAATTGGTTCCCAGAGATGTGCACTTGACAGGCCTGTGGAACAGAGCCAGGTGTGGGTAAGAGAAAATGTGATAGGGAAGGACTCGAGGCTCCTGGAACTCATCAGGATGCCTCAAATATTAAGTAAAGGATTTATCAGTAAAGATTCAGAGAAATAAAGGTAGTGCATCTTTGTAATTTACAACCAAGAGTAGTATCCCACATTTTTATTCTGTTACAGATGAAACAATGCTGATTATTCAAAGATATATTCCTAGGCTTCCCAACAGTCCATTGCTTAATGCAAAGATTTTGTGGCAAAGAACTTGATGTCAAGTGAGAGGAATATTTTTGCAACTCTTACAAGACTTAAGATCCTTTAAGTATACTCCTTTTTAGAGCTGAAGTTGGAAGAGGTCTCTTTCACTCCAAATTCTAGGATAGTGTAATGCAGCTGACTTTTCTTATATCTGCCCCTTTCTTTCCAAGACTATTGTTGTTGTTCAAACATTTCAGTCATGTCCAACTCTTTATGGCCCCATTGGTGATTTTGTTGGGGAAGATGCTAGAATGGTTTGCCATTTCTTTCTTTAGCTCATTTTACAGATGAAGAAACTAAGGCAAAGAGGGTGAAGTGGATTGCCCAGATTCAGACAGCTAGTTAG
This sequence comes from Monodelphis domestica, assembly GCF_027887165.1. Classification (NCBI taxonomy): domain Eukaryota; kingdom Metazoa; phylum Chordata; class Mammalia; order Didelphimorphia; family Didelphidae; genus Monodelphis; species Monodelphis domestica. The sequence continues at coordinate 117,079,533 of NC_077231.1, forward strand.
TGTCTGAGGCTGATTTGAACTTAGGTCTTCCTGACTCCAGGCACAGCACTCTCACAAAATTCCATTATGGAAGCAGAACCAATTTGACTTAATCCTTTACCATCATTGTCCTCAACTTCTTACAAATCTAACTCCCCCTTTTTTTTTCAAAAACTTAATTATTTAATGTTTGCTAAAAGGGAACCAAATTGTTTTTTTTTTCCTTCAAATCTAATTCCTTCTACCCAACTGTTCTCTTGGGATGTCCGTGGAATAGAACTAAGTACTTGTATATCAACCTATCAGTAGTTCTAACCACGGAATTGAAGTTTAAGGATGTCAAATCTTTTTCTTGTAGGATCACGAAGAAACGACCTAAACAATATATCTTCCATCTTCTTCTTTTCTCATTTCCTCCTCCACCCCCAAAACCCTTTCTCTTATTCTAAGGACTCAACACAAGTGTGTGAACAAGATATGAGGAAAGGTTGCAGTAGGAATATTCTAAGTTTGAAGTCTGGGAAAGAGTGTCAGAACCTCTTTTGGTATGAGTAATTCAACCAGCCCTTGGGTTACAAGGTCACTGAATCACAGTAGTCTTTTCTTGGTGTCATGCTATATAGATACACCTGCATCACCAATATGCATATTCTTTTCTTGCTTTTTTTTTTAAACAAATTGCTATTATACCATTCATTTTGGGGAATTTAATGGAAGTTTAAATAACCCTATGAATTATATTTTTGGTTTCTCCATTTTAGTCCTACTTTTATTCCAAAATGATAAAAATGTGCATTCTTTTTTTTTTACACTTACAAAGGACTATGTTCTCACCCATTGCTATAATGTGCATGAATGAATGAATAAATGAATGAAATAAGCAAGACAAAGCTTTATATATGTATATCTTTTATCAAATGATGCATTCTCTAGTGTGAAGAGGGGAGGGATAGAGAAATATACCTGGGAATTTTAATAAAAAAACATTTAAAAATTAAAAAGGAAAAACAAACAAAAAATCCTCCCATAAAATGGTTTTCCACTTTAAAATCCTCCTTTAACAGGATAATGGTAGGTGTGCATGAAGAAGATTAGAAGTGTGAAAATGCTTTAAACCCAAAAGTGTCTTTGAATATTTCTTTAACTTGAGTAGGATTAGTTTTATCCTTAGTCAGATTATTTTTATCCTATGATTAAAATGATAATAGTGACTGGAGCAAAGTCAGTTGCATCAAATTTTTTCTATTTTTCCCTTTAACAACACCTCTCAGATTTTCTTATATTCTGGAAAGAAATTCCACATCTTAGAATCTAGCCTAGAAATAGAATCATGGAACCAGGGATATTGCATTTGAAGAAATCTTTTTATTGTTGTTGTTTCTGTCATTTCTGACTCTTCATGACCTTATTTGAAGTTTTCTTGGAACGATACTGGAGTGGTTTGCTATTTCCTTGTCCAATGAACCAAATGGGGTTAAGTGGCTTATATGGCATCACACTGCTACTAAGTGTCTGAGGCCAGATTTGAACTCAGGACGATGAGTTTTCCTGATTCCAGGACCAGTACCCTAGCCACTCTGCCTCTATGTAAAAAAAGAGCTCTTTTAATCAAACATTGTGACTTTACAAGATAAAAAACAGACCCTGAGAGTTAAGGTCACACATGTATCCAGTAGAAAAGATCAGGTCCACCGTCTTTCAAATCAAGCACTCTTTCCATTGACCCATATTGGACTTTGGAGAGCACACTGTCTAATACCTTTAACATTTTATAGATGAGGGGACTGAGAGTCAGTGAAAGTGTAATGTACCCCAACTCACCTAGGTATTTGCTATTAACAAGGCAAAGTTGAGATTCAAATCCAGGACTTCTTACACCGAATCTAGAGTACTTTTTCTTATAACACAGTCATGGTACATTAAGTGTAAAACCCAAGTCTAAAGTCCAGTTAAATCCAATGAATCAGAGCCCTCAGGCAGGCAGATAGATGTCTTCTGCATTTAATTTCTAAAGGAAGGAGGCAATTCACAGCAAAGCACAATGGGAAGAATGCTTGACTTGGAATTAGAAGATCTGTGTCTTAATAATTCCTCTTCTATTTAATACCTACCTGCACTTTTTCAACCTCTTATTCCTGTTCCATGTCTTTGCAATATCCATGCAGGTGGAGATGTAAAGATATTGGGAAAGAATACTGGATTAGCCTTTTATCTTACCTCACTGCAGAACCACCTTACTGATCCATCAGATCTTTTAGACTATATTTGAGTTCTGAATCACAGTCCTTACAGTCCTATATTAAGAAGAAGAAATAACATTAAAGAAAAAATGGAAAGAGCAGTTATTCTGGACCAAACATTCCCTTTCCATATAGATATAGACACACATACAAGGAGGTCTGTGTTGGAGGCACTATAGTTGTGATGCTATTGAGGGCTCAGTTCTCAAGATATCTGAGGAGAGAGGAGGAAAATAAATATTTGGAAAAAATCAGGGAAACTAATACTCTGGAAAAAAGGGTGATCAGGAAAATATTAAGAACTAGTAATCTATGTACCTATTTTTCAAAAAATAAATATTAAAATATAAATATGATAAAATAATAGATAGTATAATAAATTAAAATATGAAGTACATATTCAAATATAAATAAAGAATATTAAAAATAAAACTGGCCATCTGGGCCAATCCACTCCTTGAAAGGAATCCCTCTAAAATGCATCCAACAAGTAGGCATTGAACCTCTGTTTAAAGATCTCCAAGGAGGGACAGACAGCTCATTGCCTCTCAAGGTAGCCCATTCCATTTTGGGACTTTTAAAATTATGGGTTTTTCCTGATATTAAGTCTACTTTTGCCTCTTTGCAACTTAAGCCTAATGTTCCTGGTTCTCTCTCATTTTCTCCCATGTCTATCAAACTTTACCAAGAATAATATACAAATATGTCAAGGGAGTCCTTGATAATGATACAGCAAGGAAAAAGGAAAACTTTTGCAAATGATATTCAATAGCCGGTCACATCTTTAGAGTAACAATTGTTGAAAATTACAGCCAATATAGGATCCCACTGTGCCAATTTGTTGACTATAAAAAAAGATTTAAAGGCTCTCCTCCCACAAGGTGTCCCCATGCGGGTGTTAAAATTGAACAATGTTCCTGAAAGATGTTACCTGAGAGATAATTCTGTTCAAGAACCTTCAGATAGAAATATCAAACAAATGAAATATAAAACAGGGAAATGCATAATCACAAAAGGTGTTTGTCACTGCTATGAAGGATTTCCAGTGCAGTCCAAATGGAAGAAGGATCCTTTTTAGACGGTGCTATCTCTAGATGCTCCTATTTGTAGATGGAGACTAATCATTGGAACTCTAGAGAGCTTCTTAAATAATGCTCATAATTATTCAAATGAACTCAACCTCACTCTCAGAGAAGTCACCAAACATTTATTAAATGCCTACATTGTGCCAGTTAACCAAATGAATTTCAAATGCTTATTGTCAAAACTATGATGTATATATGTAACCCATAGAACTAGTGGTCTATCAGGAGGGATATCTTGAATAGGCACTACAAATGAACAATGAGCTAGACCCATAATTGAATAAAAAGAGGACAATGGGCTGATTTACAACTGTGAGGTTGTACTGTGCCTTTAATGATCCTAAGCTTCTTTTTGACATTAAAAAAACTATCTTTAAAAAAAACCTGATTCTTTTGTTCTTTTTATGTGGACATAATTTTCCGTAGTTTTCCTCCTTCTCCCACTTCCAGAAAGTCATCTCATATAATAAATATATTTAAAGGAAAAAAATGTTTAAAAATGAAAAAAGATAGATGGAAATATCAGCAAAATTGATCAAAACGTGAAAAAATCTGAAAATATATGCAAGATATCACATTCATGGATGTCCTTACCATCTCTGCAAAGGGTGAGATGGGAAGAGGCAGAGTAGAGAGGTTTTCTCATATTTCTTTTGGGCTGTGTTTATTCTTTATAATATTGTAATGTTAATTTTTGGTTTCTCTTTGGTGGTTCTTTCCATTTATATTGTTATGATCATTGTGTATATTATTTTCTTGGTTGTGCTTCTTTAATTCTGCATCAGTTCATGTAGATCTTTCCAAACTTTTTGGCATTCATTAAATTTGCTATTTCCTATAGCATAGTAATATTCCATTATATTTTTGTGGCACAGTTCATTTAGGCATCCCCTAGTTGATGGATATTTATTGTGTTTCCAGATGGTGACTTTCTTATCAATGGCTTCTTTGTCACACAAGCCTATTAGTGGAATCTCTGGGTCAAATGGTATAGGTCACTTTATTTGTATTATTCCAATTTCTTTTCAAAATGTTTGTATTAATTCAAAGCCATACCAACAGTGCATTGGTATGAATTTTCCCACAACTTCTCCAATTTTGGTCATTCTATCATATATAATCTTTGCCAATTTTCAGGGCATGAAGTAAAATCTCAGAGTTGTTTTGATGTGTATTTCTTATTAATAAGTGATTTGGTGCATTCTTTCACATAGTTATTAATAGTTTGAAATTCTTTTTTTGAGAACTGTTCATATCCTTTAATCACTTATTTACTGGGAAATGGCTTTTGGTATCAATGGCTTTCACATTTTGTATCAAATTTCCCTGATACCTATATAGACACATATGTGTTTATTATTATTATATCATGGATACCAAATCTTTATCAGAGATTTGAAACAAAGATTTATTCCCCACTGACTACTTTCCTTTTTCATTAATGTGGATTAATTTTTTTCGTGCATAAACTTCAGTTTCATGTAATTGGTGTCATCTATTCAATATTTTGTAATTGCGTCTCTCCATCTCCTAGCTATAGCTGTGAAAGATATGATCGGCTTTTCTTCTAGTTTTATTTTATGGTATGTTCATTAATTTTAAGTTCTCATATCCATTTAAAATATGTTGTGAAATATCTTGTAAGCTTTTTGTCTAAGCTTAACTTCTGCCAGACCTATTTACAGTTTGCTCAGTAATTTATTTTAAGGTAAAAAGATGAAGATTTGTCTCAAACTAGATTTTTAAACAGGCTTTGACCTGGAGGCAGCTTGAGATTTTTGAAAGTACTACACAATTTCCCTAATATAATCAAATCCACTATTTTCTTACTCAATTCTGTACCCAGTTCATTTGCTACCAACAGTGCCTTTCTAAAATAAATGTACGAATGGTCTGGCTATTGAGCTTATTCATTCTTCATCCATTTGGTTTCCTCTTGTGGATTCAGCTATTTTCTTTTGAGTAACCAAAGGTCTCATTGAAAAAGCTATATTATGGCATTCTGGGGCTAAGGCAATCATTATAATGCCATCTATCAAAAGGAACATCTAAAGGACCACACTGTCCACCTTTTTCTTTTTCATTTGCTCACTTCACAGAACATCTTCCATAATCATACATCTCTGTTTTACTATTTAACTTTACCTTTATGGTTATATATATTCAAGAATTTTTATGATTCGAATATAATATACATAATAGGAGTTACCTTGTTGGAGGAGAACATTTAAAACTGCATTCTATACTACTGAGTTAAATATTCTTTTGCAATAAGCAAGTAAACTCAGTAGAATATGGCATTCTGTGTATTTTTCAGCCAACTGTATGACTATAATCATGTGCTCTAAAATGGAAAATAGTTTGGGAAAGTCTGCTTATTCACCTCTGAGAGAGTATGAATTGAAGGAAGGAAGGGAGAGAGAAGGAAGCAAAGAAGGACAGGAGGGAAGGAAAGGAGGAAAGAGGGGAGGAAGAAAGGAAAAAGGAAAAGATTTCTTATTTATTGCCTACTCTATTCTAAGCACTGAGCTATGGGTTAGAGATACTAACAGAAAAAATTAAACAGCTTCCATTCCATTAGCTCCATAGAGGAGGTAATCCTCTAATTAAGGAGACAACACGTAAGAGTACATATTCATGGTGAATGAAAAGACCCACAGTCCTTAGGTTGCATGAGGTCAGATGACACTTCTAGGATAACTAATGGGTATAGAAGTAGGGATAGATGTTAAAGACTGGTGATTCCCATCTAATCTAATTAGCATGAGCAGAAAATGGACATTTGAGTTGATCATTATTGATATACTTTCAGTTGCCTTTAAGAAAAAAAAAAACCCTTACCTTCTGTCTTAATGTCAGTTTTTCTTCTTTTTTTTAAATCTTAGTATCAATTGTAAACTAGAAGACCATTAAAGACTAGGCAATCAGGGTTAAATGACTTTTCCAGGGTCTCACAACTGGGAGGTGGCTGAGGCTATATTTGAACCCAGGCCATCCTGATTCCTGACCTGGCATTCTATCCACTGTACTACCTAACTACTCCCTTTCTGTTGCCTTTTTTTTAAACCCTTATCTTCTGTCTTAGAATTGATACACAAATATTTGTTGCAAGGCAGAAGAATGATAAGGGGTAGGCAATTGGGGTTAAGTGACTTGTTAAGGGTCACAGATAAGGTGTCTGAGGCCACATTTGAACCCAGGTCCTCCCAACTCCATGCCTGGCACTCTATCCACTGTTCTACCTAGCTGCCCCTTCTCTGTTACCTTTTAAAACTAGTTATGATTTTGACCTTTTTTTCTCTAATCATTTGGTATATTCTCTTATCTTAGATATCTTTAGAATACAAAATCGTCACCTCAATCCAGCATGGTTTCTTTCCTTGTGGGGGGGGGAAGGGGGTACTTGGCCTGGTCCAATTGGTCGTTCTTTAATATCATTTTCACTTCCTGCTTTAGGAAACTGGAATGAGCAAATGTAGTATCCTGTTATTATTGAGTATTAAAATTTGTGGCAGAAATGTATCATTTTTTGGCCAGTTTGTTGTCCTCTTTTCAGTTTCATCTCTCAGTGTTCTTGGGATGATCCAGCTTAGGTAGGTCTCACGCCAAGCTTTGTGCCGACTCATTTTCCTCTCTGTTGCTCTTTTCTGTTTTATGAGGCACTACTACTTGAAATCTTCCATCATCCTCTGTGGAACATTTTGCAAACGAGTTTATATCCTCTGCTGTTGCCTTTAGCTGTCCTGTTTTTCTGACTCAGTACATAGTCACTTCAATATCTTATACATTCTTACCCACTATACTATATTATGTATAATCATTATCTTCATAATAATGAACAATCCAAAAAAGATCTAAGGGTGTTCTACAGACTGCAGTGATTGAGACAAGAAAATGAGCTCATTCCAAAGGGGGAGGGGGGGAAGAACCTTTTCTTTCCTCTTCTTTAATGTTAATGAATTTATTTTTGAAAGATTTCATAAACTAAGGGTTGAATCAGAAATTTTGTCTAGTTAATCTCAAGAGAAATGAAAGATCCACTTAAACAGAACATGCCATTCCAATTAATTACATCCCAGTGGCCCGTTTTAATTCATTCTCCCTTGACTGAATTTAAGTGGTAACGGTTCCAGGGACAACCCTGAGTACTTTTTCACTACCATATAATCGAGAAGTCATTGCCAACTGGAAAGCCAGACCACCAACTTCTAAATTTCAGGGGAAAAAATTTCAGACTCCATGAATCACAATAACTTGATTCCCACCCTTCATTTCTTTGTTCCATCTCACCAGCATCTTGTTCCAGCTGCTTCAGCTTTCCTGCCAATGTTTTTGTTGTGTTCTTTCTTGTGCTGTGACTGCTTCCCCACAGGAAATTTCCTATGATGGAAACTGGGGGTGGGGGAAACTTCCTTTTGATCTGGACACTGCAAGGGATAGATAACAAGAAGTGGTTCTTAACACCCCCTGAAGCTCAGTCACTGAGAAGGAAGAGGAAAAGGAGGAGGAGGAGATGCTGAAAAAAATGTAGAAGGCAAAAACTCAGAAATATTAAAGCTTATACAGTGTCCAAGGGCTAAGTCTCACCTAGACTATGCTTGTTAAAGGCTAGAGGCTGCAGCTATCAGGAGAGAGCTCTGCACAACCAGCAGACAGTGATTAAACCAGCTCTTTAACTTCATAATAGATTGAAATCTCTGTGAGGTGCCTACCCTTTTGCTGGTGACTGAAAGAGGAACCTGGGTGTGGGGACCTCTAGAATTTGGTGTTTAAGTCTGTCCCCATTATTTCCATATTTTGTATTCCTGTTCTCCATCACTGAATTGGATTTCTAATAAGGATGAATTGGGAAATTTTATTTAACTTTAGTATTGCCAGACAGGAATTCTGATGGATGTGATAGAATGCACTTACTACCAAGGTGTTAATGTAAATTGCCCATATGGCATTAGATTGCATCTTAGTCTCTGGCCATGACACCAATTCCCTCGGGATTAGAGATTCATTTGGCTGCAAGAGACAGCTTGTGGATTGTCCTGTTATTTTCCTAAGATCAGGGCAAGGTCTATTAGCCCTAAAATATCCCTGGGGTTTGATATCACATTTGAATGTCCCCAATGATGATAGGCTCTTTTGTTGGTCTATCCCATAGCCCAGATGATAGTTGAAAAGTTTGTTCCTCGAATTAACCAGAATTTCCCCTAGTGACTCTTAATTCTGTTATTTCTCTATTTTACCCCCACACATGGATTTAATTTAAACACCCTGGGAGAGTTAGAGGGAGACAGTCTTCAGGAAATAGACAGAGATTCCTTGGGAAGAGGTGGACTGTGACTGAGGCCAGGCTCTAGGAAACTCTTTACTCATTCTTCACAATTCTTGGCCTCTAGCAAAGGCATGTCCTGGCCATTCCTGATCTCATAGATTCAGAATGAAGTACATTGAAATCTCCTGAATTAAAAGAGCCATCTGAATGGCCCATCTTTTTTCTGGTCATTTATTTGACATTCTTCTTAAAAATGAAATCAATATGGATCTTGTGCAGTTTCTGCATTGTCAACTCCTTGATACATGGTTTCTATATTGAAGTAATAACAGCCAAGCAAATATTAGTATGTGGTTTTAAAATAGTGAATCTTAGCACCTGCTATAGTTTTTTTTCTTTTCTGGTCACTTAATGTGGTTACTGTGAGTGGTGAAAATACCCACTGATGACTGCCCACACATAAGACTGCTAACCATTAGAAATTTTTGTTGGATTCATGCATTATTGAATAAATCCATTATTTTTTGCTCTTCCCTGGTATTGTGAAAATAATTTATCCCTTTTCCTCTTTATATGTCTATAAATGTATTGGCAATTACCTAAATGCCATCTCCTAATCTCTTGATTCTCCCAGGCACATTTTATCAAACTTGTCATCATTAGTAGATGTCTGGTCAAAAAGTCCTTTTCTTCTGAAAATGCTTTTCTTTAACCAAAGGATCTTATCTCCTTCCTTCCTTGGGCTACAGGTTCTTGTGGGTTCTAGTCAATGAGAGATCCTTGTTTTACTGCATCAGGATGAAGGACTAAATCAGAAATTTTGTTTAATTGGTATTGGTAGACTTGTGCATGGTACCACAGTGCAAATTAGAAGATGTCGCAGGACATGAGAGTGAGCTAGGGCAGAGTACTTAAACATTGGCCCTTCGTGGAACCATGTGTCTTTGCTATGACATAGTAAGTATAAACTGGACAATTGCAAGTTTGGCAGACTAGTGAATGTTTTGAACACATCTACATAGCCAAGTTGACCTTTTGAGCTCAGTATTGATCTTCATAATAATGATCCTAAGACACAGAGTCATTAAAGAAGAATCTAGTTACATTATACATGCCATACTTATTAAGAAGGGAAGCAGACTAATCAATTTTTGAAAAACATTTTCAACAAAAAGTTTCCTTGTTAAATGTCTGGGGTTGAGTTGGACATTAAATCTATAAATATGAAGCTGTGATTGGGTTTGGGCATGATGGGAAAATGGATCGAGTTATTCTTACATGCTTTGTCATCTGTTTTATATCTTATTTCCAGTAAATTTTTTTAAAAATTTTATCAGAATAGGATTAACTGGGATGTGTTACAATTCTGAAGGGATACCATTATTCATAAGGACAAGTTGGATGTATCAATTTTCAGATCCTATTTGTTCCAAACTTGAGCTTAGAATAGTCATGCTAGGTCTGGGAGAAAGGTCTTCAGTTCTAAAACTCTCAATTCAAAGCATTACATCATCATGCGTATATTAATCAACTGTAGGGCACCATAATAAAGTTTGTACAGCAAGGATTAAATAACCATAAATGGTCACAATTTAGGAACTTATCTAAAGAAACAGTAATGACATAGGCAAGTAAAGGACATTTATTTTCAATGCAAATGTATAAGTGAAAGGGTCAGGGAGTCTCTGATCTTTTCATGTTTACCAAGGATGTGGTAGAGTGGTACAGTGGGTGGAACACTAGTCTTATACCAGGTGATTTGTCTAATTTCTTTAAACTCAATTACTGTGAATATCTGAGTCACAAAACTTGGATTCAAATCCCATTTTTGTTGCTTACCAGCTGGCATGACCATAGACCACTTCTCAGGGGAGTCTCAATTTCCTCACTTGTAATCATATACTATCTAAGTCACAAGGCTTTTAGGAGGGTCAAAAGAAATAATATCAATTTTAAATTATAATATGCATTTCATAAACAATTTATAACACATATTTATGAGATGAAATTACACATAAAATGGCAGTAAAGTAATGAGTAAAAATGTTGGAATGGGGTACAGACCAAGAGAAAGGCAAAGGCATTGTTTCCTTCTTCCTTAGTCACTTGAGAAAAATGTAGTGGATGAAGTGAGGTTTCATGAGTATCTTGAAAGGGAAAAGTTGGGATTTAGAATAAAAAGAGGGGAGGAGGAAATTGCTTTCTAGGCAAAGATAAGCGATCTTGTTGAATGTGTGTGTGTGTATGTGTGTGTGTGACTAATATAAGGGGCAGTGAATACAGTTTATAGAGGGATCAGGCTATCACTGTAGTGAAGATACCTCTATTGAGGTAAAATCTTTGCTCATCACATGCCATTTATTATTACTATCATTATTAGAGATGACATCTAAACTGTGTATCTATTCTAGTTCAGTGTGTATTAAACAAAAACAAATGCTTATTGAGTTGAGGGAAGACCCCCAGGCATATTGGAACTTTTAAGATAACAGAGAAATGTGTATTTAATATTTAGTACATATTTTTATTTATTATATTTTATTATAATATATAACATTTTACATATTTATAACAAATTATATGTATGATATTGTTTATATATTAAAATGATAATTTAAAAAGTAGAACTATGAAAACAATAGCAAACCTTTTTATCCCCAGTTCTTTTGAAGGTTGATTGAAAAGTAGATTCCTCTGAAATTCCTTCATTTTACAGATGAGGAAACTGAGGCCCAGAGAGGTTGAGTGCCATGGTTACTTTGCATTAACTGTGAGGGCTAGATTGGAATCCAAGTCCTCTGACTCCAAAACCTTTCCATTGTACCATTTTTTAGGGAGTAAGCAAATAATTCATTACAGATTATACTCATGGGAACCAAGGTTAGACTAAGTTTAAAGATGAGAGGGCTTTTACCTAAATGAATCTAATTCAGCAAGAAGAAATAGAATTTCTGCTTCTTTGTTGTTTAATTTATGCATGGTCACAAAAATAAAGAATAAAATCCTAATGCATTAAAAAAAAAAACTTTTCTAGGCTGGATCTGACTCAGACTAGTCCCTTAGTAGTTTAATTTGCTAATAGAACAAAATGAGATGTTTTGATCATTTGGCAGTTAACAAAACTATAGCAGGAGAGATTCAATATTGATAATACCTTAAATTGATTCAACTAAGTGGAGAGGCCCCCTTGCCTCAGTTACCCACCCACTAAACATCAGAGAGGGTACCTGAATCTCCTTGAGATTATTTTGTTTTTAGGTGAAAAATTAATGATATCAATAGCCTGTGAGCCTTCAGTTCTCCCCAAGCCAACCAAATCTTGAGGGTAGTCTCATTATCTTTTCTTTCTTAAAAATCTTTATCTTCTGTGTTTTAAGGCAGATAAAAGTGGTCAGAGTTAGCCTCTGGGGGTAGAAGCAACTTGCTCAGGGTCATATAATTAGGAAATATCTGAGCCAAATTTGAACCCAAGGTCTCCAGTCTTCAGCCTTGGCTCTCTATCTACTGAGCAATCTAGCTGCTCCAGATCTCATTCATTACCTTTTAAGGAAAAGCTAGTTTAACTTGCATGGAGCCAGGGATTTGGATATCGCTCCCACCACAACTATTGTTTACACATGGTTTGGCCAGTTTAAGGTAACCCTTAACCAGTTTTCTGTTGTGTTCCAGTGTCACAAGCTTGTTCCCTCTCAGGACAGGCCAAAGCCCAAATTCCACAGGGCTGTTCTTCTTCAAAGAACCTCCAGTCAATTGAAGAATTTGTGATCTGGAATGACCTGGCTGTTTTCTGGCTTCTCCTAAGAGGCAATTTCACACTTCAACTCTAATCCTTAACACCTATATGATCTTAGGCAAGTCATCTACATCTTTGGGCCTCAAGTTCTGTATGTGTAAAGTGAAGGAGTTGGATTCTGCAGATCTCTCTAGATCTAGAAAATTTCCCAAAGAATTGAGAGTATTTTTTTATCCTGTGCGCTCCTTTTGTAATGTCATAATTCTGAGATTTTTTTGCATATTGCTCTTTTGCTGTATCTCTTGCATTTTCCATTTGCCAATCTGCTCATTGGACTTCAGAGGAGTAGAGGAAGAGAACACATCAAGACAAAGGGAAGGAAGAAAGAGAAATAGCACAGATCAAGGGAATTGGAGGGACCGGATATAAAATTCCCCATCTTCACAATTTTTTCTCAGGATAGATCCTTCCTAAAGTGATTGTTTTCAAATCCCATGTATAGTCACAGCCAAATCAGTACCCATTCAGTGCCTCCTGAGTTTTCTCATCTCTAAAATGCAACTGCTGAGGTTCATTCCTGTTATATACCTCTGAAACCCTAAAAATGAGGGTGCGGGCATGATCTCTACGGTCCTGTCCAGCTCTATTCTATAACTTTTTGTAGAGTTATTTCTTAAGGAATCCAGAGTACTTTCACATTCATTATCTTATTCTTTTGTATGGTATCACAAAGAGGATAAAAGAGAGACATTTTAGGTAGCCCTATTTTTCTTTTCTTTTCTTTCTTTTTTTTTTTTTAAACCCTTACCTTCCGTCTTGGAGTCAATACTGTGTATTGGCTCCAAGGCAGAAGAGTGGTAAGGGTAGGCAATGGGGGTCAAGTGACTTGCCCAGGGTCACACAGCTGGGAAGTGTCTGAGGCCAGATTTGAACCTAGGACCTCCCGTCTCTAGGGCTAGCTCTCAATCCACTGAGCTACCCAGCTGCCCCTGTAGCCCTATTTTTCAAAGGATTGATTTATATATTAAATGGTTTTTGTGGTGTTTCTTGGTATGACCTTAGGAAGGACATTGGGTCAGAAAATCTCCATGCTTGTCACCTCACCTATGATCTGTGGAGGTCCCTTCCTATTTCCTAAGTCCATATGTATTGACATCTTAGCTTCACTAAGTAGAGCATGAAGAACTACATTTTACCCATCTAAAGCCTTTACAGTTTGTTTGTTTGTTTTTTAAGGTAAGATAGAAATACCTCAAATCTCACCCCAAATTAGTACATAGTAATAAAATCAATAAAACCCATCCACTTCCAATAGTAGAAAACACCACCTAGTTTTAATCGTTCTCAGCAGATTATTTAATGATTTCAGATTTCTAATTTTAAAAGGTAATGTTACTCTAGGAGTTGGGGCCAAGGGAAGAGCAAACAGTAGGAGGGATGGTAGATTTCCCTGTTTCTTAGACCTGGAGGACATAGACTAGTCTTCCTCATTTCTTCCACAGTTGCTGCAAACTAGAAAAGACCTATCTGCTAAGTAGATCTGTCTTGAAACCCCACCAAAAAAAAAAAACCCAACAAAACCTCAGTGAATTTGAAAGCAGCAGGACATTATAGCCAGGATGACCAAAGATTTAGAAATTTCATTTCTTCTCTACTGGATATTGTTATTGTGTTTGAACATAGTCAAAGCTTCCTCCTCTCCCTGGTCGTAGAGCAAGACCTCCCCTTAAACTGGATGGGAGACTCCTCTGATTTGTCCTTATCGTCACAGTTTGGTGATTCCCAGTTGTCCAAAGTTGCAGGGGGTTTATGATGAAAAGGAAGCCCTCAGAAATTCCTTGGGAACTGTCTGTCACAAGCCTGGGTGAGGAACCAATCTAAAGTGAGTTCTTGCTTCTCTTCCTTAACTAAAACCACAAGGATAGTGTTTTCCCCAATGTGATACTGCCGTTTGACTCTGCAGTTTGAGTTGAAGGAAACATTGGTGGGTTCATTTTTTTCCCCTTTAAAATGATTCAGAGAGGCAGGATTTTCTGTCCTTCTCATCTGTCTGAAAAATAAGTCCAGAAAAGGGAAACTCTTTACCCTATTTCCTACCCTGCACTTCCCCAAACCTCCTACCTCTGTGTACACAGTCTTCCCTGCATATTAGTAAAACTTTCTCCTCCTATGCTTAAGAATTCTAGGCAAAGTGAGCCATGGGAGTTGCCAAGCTCTTGCTTTTACAGTAGCAGAGCTAATGTGGTCATGACTCAGAATTATGGGCCCCTGGGTGCCAAGCAAGAGAACTAGCTTCGTACTAGTTCACAGTGAGCTCAGCAAGAGAATCACTTTTGTGTTCTAATGAAACAATGTGAAAAAGTCTTTCCCTTCCCTTCCCTCTGCTCCCCAGCTCTCTTCCCTTCTTCTTCCCCCCCTCTTCCCAACCTGCCTCCCTGCTTTCTCTTCTCTCCCACCCCTCCTCTCTCTTTCCTCTTTTTTCTCTTGTTTTTCCACCATTTCCTTTTTTCTCTTCTTTCCTCTTTCCTTTTTTTTTTTTGCTTTAGTCAGAGCTGAGTTGGGAACCCTGAATCCTGCCCAAATTCCTTTTAAGCAAAGGGACCTCTGAGATGTGACCCTGAGAAGATTTCTTCCTATGGTATGCACACAAAGGGTTGCAAGTTGCTCCTTGGACTTGGGGGAGGCCAGAAAAAATGTTCCATTCCATTTAAGGAGAAGCTTTATGGTTATATTATCAAGCCTTGGATTTAGGACTCAGAATTAAATGAAAAATAAGCATAAATGCAAAACACAAATGCAATAATGACAGTCAACTGATGGTACATTGCACCTTTCTTTAGGAAAATATGTAGTATTCCCTTTGGCAGAAACCCTTTTGTTACCGCAGGTCACATCTTTGGGGAGTGACATAAATGGCTTTTTAAAGCTGTGGTAAGTCTTTTCTAACCAGCCACCAGAATACCAATTAGAGATAAAGTTCCTAATCTGGGGTCCATGAACTTGTTTCTTTTTTTAAAATTTGATAACTGTATTTGAAAAGAATTGGTTTCTTTTGTAATCCTATCCATTTTACTGTGTTTTATGCCATTAATAACATTATGAAGCATTCCAGAGGCTTCACCAGGTTGCAAAAAATATACTTGACACAAAAAGGATTAAGAATCCCTCAGTTATAGTAAACTCTCTGCTACTTGACCTTTTATGAATAAAAAATCGGTACTAGCTGGAACTTCTGAATTTTACTAGTTGAACTGTGATTTCATAGTGATAGTCTGAAATATTCCAAGTTCTTGCAGTATCTTTTGAATTATTACAAAAAATATTATAGAAAAATCAAACTTTCATGTCAGAAGAGATCTCAACAGTTATCTAGTCCACTGCTATTATTTCACAGTGGTATGCTTCTTTAAGGTCCTAAGTGGTAAAGTAAAATAAAATAAAGTACTAGCCTTAGAGTTGTATTTCCTGGGGTTCAAATCCTACCATTGGCACATACTGGCTATGCAGTCATAAGCAAATCACTTAACTTCTCTTGGGTTTATTTCTTCATGTATAAAATGGGATTTATTTTATTTGCAATCTCTTTCTCACCAGGTTGTTATATAGGAAGTGTTTTATAAGCCTTAAAGTACTACCTTTAAGTTATTTGAGCAAAAGCAACCAATATGAGAATTTTATCCACATGGACCTGATTTCAGTTCTGGGGAAAACAACTGAAATGCATCATTAAAGGGATGGTTGGTTTTGATCTAGAAAAGGAAACAGTGATTGCAAAGACAGGCCATACCCAACTAACTTGAATTTCTTTTTTGGACAATTATCATTCCAGTACATAATTAACATTTAACTAATACTTTAAGCTAGAGAATGTAAGGGAAGAAAAATAGAATGGAGAAGTTCCTTAACTCAATGCCATATGGGTACTAGTTGAAGTTTTTGCAGATGCTATACCTAGAGAAGACAGAGGGAGCATAATAGCATAATTCAAATAGTTGAAGCCATCTATAATAGAGCAGCTAGGTGGTGCAGTGGATAGAGGGCTTGGCTTGGAGTCAAGAAGGCTCACTTTTCTGAGTTCAAATCTGGCCTCCAACACTTAAACTAGTTGTGTGACTCTCAACAAATCACTTAACCCTGTTTGTCTCAGTTTCTTTATCTGTAAAGTGAAGAGGAGAAGGAAATGGCAAACCACTCCAGTATCTTTGCCAAGAAAACCTCAAATGGGGTCATGAAGAGTCAGTCAGACATGACTGAAACAACTGAACAATAACAACAATCACGTGGAAGAGACTAAATAAGTTCTGTTTGACCTCAGTGAGCAAAGCCAGGAGCAATGGATGAATATTTCAAAGTTCCAAATTTATAGCTAATGCCAGAAAAACAAATGCTGTTAAGGTGATGGCGTTAGCCTCCACTAAACTCTTATGCCATGGTGTGGAGATGACCATTGGTGTTTGATGGTTATGCTGGTGGAAGTCAAAACTTTGACAGATGCTTCTGGAAAGGGATGAGCCCAAAAGGTCCTTTATGTCCTGATTATGTATAGGACATTGAATCAGAGGCATAGGCTGAGAACTGGGCTTAGAAGCCAACAGTTCAGGTTTGCTACCATAATAACTCTGCAATTGGGGGCAAATTATATAACCTCTCTGGTTCCCAGTTTCCTCATCTCCGAAGGCCTTTAACCCTTTGGAACCTCAGTTTGCTCATCTTTAAAACTGGAAATAATGATATCTAAAATTCCTAACTCACATGGTTATTATTATTATCAAATAAGATAATGCTTACTTATAGAGGACCTTCAAAAGACTGACTGCCATTATGATTTTGGACATGACCAAAAAGGAACGTGCTTTCCATTATGACCTTAGGAAAAAAAGGTCTAAGTAGAAGTAATCTGACAATGAATATCTAGAAATTCACTTACTTTATGTTCATGCAGCTATTTTTTCATTATTTTCCATTTTCCCCATTTTTCCATTTTAATTGATGCCTTTTGTTTTCACATTACATTCCTTTCTGATTATTTCCCTCCTCCCTTATCCAACAGGCTTTCCTTTATTCCAAGTTTCTCTGAAGATATTGATCACTCACTTCCCCTCCTTCCCCCGCCTGCATATTATTCTGTTATCTCTTAAATATTTCACACTAGGCTTTCTGGAGAATATAACTCCCCAGTCTTTTATCTTGATGGAGATTTTTTCCCCCTCTGTTCCATGTCCCCTTATACACATTGGGCTCTGGTTGGGTAGCTTGCAAACATACTTCATTGATGGCAGCAGGAATCAACTTAGAGAAACAGGATGAGTCAGTTATCACCTCATCACCCCTCCTGGAAAAACAACTAAAGGGGTATGCCCTCCTGGAGAGCGGATCAGTGACGTCACCAATAAGGCAACCGCTTTCCTAAACTTCTGCTACCCCCTCCCCCTAGCACCGAACACAGTGCCCTGAACACAGCAGGAGTGTTTATCTAATTCATTATTCCTTATTCTGCCCAGCTCCCCTATAGTCCTCCTCTGATGTCTGATTGTGACATGTGAGTGATTATGAATTCTCAAAGGCCATGTAGCAGAACACAAACCCTTGGCAGGCCATATGAAGCTGGAAAGCTTTGGAGTATTGGGTCTATAAGCCATAAGGGGGAAGGGAAGAGAATAAAGCATTTATCAAGTGTCTATTTTGAGCCCAAAGACTGTGCTAAGTACTATAATAAATATTTGATACCCATTTGATTCTTACAACAACCCTGCGAATAGGTGCTATTATTGTCTTCATTTTACAGATGAGGCAACTGAGGCACACAGGCTAAGGGGCCCAAGGCTATACAGCTTTTAAATGATGGAGGCTGGATTTGATTTCAGGTCTTTCTGATGCTACGTCTAGGCATTATATCCGTTGGACCACCTCTTCTGAGATCTGGCACAGTTCAATTTAGAAAATTCAAGGACTCGTGTCTCGTGCTTATTTTTATTGCTCAATATACTCTCATTTTGCCTTTCTCTTTCCAAAGAAGTTTTATTGTTCTCTTTTCATTTTATACCACCTTCATTACTAGATATATATCTCTCCTTTCCTTGTCTCCCAAAGGTATCCTGTTATGTGGATAGACTGTTGGAGTCGGAAAAACCTAGGTTCAAGTACCAGTTCTTATACTTACCAGCTCTGTGACATGGGCAAGTCCCATAACCTCCCTGAAACTCAGTTTTCTTATCTTTCAGTGGGGTTGGAAATGGACTAGAAGGTTTCTAAGGTCCCTTTCAGGTCTAAATCTATGTTCCTATGATCCGTATCTTATAATAAGTAATAGACAAGAAAGGAGGTAGGTCAGCCAAACTAAGTATCACACCCCCGGAGTCTGGTCAACATATATCCGTTAGTCGTTTTCTTATAATTATGCTATTTCGGTGTTTGCAAGCCTCCAGAGGGAAAGGACAAGGGCAGCCCATAACCACATACAGATGAATATTCACTAAAATTGGTGCGGGTTCTTCCATTATTAAGTTGAAAGAAATAGAATCCCTCTGCGCCAAAATGAAAGAACAATAGGTGCTGGGAGATGTTTGGGTTGATTTTGACAATCCAGACATTGCCACGTATCACTGAGGCATGTCGTTCTAGAGCAGAGTGTCTTCCTTCTTCCCCTTCTATTCTAAGCACACGCACGTATGCACATGCACACATGACTGGGAATTGCCTAGATCGGCTAATTTACGGCAGATTTCTGTATGTATTCAGTATTTTGCAATTTAAATTTAAAGGGAAAAATTAAGTTGGGAAGCAGCAGAAAGGGTTGCCCTGGTGAATGGCCACATGCTTTCCTCCCACTGCCCCTACTTGGCTGAACTCTTATTTAGCTAGGTGCCACGGACTGGTGAGCATTACTCATTTAGATACCCACTTAGGCAGATTAGCAAGGAATGCAAACGTTATCGGCCAGTGAGTGGCAATCAAAGAAAGAGAGCTGGGGATGGGAGGGAGACGTGGAGTTAAAAAAAAAAAGATGAAAGTACATGTGGGTTTTACTGCATTTCCAGAAAGGGTGATAGTTGCTTCCTGGAAGCTACACTTAGCAACAGGAATGGAGAATGGGAAAGATTTATTCCCCTTTGCCAAAGCTCAATAACTCTGACTTAGTAATTAAAATCAATACGTTTCTTGCAAATATTCCAAATGCTGCATTAGAAAAGCCATTTTTAAAAATTATCTTTCCATGATGCCATCTCCTGATGACACTGGCATGTCTGGGATGTGCAGGCTCTTCCGAGGAGCTAAAATTCTAATGGGAAAAGGAGGCTGTGGAAGGCAGCAAAGCATGAGCCAGATTTGACAGCAAGGCCAGTCACACTCGTGTGGCCTCCAGAATCCTACATCCTTGTGATGGCCTTTCTGAGGTCTCCATGGGCCAGATCGCAGGTCCACAGTAGAAGCTGGACACAGAATTTACCTTAATTACTAGAACAGGGCAATGGAATAGGAGCTCATGGGGACCTGTGTGAAATTATTGGGTTCAGCCTTCCACTGATGTTGCCCAATGGCTTTGGGAAGCTCTACTCTGCCCATCGAGACAGTCTTGCCCTTTTGGGGTGGGAAGGCGTAAAATCAAAGCAGCCTACGAGCTTTTGTTAAAAACCCAGCACAGACACTGGGGACACAACCCCTGCCTTCAAGGTGCTTTCAATAAACAGGTATTTGTTACTGATATTGCCCATCTCTTCCCACCATTCTCCTCTTCATTCCAATGGCTGCTCAAATGATGGACTTTCAATAATCGATCCTATCTCATTGCTAACCAGTTTCCATCATTAGCAAAAATCTTTGTTTAGTTTGCTTGTATCTCCAGTGCTAAACGTTTGGTCGGTTCCTCATAGGTATTTGTTGATTGGTTTTTAGAATATTTCTTCCCCTCAGTTCATTATATATTTACTTCAGGGATTCCCAAGCCCGCGGTCTGCAACTTCTTTTGTTATGACTGAAAATTCCTTGAATCCCCTTCTTCCCAAATTCACTCATTGGCTTCTGGTAAGAGAAAAAGATTCAGATATTCACTGTGGTGTATGGGAGAGGGAGAGAGCTTTTTAGGAGATCTCAGGACTGCGTTAATGGCCTTTTCAAATATTATCAATTACTTAATCATTTGTCATAATAAACATTAATAATAATAGCTATCATTTAGAGAGTGCCTTAAAGTTTGCTAAACACTTTAAAATTTTATTACATTTGATCCTCATCATCATCCTGGGAAGTAGGTGCTAATATCATCCTCATTTTACAGATGAGGAAACTGAAGCAGAGGTTAAGTGACTTGCCCAGGTTCACACAGCTCTTTCGTGTTTAAGGCTGGATTTGAACTTGGGTCTTCCTGACTCCAGACTCCGTGTCCCATGAACTATGGTGCTACTTGGTATAAGAGAGAGTGTGTGTATAAAATCTTGCTGTAGTGATATCCATAAACTACTTATTATAAAAACTCCAGAAAGGCCTCTAGCATTAGGGTAGTCTTTCTATGGAAGATTTATAAAAAGATTATTAAAAACCTAAGTCTATAAAAAGAGATGGACAGGACAACTAGGTGGCTCAGTGTGGACAGAGACAAGGCTAGAGACAAAAGGTCCTGGGTTCAAATGTGACCTCCAACACTTCCTAGCTGGATGACCTTGAGCAAGTAACTTAACCCCAGTTGCCTAGCCCTTACTGCTCTTCTTCATCGGAGCCAAATCTTAGCATCAATTCTAAGACAGAAGGTGGGGTACAAAAAGACATGGGCAAGAATTCCACCAAACAAAAGGCCTAGAGAGACTAGGGTCTGCTCTAGTGAAAGATCCACCCAGATTTTGAGGCATAATACTGTAGGAGGTCAACACACTAGAGGACACTCCATGATTGAGAACCACAGTTTTGAGATTAAATAAACATTTTAGATGTGACATTCATGGTGATATCTCCATATTGCTTTGGCAGGGCTGCCATCCTGTTGGACCAACTGATGACCCCCAACATCTCTCACTTGCCTTTAGGGAGAAAAATACCTGCCCAGGAGTTCACCAGGATAAATGAGAAAACAAGAATAGTCAAAGACTCAACTGTTGAATCTGGGCAATTTATTTAATTTCTCTCTGCCTGAATTTCCTCAACTGTAAAATGGAGATAATAGTAGCACCTGTCACGCAGGTTGTTTTTAAGTTCAAATGAAATAATATTTGGACAGTTCCTGGCAGGTAGTAGGCATTTAATAAACGCCTATTCCATTCCATTTGTATTTTTCACATTTTTTCTCAAAGTGAATTTAAAAGCTCCTTTGAGCAAGCATAAAGCCATAAATAGAGCCTTCCTTAGGCACAGTTTTGGAAGAAAGACTTCTACACACGTTACTTTGTGAAACCTTCTCTTTTTTAGTATCTTCTATCAGATGTCTTACATCTGAGTCTAACATCCTTTTCTGGATCTTTTCTGACTAACTTCTCTCCATCTAAATACATCCTATTCATTCATGACCCAGCTAGGTTGCAGGCTAACTTTTCTGGTCATTATGTCCTATAATAGCTCCGTATATGATCAAATAACCTTTGTGCTATAAGGAGAGAAAAGTTTTGTTCTGTAATCAGAAAAAATGAGTAATGTGGTTATTTTAGCCACCTGAGAGTGCCATGTTTGGAAAGGGTTGGGGGAGTTAAGTTAGGCTTTGAATTTCCCTTTGATTCCATCATGTAGGGAGCTGGCTAATCTTATGGGTAACCTATGGCAATCCAGTATGGCTTGGTCTGGGGACTGAGTTAGCAATCATAACCCTGATTAGCTCTGGTATCTTCAGGATTGGGCAAACTCGGCTAATTAAAATATTGAGCTACAAAAAATTGAGCTACTTGGCACTTAAAATAGCCTGAGGCGGAATTAGATCATACCTGGAAGCCAGGTTAGCTTGACTCCAAGCTCTTGAGTTTTCTGAGTCTAATTTTAACTCACCTTTGGTAAACCAATTTATGAACTATTATATTCTTCCAAGACCTTTTACAGCCAGACTTCTTCTACCTTTGCAGGTTTACTATACATTCTTCCCTGTTACAAACTCTCAGGTCCCACCAATGCCTTCTCAGTATTCTTCCCATAGCATTTGACATTTCATCTCTGATGCTAAGCATAGACTGTCCCCCAATATGGGAACATATTCCATTCTCACCTCCCCTTCTTAGAATCCTAGTTTCCCTCAAAGCTTAGCTCTGGTTCCATTTCCTCTAGGAGAACTTTCCTGATACCCACAGCTATGAGTGCTCTCTTCCTTCTCCCACCCCTGCTCAGTTATTTTGCATTTATTTCTTATATATTTAAGAGGTTTACATTCCCTGACAGAATGTAAGTTCCTTGTGGGCAAGAGCTGCTTCATTTTTTGTCTTTGGGTCCTTAATGTGGTAATATAGTCGTAGGTTTAGAGATAGATGACTCTTGAAGCAATTGGAAGCTATGGAAACTATGGAAAAACAATTTGCAAGCCTTAATGTACTATGTAAATGGTAGCTAACTATATTTATCCATCAGTGAGGAACTGACATGTAGGGAAGTAAGAGACGTGCTCAAGGTCACATAGATAGCATAGTAAATGCTTAAAAAATGGTTGATTTTCTAAGCCAAGCCTGTCTTGTGTCCTCCATCTTGGAGCTTCACTATGGCCCCTGGGACTTGGGACCAGGGCAAACATAGCCGTGGAGCCTTCTCCTAAAATCCTACTCTTGCCACCTCCAAACTCAGGGCAACCTCTTTCCCCAAATCTCCTCAAATAAAAACAATCCTGGGCAACTGGGGAAAAGATGGATGAGAAGTCTAGAGGTACCAACACACCTAGGAGATTAGTGAGATCCATTACTACCCATGTCCGTGTCTCACTCTGGCAATATACGTAATACTGTGTCATAGAAATAGATTTCTTTTCTTTGGACCTTAAGGGATCAGCTTAAACCCTCAATCAGGATTAATAACCCTATCATTTATCCCAGTGAGTGTAATGAGCAGGAAGGAGGATTGTCACTTGCCTTATGGATAAGTAACAGCAGTTGAGTGATCCCTAAAGAAATCGTTTCCTTACAGATATTCCCAACAAAAATAAGAGGATGAGAAATAAAATCTATGACACATACTTACACACATGCAAAATTATCTATAAGTAGGAGACTTTTATTTTATTTTCCATGAGGCATCAGCAGCTGCATTAAATGATTTCATCCTGCCTCCATGGCCACAATGGGGCTTTGCCCCTCACGGGGCTTAATCAGCATCTCTTCAGCAGGAAAGTTGATTCAGCACATAACAAGGCAGCCAGCATCAGCCTTTTAAGAAAACTTTGAGTCACTCTCCAAGGAGATGGACAAGAGGGAGAAGGAAGAGAGGTTTCCAAGGAAAGCTTTTTGAGAAGAAAGCTTCAGATCACTTTATACCCCAGCTAATCCCTGCCTTCTGTTTCCTTTAGTCTTGGATATTAACCCTTTAGAAGATGTGCTCTACTTTCAATCTCCTTCCTTTCCTACCAAGTATTCTGTCCACCTCCCTCAGCTCAGTGACACCCTAGACCGTATCTCCGTTGCTGTGAAAAGTTGTTTGCTTTGTCAGTTCCGGAGAAATAAAGAGGGACCTGTAAGGAAGGGGAAGGGAGGAAAACCAACTTCACAAAGGAAAGCCTGTCACATGTCAGTGATTGGAAAGATCAGATTCCCATCTAGAATGAAAATGAGTTTTACTCTTGTTACACTTTGCAAAGGAATTCACCACAGACTATGGCAGGCATAAGGGATGACCATGAGAACTTCAAAAAAGGAGAAGAAAAGAAAAAAATTATTCCTTTTCTCTTTGTATATGCTCAGATAACAAAATACAGATTTTAAGGAACACAAAAACTGAGGAGGATTATTATGTTTTCAGTACTGCACTGATGACTTTAAATTAGGGTTCTTACACCTACTTATCGCTAGCAATCTAAAGCTTCTGATTAAACCTATTTAAGAAAAATCTCTGCCTGTTTATCTTCATTTCATAGTGTTTTTTCTCAAAAGTCAAGCTTTTTTGAGTATAAAATTTAGTAACTTTGGGAACAAAACTTTCCCTAGCCTATTAGTTGGGAAATATCTTAAATTGCCATTATCTGTTCTAGGAAACATTTTAAAATGTTGAATTGTTTTCAGCATCATCTTTCCTTGACTGCAAAAAACCTCTATAATTTGTAAAGTTAAAGTACACTACTAATGATTGGTCTTTTTTTTTTTCATTAAAAAACTGAAATGTTTTAAATGGAAAAAGAAGAAAATTAAAAGATTTGTAACAGATATTCCTAGACAAACAAAACAAATGCATGCATTGGCTATGTTTCTTTTTTTTAATTGTCCTATTTTGAATGCTGAATCCATCACCTTTCTTTGAAGAGGTGGGTAACATTATCATTATCAATTCTCTGAATTCACGATTGGTCATTAGGTTGAACACAGTTCTTAAGTCCTTCAAAGTTGTTTAGCTTTACCATGTTGTTGCCATAAAAATTGTTCTCCTATTTCTATTTTCTTTCCTCTCAATTTGTACATGTGATTCTTCCCACGTTTCCCTGAAACTTTCTCATCATTTCCTATAAGAAAATTACATTGTATTATATCCATACACCATGGTTTGTTTGGCTTTTCAAAATTATTGGGTATCTCCTTGATTTCCAAGTCTTTGGCTTTATAATAAGAGCTACTATAAATATTTTTGTCCATAGGATTCAATTTCCTCTTTGTTTCATAAACTTAGTAATGGCATTGACTGGTGATTAGTCAGTCTTCATGAACTAATTTATTCATTAGTTGTGATTTCTATTTCATAATTAGGAAATTTGCTTGGCAAATTTATAAATTTTAATTATGCATTGGTGGAAAAAATAATTAAAAAACAGGGGAAAATAGGACTGTGGTTCTTGATGACTTTAACAACATTCTGCTACTTCTGAGAAAGCATAGCCCACTTCCCAGCCCTCTACCTCCATCTACTAAATTATCTTCTTTTTACTTCCTCTTCCTGCTCAAAATGACATGGTATTTATGGAGGAAGGAGGGCTGACCATGTAGTAGAAGAGGAGAAGTCAGTCATCCTGTTTCCTTTATTTTTTCTTCTATAGATCCTAGTTTTCCCTCTGATTCATGTCACTGTCAAAAAATGTTGCTTGAGTTCTGCTGCATTAGTGATACTAGAGTAAACGTTTCACTGTAGGTCTGATAGAGTTCTCTTTTGATGTCTTGATCTGTGAGGCCCACTGTCATCTCCTATAGTCATTTGTCATCTCATTAACTAAGCTCCATTAGCAAAACTAACTTCCTTCCTAAATGATGGAACTGTAGAAAATGATTTTGCCAGATAGGCTAATGGCAATGAGAAGGATTGGTCACCATTGGAAGCCATTTTAATAAAACATTTCCTTACAAAGTGAATTTTATAAAGAAAACTTTCAAGAGAAGTAGATATGACTTTGGGTCTGAATAGATGGATACCTACATCTTCTTGCTGGGTAAAGTTGAGCTTTGTGGTGCAGCCAGATGGGGCTCTGGGCTTGAGGTCAGGAAGACCCAAGTTCAGATTTGGTCTTAGCTACTAGCTGAGTGACCATGGACAAGTAAGTCCCTTTGCTCCTTGTATGCCTCAGTTTCCTCAACTGTAAAATGAGCATCATAATAGTACTGATCACCCAAGGTTGTTGGTAGGATCAAATAAAATATTTGTGAAGCACTTAACATGGTGCTACATTTAATATATGCTTCTTCCCTCCTTCCTTCTTCCCTCTATGAAAGGTGAGTGGTAGATGTGATATGAGCTTGAGGTTAAAAACAGGAAGCATTTGAAGCTTCCTGACTTTTGGTGGCAGAGTAATTTTGGCAGAAAGTAGCTTTGATCAAAGCACATCCCAAGTTAGAACTAGGTTTTAAGATGGGAGAGCACCATAGCTGTCAGGGTCTCGGCTCCTCTACAACTGTGTGAACCTGAAAGATTGATCCTGGGAACTCTAAGGATACTGATCCATCTAGAAAAGCCAGAAAGATTGATGAGAAAATGGTCATCGACAAAGGATTAGCAATCTGAAGAGTTGTAAAGATTTTTATTTTTAAACTTTGAATGGTAAAACATGCAGGAAATAATTATGTAGCAGGAATCTGGCTGTTGCCTCTTTAGGCTTTTCTGCAAAGCTTTCCAGGTTTTTTTCCACTGTAAAGTCTAGACACTGGCACCATTGAGTGATAATAGTAGCTTTTAACAGAAAGTCTTCTCTGATAGAAAGAATAGGCTACTTTTCCCTCCACTTCAGAATTGCCGCATCCAGCAGAGCTTAAGTTAAGCCACGTTGCCAGTGAGATGGCCCCAGAAGCTCTTAGGTGTGGTGATGCCTTAATCCTCTGTATTTGTATAGCCATTTAATACTGTTCAAAGGACCTTCACATCTATTATCTCATTTGATCCCCCTGCAAAACTTTGGTGAAACAGTTTGGTATAGTACCTAACAGTTTGACTGAGTCTAGGTAAAAATAGTGAGTCTTTCATAAAAACAAAGAAGGAATCTAAATTGTAGAGAATTTATGAGGGGAAAATGAAGTAGCCATCCTTCAGTGTAAACGGTTGAACAAAGAAGGAGAGGGGTTCTGAAAGAAGCTTCAAGGCTAAAGAATCATCTTCAATGTTGGTGCAGATTTCCGTTTATCCAAAATAATTAAAGAATTGATTATTTAAAAGTGACCATGTGTCTGTTTAGTTAATTTTGGAAATATTGGATATAAATATACTTTATACTAAAGTGTTCTCCCAAGCAAAGCTGTGAAGTAGGATTTTTTTTTAAAGCTGAAAGAGTCCTTAGCCATGATTTTAAGCAACCACCTTATTTTATACATCAAGCAACTGAGACCACCAGAAGTTAGGTGGCTGACCTGAGATTACACAACTAACAAGTGAAGTCAACATTCAAAACCATTCTGTTTTGAATGATAATACATATGTGACCCAGTTGAATTGCTTGTCAACTTCGGGAGTAGGGAAAGAAGAGGGGAAGGAGACAACATGAATCATGTAACTTTGAATACTTATTATAAATTTGTTATTGGGATAAATTTTTTTAAATTCAAAACCAGAATTTCTGATTCCCAGTCTCATGTAGTTCTAGGACCATATTTCCTAGGACATGAATTAATTAATTATTGATAATTAATTGATCATTTTAAAACACAGTTCAGTATCTTATCTAAAAAAGGAAAAATAAATCTGGTTATTTCATCTTTCTGACTATTTGGATTCTAGATAAAGGAGAATTAAATGCATGTAGAAACAAAATCACATTGATTTCAAACTACATAAGAAGTCTGAAATGAGGGTTATAATTAGTTGATTAGCATAACTGGCCTTTGAAATTGTACTTAAGGAAATCATTAAAAAAAAGTTTCAAATGCCCACATGTTCAGTTGTTGAAGGATATTATAGTCAGGAATTTGTCTCCACATCCTGGTATGTAAATAGATACATTATTAGTAATTTTCTTGTTCATAATAGATCATTTCCTTTTGACAAAATTCCTCTGAAATATTCCTGAAAATCATTATTACCAAACATGAGCTATACCGAAAGGAGCATGAAACACTAGAATAGACCTATTATCTTTGTGACTTTGGGCAATCAGATAATTAACAAACTTATATTAAGAAACCTAGATGATTCTAACTGTGAGAGTTACAAAGACAGAAGAGAAAAAGTCTTGTTCCCCATGGAGCTTCCATTCCAGGTGAAAACAACATGTACATATGGAAGCATGTACAACATTTAGAAGATGACTACAGATTAGCTTTGGGAGAGAATGGAATAGCAACTGGAGTTATCCAGAAAGGTGTTTTGTTTTGGGGGTTTTTTTAACCAAAAAAAAAAGAGAGAGAGAGAGAGCTTGCACAACTGATTAGATATATTCATTGACTGAGAGTGACAAATGTAGGATGACACTCAAGTAGAAAGATAGTGGTTCTTGCATTTTCACTGACTATCCCTGTTCTCGGAATACATTCTTTCCTTGTCTCTGCCTCCTGGCTTTTTTCAAGTCTCAGCTAAAATCCCTCCTTTGCAAGAAACTTTTCATGGTCCACCTTAATGCTAGTGTTTTTTCTTATGAGATTATCTCAGATTTGCCATGTCTATACAGATTTCTTGTTTGCATGTTGTATTGTTGGACCTGATTTTGTTGTTGTTTTGCTTTTTTTCTGTAATTTGTTTCTTTGAATCCTCGGCTCCTAATGCAGTGCCTGTTACTGTGTTTAACAAATACTTGTCCAATGATTGATAAATTAGACCCAGTCAGCATGATATTTTCTAGCTCCTTTCAGTAGCAAGAAAGTAGAATTGGAGGAGGGAAAAGGTGGGCGTAATCCAGGGTTGGGGTTTAGCACGGTGTGAATGACAACAAGAGAGAATAAGAGACTTGAGAATAGACCATGGTAGAGATGAACTGATTCTCTAAAAGGTGGAGTTTAGAAAAGGAGAAGTGTCTATAGCAAAAGCAAGAGTGATAGTGATGATGAAGGCAAATAATTGAGAGGTGAGAGGATTATAGGTAATGGTGAGCCCGAAAATTCCTTTGATGCAGTAATAGAGAGACAGGGACAGTAGATAGAATGGATAGGGAGAGACTGAAGATAGAGAATCACTCTATCTTTAGGAAGAATGGAGAGAAATAGGAGAATATAATCCAAAAAAGGAATTTCAGTGTTCTGTATAATGAAAAGATAACACTAGAGAATGATGGATAGAAGAATCAAAAGTATAACATTGCCTGTATTCTATGAGAAACTAAGGAAGTTAGGAGAAGAGCATTGCAGATATCGATGTCAACCAGCAAAAATACTTGTATTTTCTATTTGATCATGGAGGTAACAGAAAGTCAATGGAGTGGCTTTTTTGAATGGAGGGAGGGAGGGGGAGGCAAATGATTATATTTAAGATCAATTTGACAGCTGTGTAGAGGACAAACTAGAATGAGGGAAGACTTATGGAGACTAAATGGAAGATTATTGTAGTATCCCAGGTTTGAGGTGGTAAGAACCTACGTACGCCCAGGTGATACCCAGTAACAGTGAGGAGAGGAGGCACAGACAAGAAATGTTTCAAAGATAGAATTGACAAGACTCAGCAGCAGAATGGCTATGGGGTGTGAGAAAGTCACCATTTATATTTATTGACTTAACTGGATTCCAAATTGCAATTTGCTTCCTTTGTAAATCTGTATATATCTTAAATAGAGCTTGTTAGACACATAAAACTTCTACTGTTAGTTGGATTTTTACATAATTTGGGGAAAATTAGAAAATGTGCTATCAAATTTCTTTATAGCTTGGGGAAACAAAGATTTGCATTTGGGTAGGTAGAGGATGAGAATGGCAATGGTAATGAGGAATGGGAATCAATATTTTTTGGAAGAACCTTTTTTTTTTCTTCTAGGCAGCATGTATGGGATAGATCCCTCCTTAGCTTCCATTCACATAGACATTTCTCTAGAGAGAGACTGCTCAGGCCATACAAATGCTAAATTTCTTCTTGGTTTGCTGCTCACTTCCTTGAAAGCTTTCCAAGTTCTCATTCTTTTTCAAGGATTCATTTCAGTTCAATAAGTATATATCAATGCTCACTCAGACCCTGTTACTTTGAAGCTTGATGAACAAATTGTCCCAGATGATTAAGAGTGGCCATTGAGATGAGAAGGAAACCGAGGTACAGAGGTGAAGTGACAAAATGCCAGGTAGCGTGAGAAAATTTATAGAGGTACAAAATGCTAGGAGCATTCAGAAGGGAAAGGAGCATTTGAGTTGAATTTTGAAGGATGTGTGGGACTTCCAGGAAAGCTGCTATTCCATTGAAGGACATTCAGGGTATAGGAATTTGCTTAGATGGTTGAAGAATGGCAGCTGTCCACTTTGGCTGAAATATATCCAGATTTAAAGCTTGATTTCTAAGGATCAAAGGAATATATCAAATGGGATAACACATTTGCAAATCTTAAAAGCAGTGCATAAATGCTAGCTTTTCTTGTATGGGGGAAGGATGTTCTTTCTTTAATTAGAATGGCAGAAGCATTTCTCTCTCTTTCATTTCACTGACTCAGAAATAGCTGTGGGACTCAGTTTCACTATAAAATCCCATAAAGGTAAAATCCCTCAAATGCCCTCCAGCTAAATGAGGTCTACCATCATTATCTCCATCCCCTAAAAAATAGACTTATTAGCATTTTTGAATTACCCTACCTCTGCCAAAGATCTATGACATGTACTTGTACATATGTAATTGTGGTGCTTTCTTCCCCAAATGGATTGCTTTAAAGGATAAGATAGAGATCATAAAAGTCTGGTGGCAGCTATATGGTACGGTGTGATAGAGTGCCTGGCTTGGAGTCAACAAGGCTCACCTTTCTGAGTTCAAATCTGGCCTCTGACACTTATTAGCTGTGTGACCCTGAATGAGTCACTTAAGCTTTTTGCCTCACTTTCCTCATCTATAAAATGAGCCAGAGAAGGAAATGGCAAAGCATGCCAATATCTTTGCCAAGAAGACCTCAAATGGGGTCATGAAGAATCAGATAATACTGGAAAACAACATAAAAATCTCTGTACCATCCAGTAATGTAGGCCCAGTCTCCCTTTGCTAATGATAAGGATGGAAGGAAAGAAAAAGGTCTTTATTAAACCCTTACTATATGTCCAGCCCTGTCCTAAGAACTAGGCTTACCAATACAAGCAAAAAGAAAAACAGAGCCAATCTTATGGAGCAAGAGAATACACAAAAGGGAACTGATCTCTTCACAAAATGGAGGCTCAATGAGAAATCCACCCATGGGAGAAGGAGAGTAGACTTGGCAGGTGGTTATTCCATGGCAAGCAGACCACAGGGCTGGTAACACATTCCAGAATGAGAAGGTTCAAGCCAATGAGGAAAGTACCAGGCATAATTTTGAAGTTCAGAAAATCAGGAAGAGGGACAAGAGAAGAATCAGATTATAAAGATGATATAGGAATATATATTTATATGCAGATAGAAATATATGTACACATTTTTTATTCTCGCCTATCTACCCCAAACATAAATATAGAAATTGCACCGAGTGATGGAGATCCAATCCACCTTCACGAAGATCATGAAAACATCCCCCCCAACTCCTGATGGGGATTTCCATTTGGTTGTGTTGGTAATTGCAGTGGCTTGGCTGTGGGAGAAATTAATGGGAAGTGAACAGAAACTTTGTTGTTATTAACTGCCAGGCTTGTTTGGAGTATGTGACTCCTCTATTTAGGGAGAAGATTACTCATGAGTATTTTCTTCCACAGAAACACAGAACCTCAAATCACCACTCGCCTCCCCCCACCCATCACACGCTCCTTCCTGCATTTCTACGTGCCCTCCCCAGTACTTCATAATTTTACTCTCATTTCCTCCCCTGATCTGGATTCACTTCTCTATCTGCTTCCTCACTGTCACTTTCCAGTGAGTTTGGACCATTACCTTTCCAGTTTCTGAATCTCATACTTTCCCCTTTATTGGTCTCTTGCTACCAGGAACTTCTCTAGCCCTACCTTCCTTTGAACTTTGTGTTTCTCTAAGAGACAAATGTAATCCTATTTCTCCGGGGAAAGGAGAAGAATTAAAAAAAAAGAAATCAATGATAACCAAAGTCCAGTGCTGGCCTCTATTAGCAGGCAGTGCTACTGATTCCTGGCTTAGTCTTACCCCAACTTTGAACTGTTTTTCTGAGCATCCCCAGCCCCTAATGACTAGCAATACAGCTTTTGAAATGACTAAGGAGGAGAGATTTCGTCTGTGGCTGTAGATCAATTTCTCTGTGCAAAGTGGGTTCTTGTGGGGCCAGATCAATGACCTTGACTTCTTTAGCACCAGATTCTAAGGAATCCAGCTAGCTGTCCTAGCATATTATACCTCAATACTATGTATTAGTTCCAGGGCAGAATGAGCAATAAGGGCTAGGCAATGGGGACTAAGGGACTTGCCCAGAACTAGGAGGTGTCTGAAGCCAAATTTGAATCCAGGACCTCCCCTCTCTAGGTCTGGCTCTCAATCTACTGAGCCACCTACTGTTCCCTGTACTCCATCTAGATAATGTATATACCACTTTTCCAGATGAGAGAAATTATTATTGTAAACAGTGCAATCTAAGGGGGCAAAGGGAACACACACATGAAATCATAGCTGCTTTCTTCTCATCGTTACTCTTTATTAAAGTAACTATTATGATATACATGAATATATTTATATCTCTCACTTTCTTTGTGTATGTGTGTGTATGCCCAGATCTTTAACCCTGACTGTGCCAAGGACATTGAGGAAGGGTGGAAGAAAACTTTCATAGGGTGGGAAGAAGCCCACTACTCTTCTCAAACCTACAAGGCTTTAGAACAGAGTAGTAGAGAAGATATGGCCATATTTTCAGATATCTGCTTTTACTCTCACCCTTGGTTCTTTTTCTCTTACCCTCAAGTCTTACTCTAAATCCACTTTTAGTTTCAGGAATGGAACCTCCCAGAATTCTGATATCTGATAGAATTGGGCAGATGACCCTAACACTGCCCTTTCATTTTCAGAAGCTGTTCTGATTTGGATTGAGGGCCCACTTTGGTGTGCTGTAGCGTTCGGAGGTGCGGTCTAGCTATAGAACTTTCACATTCTAGAATAGGGGTTGTGGACCTTTTTGGCCATCTGGTAAATATGATCTCAGAATCACGTTTCAAAATATATTAGGGTTACAAAGGAAATGATAATTATAATTAAGATTCATCCAAAAAATGTTTTTTTAACCCAAAAATTCACTGATCCCAACTTGAGTATCACTGCTCTGAAGAATCCTGGGATATTACCTGATCATTTCTGAGACATTTTTTAGCTTAGTGCCACTTTCAGTCCACTTTCATCAGACCACAACAAGGCTACCTGAGAACAAACTCAAACCACAGGAATAGAACTGAAACTAAACCAGTTTCCTGGACAGGAAAGGGCATGAAGATAAATGGTTCTTCATTTCACTAGTTCCTATGCTCCCAGACTTGCCATTTTATACCCTAGAGGTAGAAAGGAAATGTTTCCCATTGTCTGACTCCTTGATATAAACATGGTATGACTATTTAAGCAACCAGACTTTTTCCAACCAGAGTTAGAGACCAATGGAGAGGGGAGGGAAGAATAAAAGATATTTTTCCTTCCCAGAAGCTCTCCAGACATAGAAAAAAAAAAACTACCTAGAAATATTTCTCCTTTTTGAGAGTTTATTTCTAAGGTATCATGTAACACTTGGAGAGAAATGAGACCTGGATTCAAATTCCATCTCTGAATACATACTAGGGAATAAATCAACAAACCTGAATTATATACATTCTATGGAACATGTACTTTTTTAGGCACTAGAGATGAAAAAAATAGGAAAAATCAAACAGCCCCTGCCCTTGAGCAACTTGTCAGGGGAAATAACATGTACACATATACAGACCCTATACAAAATAAATTCAAAGTCATTTTTTGGGGAGGGAGGAAAGGAGACAAGGCACTTCACATTTTTAAGATTCAGTTTCTTCATCTGTAAAATGGGGATAATGATAGCTGTTGTCCCCATATCATAGCACTGTCTTATGAAGCAGAACAAATAAGACATTGTACATAATATAAAGTCATAATGTTAAACATAGTATAAATATCAGCTATTACTAATTTTTCCAATTTTTTAACCTAAAAGGATCTCATCTATACCTCTTTTTCTCCAATAGGCTTGCAGCCAATTTACTGGAGCAGGGATGACGTAGCCCAGTGGCTCAAGTGGGCTGAAAATGAATTTTCTTTAAGGCCAATTGACAGCAACACATTTGAAATGAATGGAAAAGCTCTCCTGCTGCTGACCAAAGAGGACTTTCGATATAGGTCTCCTCATTCAGGTAAGAAGTGCATGGCTCTTGACTGGTTCACAGAACAAAAG